>NC_090440.1:865913714-866256214 GCF_031143425.1 Pleurodeles waltl | reverse complement strand
CAGATGCTGCGCAGCAGGCTTCTACATTACGGCTTCCTTTCCAAGGCAATGTGTTATTTGGGGCAGAATTGGAGGAGAAATTGCATAAACTTTTTAAGGAGAAAAAGCATTCCTTTTCTTTCTGTTCCACCTTGGGAGATCGCCGTTTGTTTAGTAAAAAGTCTCTGGTTCAGGCACTCTCCAGAAGACAGTTTGTGAGGTCACAAGGCCGGTTCCCACTGGGCAGGGGCAAGAAACACAAATCCCCCCGCCTCCTCCTAAGTCTTGTTCCTGACATTATGACTGTCCTAGATCTCGAGGTCGGAGGCCATTTGCAGCATTTTCTTCCAACATGGGCTCTTGCCTCATCAGATTTGTGGGTTCTGGACATTGTTCGCCATGGTTATCGGATTGAATTTCTGTCTGTTCCACTTCTGTCTGGGGTGAGTCCCAATCCATGGCCCTCAGACCCTGGCAAATGGCAGGCACTGCGGTTGTTCATCGGTTCTTTGCTGCAAAAGAAGGCGGTGGTGCCAGTCCCCCAGTCAGAGCAGGGTCAAGGTTTCTATTCCATAATCTTCTTGGTTCCAAAACATAAGGGGGCTTCCGGCTGGTTTTGGATTTGAAAGCTCTGAACAGATTTGTCATCCATGTCCCCTTCAAGATGGAGACTTTGCAGAGAATCATTCTCTTAGTGCTTCAGGGTCATTTTCTTTGCACCCTGGATCTTCAGGATGCTTACTACCATGGTCTGGTGCATCCGTCATCTGAGCAGTTTCTCTGGTTCTGTCTCAAGGGGGGTCATTACCAGTTCAGAGTCCTTCCATTTGGCCTCCAGTCTGCTCCACGTGTATACACCAACGTAGTGGCTCCCCTGGTGGCCTCCTTGCATCTCCAAGGTGTACATTTATGCCCTTATCTCGATGACTGGTTGATTCAACCTCCCTTTCCAGCCCAGCTTGTGCAGGAGCGTCTGTTGGTTTGTTCAACTCTGTAGAGCCATGGGTTTCTCCTGAACTGGGACAAATGCCAGCTGTCTCAGTCTCAAGATCTGATTTATTGGGGCGTGCTTCCGCACAGATCTCAACAGAGTATTTCTTCCAGTAGCCAGGATACATGTCTTGCAGTCTCTGGCTTTGGAGTTCCTGTTGCAGGAGTCTGCCCCAGTGAGACTGTGGCTTCGGTTGCTGGGTCTAATGGCTGCAGCAGTGTTTACTGTTCCTTGGGCTAGGTTTCATCTCCGTCCTTTGTGGATTCATCTGCTCTGATGTTGGGATCCTGAGTTGCAACTGTGCGACCACGAAGTACCTGTCTTCTTGAGGGTTCACAACAATCTGCATTGGTGGACATTGGGCTCCAGTTTGGAGAAAGGGGTTCCTTTTGCAGCCCAATCCTCATGTGGTATCGACTATGGATGCCAGTTCTTTGAGGTTGGGGCAACCCTGGGTGAGAGGTCTCTTTAGGCCCACTGCTCTCCTCTGGAGGGGAGACGTTCCTCCAATTGGAGAGAGCTCATGGCATTGTTCCGGGCCTGTATGGCGTTTCGTCATGCTCTCATAGCTCACCACTTGGTAGTTCATCCCAAGAACATGGTCACGATGGCCTACCTCAACAACCAGGGTGGGATTCGGTCCAAGTCTCTCAATCTGGTGGTGCAACAATTGTTTCAGTAGGGTGAACGCTACTTTCAGTCCATGGTTGCTGTGCATGTGCGTGGGGTGGACAATGGTGTGGTGGACTATCTCACCAGGTGTTTTCCTCCATTAACGGAGATTTCTCTTTCCCAGGAGGCTTTCTCAGGGTGTGCGGGAGGTTTGGTGTACCCTACCTCGACCTCTTTGCTACCCGACTCAATGCTCAGGTTCCTCTATTCTGCTCTCGGAGTCCTCAGTCAGGTGCATGGGGAGTGGATGCATTGACAGTCCCTTGGCCATACAGGCTGTTGTATGCATTCCCACCTCTCTCCCTCATTCCCAGGTTTCTGACTTGCCTGCTGTGGGAGGACAGGTGTGTGATTCTGGTGGTCCCTTTTTGGCCTCGGAGATCTTGATTCCTGGTAGTCCGGTTACTGTCAGTTCAGGGTCCTTGGTTTCTTCCTCTGTTTCCCTTCCCCCTACGGTCTGTCCCACCGCTGCCTCTCTGGAAGCTTCAGCTAGCGGCCTGGAAGTTGAAAGGCAAGGGTTGCAGCACAAGGGCATTTCCAGGCACTTAGCAGTGGCCATTCAGTGGTCACATAAGCCACCTACTTTGAAATCCTATGCTAGGCATTGGAGTAATTTTCAGAAATGGCGTTCTCCTCTTGGTTTTTCTCCCTTGGATAGTTCCTTGCCTACTGTTCTTCAAATTTTGTGGGAAGGTTTTGAGAAGCGTCTGTCTGTCTCTACCTTGCGTGATCAGTGGGCATCTATTAAGGCTTTTTGCGCTCCATGCGGTAATTCAGCAGATTTGGTTTCTCGTCTCTTGAAAGGCTTTTCTCTTTCTCGTCCTCTGGGGAAGCCTCTTTTCCCTTTATGGGATTTACCTCTGGTGCTTCGTTCCTTGGTGTCTTCCCTCTTTGAACCTCTGGAATCCACTTATCTTAAGTTTTTACCTTTCAAAGTGGTGTTTTTGTTTGCTATCACCTAAGTTAGACAGATTGGGGAATTGGGTGCTTTAATGGCTCAGGAACTCTTTTTGTCTTTTTCCGAGGATGGCATTGTATTGCATCTTGATTCGGCCTTTGTTCCCAAGGTGGCTTCTCAGTTCCATCGTTCCCAGGAGATTGTCCTCCCTTCCCTGCAGGTGGGGTCACCTGGGGCAGGGGTTCTGGATTGGTCCTTGCGGGATGTCCGTAAGGGCTCTTTTGGTCTATCTTGAACGAACTTGCCCTTTTCGCAAATCTGACTCTCTTTTTCTTTCCTTTGGTTCCTATTCTATGGGGGAGGAAGCAGGATATTGAGCTGGCTTATTCTTTGGCCGGTGTTCCTCCTCCCGGAGGTGTGCAGGGTCGCTCTACCAGAAGTATGGCACCTCTTGGGCGGAAATAAAGGGGATCTCCATCTCTGAGATTTGTTGGGCAGTAACTTGGGCTGTTGCTAATACCTTTGTTTCCCACTATCGTCTTCAGAATGTGTTGGGGGATGAACTTAATTTTGGATTAGGGGTTCGTCAGGCAGTTTGCTCCTAATTGTGGTGTTTTCATTAAATCACTTTTTGGCATGTATCTGTAGTTTGCCTCTGTGGTTCATTGCTGATTTTGTCTCTCAGGTCGTTCTTTTTTAGCTTGGGTACTCTCCACATAGTAATGAAGGGGACGAGGACTGTGGGACCTGGGGGTAATGTCTAATTGCTAAACGGTAATCTTCATTACTCCTGGTCCTGTAGTCCTCGTCCCATTCATTACACCCCGCCCTCCCTCCCAGATGGCCGGCCTTCGAGTCTGGAGGCTTGGTAGTTTAGGAGGAATGCTGGGTAAGCACATGATTATGTACTCCCCGGTGGGGGCGGGGTGGTGATATAGCATTCCCCGTGTTCTTTTTTTCTGTCATGGAGAGATTCCTCTCCATATAGTAATGCGAGGACTACAGGACCAGGAGCAATGAAGATTACCGGTAAGTAATTAGACATTATAAGGACCAAATCAGACAGAGAATAGTGAGCACTTTACTTGTCCCGGCTACCATCAATTTACACTAAATCAATACACCATTAAGCAGACAATCTGCAGTTTAGAAAAAAGTGTGTTTCAATTTATCTGCATATACTGCAGGCATTATATATGTTAATCTTTCATCACAATGATGGACTTTGATAAATTTCCGTATGAAATGGTGAACGCAATAATGTTTCACCACGTTAAACCACTTTAGAAACAAAAATGACACGAATGTGACATGCCTTCTACAGACAGGGTAAAAGTTCATTTTAAAAGCTACCTTGCACACAGTCAAACTGATATTTAGTGGCATTTAACATTCACAAAGACTAACTACTAAACAGATGGAATAAAGTTAAAACGCCAGTGTACCATTTTTCAGGTCCATCCTTTAAAGACCATCTCTCAGTGTTGTAGCCAGGTGTAGAGGAGCAGAGATTAGTACAGACTTTGGAAGGAGTGGCGGTGAAAATGAGTTTTCCTTCTAGTAACTGCCTCACACCCCCAAGTGTTTTGTATTTTGCCTTGTCAACAGGGTGTGTGGGTCCCTTGAGAGAACAAGATCACCATCACAGGACTAAAATGCAATGGAATGAGTGGTAGATTATATTGTTAAACAGTTCTAGGTTATCGCACAATCTGCCTTTAGTTTTCCAATGGTAATCTGGGGTATGAGTATATTTTCCAAACGTTTCCATCAATGGAAATCTGCAGTCATGCCGAATCAAAGTAAGACAATAGGATCACAGGACTGTATACAGCACCTTTCAGCTTTAAACCTGCAGCGTGAACAGCTGCTCTTCCATGCTTGCCTAGCATGGAATATGCATGCAACACCCTCCTTGATTTTGTGCGCACCACCTATAAAACATGTTCCAAAACACTGTTTTGGTACTTTAGCGTTCTTGTTACATTAAGGTGTGACAAACTGTCCAGTTGCGTCGGATGCATGTATAATGTGGGAATAGCAATTACAAAGTGCATATTCCACAAACATATTTAGTAGCAACATTTAGGTTGTGGCATGAAGTGTATTTTCAATTAATCTGTTTCATGTACTGATTCCATCTCATTGCAGGATTGTTCTGATTCTGTTCTGAAGTTAGCAGACTTCTGTGTAAACATTAAAAAAAAAGATATTTTTTAGATCACCAACCTGGCGTATAGATGAGCTGCTGTTTCCAACAAGCAGGAAAATGTTCTAGATATTTTCGGGGCATGGGAAATTCATATTGCGACTTCTGGGTAAGAAACATTCATACCTATCAACTCTAGCACTCTATCTTGCAAACAAGCATCGGGGAGAACAGTGTTGCCTTTTTGGCTTTTGACTTTTACTAACACAAAGACTGGAAAAGCAGGGAAGTTGCACTTCTGACTGCAGAGTGAATACCAACTGCTGATCAAACAAAAACATGTAGCTACTGCCCTGTGGCAACACAAAAGGATGATGGACGGATTGCTGCCAATGCAAACACTCAACCCCAGTCACAGATCTGGGTTTAATCCATCGTTCTTTTGCTCACCATGCCACCCCAGTTTAGACCCAGCCATATTCAAATCAGTCTTGACCCTGTTCCTCATGGGAACAGTCCAGCCCGAACTGCCAGGCCAGGTCCTCAAGGACCGGAAACAAGCATCCTGGGACTGGTTTCTGGGTATCACCCTTCTTCAGCCAGGCTAGCTTGATTCCAGTGGCACAGTGAGCAAGGGACCCACGTCTGGGCATACCCTTCCCACTTGGGGCAACTTTAGCAACACAAAAGGATGATGGACGGAGTGCTGACAATGCAAACACTCACCCCCAGTCACAGATCTGGGTTTAATCCATCGTTCTTTTGCTCACCATGCCACTCCAGTGGGACACAGTGAGATTCATGAATATGCGTGAACAATCTGCCAAATACAGCTTTATCCACACCGTAGCATGTACCGGCTTGAAAGTACCCGTGAATGTATTAGTCATACAAAAGGATGGCTTGCCGACTGCTACCCACATTAAGCAGCCCTTGGATTTAATTTTTAGCTTCCAGCCACATAACACTGGGTGAATTCTTATGAAATGTTGATGGATGCACTCTCCATCTCTATGCGGTGAATTAAGGCTAGTCTAGAGAACCTGATAACAGAGTCAATAATTGCATTTAATGTCGCGCCCAGGTGTTTCTTTAAGTGCGCATTCCCTGTAAAGTCTGGGGTTTGCGTCTGGGGCATTTGACTAGTGTGAGGAGCTCAGTGATGACAAGAGCTGCAGCACTGAAGCATTTGGAGTGCTTGCAGTGGCTCTCGGAGTCTGCTCCACCAGTTAGGGCAAATCCCGCCAGCTGAAAATGTTTCTTTAGTGCAAGGGAATCCAATAGCCCACTCGACCTGTCGAAAAAAAGTTATAGATCTTTGGTAATGCCTCCCCGGAGCGTTACAATCTGCAAGAGCAAGCGTTTTCCCTAAGTGGGCTTAGCTTTGGTAATATTAAGTACAGAGCAACGCAGGGAGCAGGGCAGGGCAAGGGGTGAACAGCATAGACTGAAGGAGGAGGGAGATGTGAAGAAAAGGGACTGTAAGGCACACGCAATAAAAGCAAGATAAATCAGTTTCCTTGCATGGAGCTGCAAGAATGTTGGAGATTTCAGGCAGTATTAATAAATGCAATAATCAAAGGTAATGAGAATTCCAAATTTTATTTTTAAAAAAAGCTCCCGTCGGATGTGTGTGTTTTGGGCTGAATGCAAAATCAAGATTTACTGTGTAAACAACACACGATAACACAATAAACAAATGAAAGCTTCACTGACACAGGAGAGATTTTAAATATAAATAACACATGATAACACGATAAATGAATGATAGGTGCACCAGCACGGCAGAGAACGAAAAGGGAACCTGCATGAAACACGAACAGACACCAAATAAAAAAAAATGTGAGCACAAACAAACACAAATGCAGAAAGAAGACAGGACACAAATAATACGGCATGCTCCATGGACAGTAGCAATACATGAAAAGAAGGGACATCGTAGAATTAACCACTTAGAAGGAATCCTTTACAATGGACACTCGAAGTTACCAATCAAAAGCAATGGGTTGGCCAGAAGCCCATGGAGAGAATACATCATGTCTTGTAGAGACAGCGCAGGTGCTGCCTAGGACCGACCTAAAACCGGTAGCAGTATGGGTAAAGAACATTACTGACAAACACAGGAGAGGATGTACGTTGAAGGTATACTATGTATCACATTTCACTCATAGCCATTCCTCTAACTGAATAATTAGGTTATCCTTTCTATATACCTACACTAAATTAAAGCTTCTGTAAACCAACTGGTTATACGATTTAGCAACATTTCGTATCAAACATTCTCTATGATACCCTTGGGGAACTCTTTGTGCAGACTTTCAGGGCTTCAAGTGGCTACTGATTGTTTAGCTTTCAGAGAAGATTTCAATTTAGTTTATTGTTAAACACTACCAATAGCTTAATTGCTTCAAGACTCTAAGCAAAAACATTTGACTGCCTTTCAAACAATGTTTTAATCACATTATCTACTGAGAATAAAACGTGAACTGAGAATCTAATAGGTATCTAGCAAATATGATTATGAAGTAGGTCCTACCTGTCTGCATCTTGTGTACAGAGTATACTTGTGCATGGTGCATATTATGCCATAAGAACAACATGCAAACATACTCAATCTCACACATTCTCCTCTATTTGATGTGACCATCCCTTTTCATCCTGTGGACACACAAAATCCATGTATGCCAATCACAAGTTGTACTAGTGCTAGGTTTTTGAAGCATGCTTTATTATTCAAACACCTTTCCGCAGTACTAATTGTTGCTTACTGAGGTATTTTGTGTAGGAGGTATCTTAGGCAGGCTTAAATAGTTTCTTGTCCTTACTTATTGTGCATACACTCTGCTTCGCACATTCTACTAGTGTGCTTTGCAGTGGCATCAACTGTGTCATGAGGTCATATGGGATTGGGTTCATGTCATCAATTCTATTATTTGTTATGTTATCAGTGATGTTGTGTAAGATCATGAGTGGCAGTGTGTTTGAGTTTGAAAGCGTACCATAACTGATGAGTTTCAGGAGGTTTTATGATTTGTACTGGAACTGTAATATTACTGAAACTCTGAGTTTTTTCAGCGAATAAATATGAACGTGTTTATGTACACTTAGGCACAAATAGCTGTCAGCGTTGCTTTGCTACAAAATCACCAAAATTCTTATCAAGCAATAGGTGCTACAATCCACTGGTCCCACGGTTACAGTTTCCTAGGATCAGTAACGTCTATGAAAGCATACTTCTCTGGCTCATTAGAGTTGCAATAGTCTATTTTCATTGCCATCAAGGCTGATAATATTTTTCTTGTATCCAATTTGATTAGCATAGCTTGCAGACAGTAAGTTTGCAGACTAGCCTTATTTTGCAGGCTTGGTACTTGCTGGGTGTCACTGCTTGCTTTTATTCACATAACGGCACATGTATTTAGACAAATGCACTTGCTCTCTTGCAGAAACATCAACTTTCGAGCATCATGTGTGATTACAACAGAAATTGTTATACAATGTAGCTGTTTTACGAGTAGTTGATTCTTACCCAATTCGTATTGAAAACACTGAGGGGGTTATTCCAACTTTGGAGGAAGTGGTAATCTGGCCCAAAAGTGACGGTAAAGTGACGGATATACCACCAGCCGTATTACGAGTTCCATAGGATATAATGGACTTACGGTATTACGAGTTCCATGGATATAATGGATTACCACCTCCTCCAAAGTTGGAATAACCCCCTGAGTCTATTTAAATCAAATACAGTCAACAGTATGTAAACACTGGCTGACCTAGAATTTGACTGGTCACTGCCCCTGAAAAGCCTTTATTTTGAGCAATGCAGAAAGAGCATGCTCTTCCACACTCCAAATCTGCACAGGACAAAGATTTGTCTTGTCACTGACACTATCAGGGTACAGAATGTAAATGACTCTTTCATGGAAGAGAGCATGGCATAGGCAGGGAGATGTTACACAGCGGTCTCATGCTCTGGTGGCCCAGATTTAGTGTATCAGGTGCTGGTGGGCACTGAAAACTGGCACACCTAACAACAGCCAATGATTGGAAGGCTCTCGCCGCCATGCTGGTTTGAGAACAAGGGACTGGTTTCTTTTTGTAGTGACCTTGCAATAAACCTCCTATGGTACAGCTCGCTTAACAACCAGCAGAGGGCTCTGGGTTCCTCAACTAAGGGCACTCTTGTGTTTTCCTCTTTGCTTAAATTAAAATCTAAAGGTTAAACCTCAACCATGTCAAAATAACTCTACACTTTGGAGTATTTTTTTTTAATGAATGCTACTGACTTTTTTACTAGACAGCACAGGACCTTTTGTTGACTTAAATACTTTAAGGGGCTTACATCTCACCCACTGCTTACTATCGATTGGCTTTATCGTCACTCTCGTTTGCTTGCTTCTTATTTAATGGTGTTCCTTGTTGCAACGTGTCCATTTTGTTTGTCCCTCCCGTGGACCCTAGCCTCTTTTTATCACCTCTCAGTTTGACTGCCTTCTATGCTTCCCTGGCTCAATTTTAGCGAACTACTTTTTCATTTTTGTTTAAGTACTCCATTAGATTGCATGTGTTTTACAGCCCTCTTACTTGTGTGCTTCTCCCCAGGCCCGCTGTGTTGCTGTTTACCTTGTGCGAGCCTGCAAGCTCTCTCGTGTGCGATTCTCCCTGTGCCAAACTCCCGACTTCTCCCGCGCTCCATATTGCTTCCTCACTCATACTTCCCTTAACCTGTGTTCCTCTCTCAAATGCTGCTTTTCTTCTCCCTCCGTCCACTCCCTGTTCCATCTCTCACACCTGCTTTTTTTTAATGGTGGGGGGGGGAGAAACAGCAAATTGATGCTGACCCCTCCACATTAGGAAAAAAAAAACGTTCGCATTACTTTTCATTGTTTTATATTTTTACCAATCCATCTTTAATTGGTAAATAATTTTAAAAAAATGCACCAGTCATTTTGTAGGCGTGCATGCGCGGCTCTGCCAACGCTCGTTACTTGTATTTTTACATGCCACTTATTGCCACACTCTTGTGATTTAGTAGCAATGTTAATAGAAGCGGACTATAACCTAAATCAGGTGTGCTTCATTTATTCACTTTAGAAAAATTTAAGGATGAGTTGGCCTGAAAAAAAATCGAGTCCGTGACTTTCGGGTTCCAGGTGGGGAATGGTGTCCTTAAGAGTGGTGAGAAGCTGTAAGCGGACTCCTTCTTTAAGTACCCTCTCCGCCAAGCACTACCATGTCTTCCACTCACCACATGAACACATAAGCATGGCCAAGGGTTAAAATGAGACGTGAGATTTCTGAAGGGTATCCTTGTATAAAAAAGGCACAACTTGTATGCCTCTCGTGTTCTCACTAATGATGCATAGCCCGCTTCCATTGAGCTGGGCCACTAACACCTACCCCAAAAACATAAAAGATGTCCCGTTTCCATTGAGCTGTGCTACTAAACAGTTCTCCCCCGACCCCCCCCCCCCCCCCCAAAAATAAAACCCACAGAAGAGCGTGGAGAAGGCAGTTACAAAACCGCTACGATAGGACACTCTTAGCAAGACAGTCACACGCCTATTGCACACATTAGTGATTTTCCCACAAGATGTTTTCGAGCCATAGGGTGCAGACGCTAGCCTTAAAGCGATGATCCACAGCACTCCCTTAAAGAGCTTCCGGTCTTGGTTTTAGGTCCCGCTTCTTTAACAGACCATTATACATCATTTATTAAAACAACATACTTCGTAGGACTGGTGGAGCCAACGTTTCTATCAAACAGGCACAGAGTGTGTATTTTCGACTCACTTGACACCTAGAGGGACTACAGCGGGTTAGAAACGAAGAACTTCAGACCGTCCAAGCGACAGGGCAAACAAACGTGGGGAGGTACCCAAAGCACCCTGATGGGCAAAATGGTCCAGCAAACTGCACTCAGGCTATCGCCTATAGAATGGAACACTTACACAAGAGCAAGGTTAGCGTTGTAGCTGTCCAAACATATTTGCTGGTAAAATGGCTTAAGGGAGTAATGTTACATATGGAAATGTGCACGAGAGCGGTGTTAGGCGACACTGTGACAATGCGCACTCGTTAAATGGTGCATGCGTATTTATCTCAACAGTTCTCTGTGATGTTAATGGTATTACGAGCGCGACATTTTTGTATGATGCTAACTTATCGAGGGAGGTTGTCTATATTTTGTTGTGAGGAACGCTGGATGTAATGTGGGCTAGAGATACAAGTAAGGCTGCGCTGTTAACCGGCCATGATATCGTGGTAGTGTTACCCACCGTTCATTTTACACTTGCGACGAGCAGGTTTTGCACGGATCGGAGCTATTGCTGAGCAAGCGAGCGACATTTCCTGTACTGCCCAATTAAAGACGGTTGCTCTCGCAGGGTATAATGTAGCTGAGGTAGACAATACGCATACTACGGTTAACGTACGATCCAATTATCATAAAATATCCTAAAGGGTTAATGTATCGGTTACATATCACTTTCAGTACCCTACAGCTCACATCGTAATCGTAATAAGAAAATGCAGTGGGTTACTGTGTCTTACTAAGAAATATCCTTATGTAACCTACAGTTCACACGTTCGTAACCTGGAAAATAGTTCATTATGTTACGCGCTTGCTACAAAAAACTGCATTTAATCAGCAAAGAATAAGTGACAATCTTTGGAAATTTCACTGAAACTTTCATTACCTCCCGTCCCTCCCTCGCCTTCCTTTAAACCAATGAGGCTTCCTGCCTCCCACTAGACCCTTCCCTTTTAAAACCCCCCCCCCACCCCTGTTCTTTATGTCTAGCCCACGCTAGACTTTCCCTTTTCACTTACCTTCACGGCGGGGCCTGGAGGTCATCGTTGGATGCACTCCTCGGGAAGCGGAGCTCCGCGAGGTGTGCTTCGGCCGGGCGCGTCTTTTCTGAGCAGGCGGGGCTGCTCGTAAGACGCGTCCTGGGAGGCGGCTGACGGGGTCAGCCGGCTCTTGGTGGCTGGGGCGTTCAGTTCCGATTTTTTTTGGCCGCGGAGCTGCGGAGGGATGCCGAAGAGTGTTTTTGGGTTTCTATGCGGGTAAGACGGGCGTTCTGCCCGCATTTTGGCTGAAATTCTTGTTTTATCCTTTATTTGGATTGGTTCTGGGATATTGTTCCTGGGCCCTGTATATTTTATCTGTGGATGAGATCGTGCCTACAGATTCAGTTAATGGCCGGAATCCGGGTGCTAGAGCTCAGTGGCAAGGTCAAGTACCTTTGGTGCCGCAGGTTACCTGTGTACAGTGGTACGACTCCCGCCTACACCCTTAAAATTTCTTATGAGGATTATTTCTTCTTCCTCCTCAAAGGAGGGTGGTGCTGATGGCATTTCCACTCCTGGGAGCCCCCTGATTCAGGGTGGTGGTGCTGCGCCCATCATGTCCAGGGAGGAGGTGCAGGAGATGTTCGAGGGGGCTGTTTCCAGGGCTCTTCATGCGGGGATGGCCTGGCCTAGTGGGGCTAGGGCTACCCATTCTCCTGCAATTGCAGGGAAGTCCTCCTCTGAGAGTGTGGGAGGGGATGCTCCATCTACGTCCTCTGGGGGTGATTTTGGCTCCAGGAAGGTGATGTGGGTTGTGATGGCACATGTAGGGGTTTCCTGTGTTTAGTCCTGCCAACGCTGGCTCTCACTTTTTTCCACGATATCAGACGCTGTCTGAATTTTCCATGCCTTTTCGGGGACCTGTGAAGGATATGGTGTTTTGGGAGTGGAGGATGTGGATATGGCTCAGGTTCCACGGTTCATTCAGATACGTTCTTTACTTTAGGGTGAGGAGGTCTGGCCTCCCTCGGTCCTCCTGGATTCACGTTTGGCTACCCTGATTGGCAAAACTGCTGTCAATCCGGAGGATTGTGTGCCTGCTGATGCCACGGCCCGTAGGGTGGACTCAGGGCTTAAGAGGGCTTTTTGCGGCTGAGGATCTGGCTCTGAGGGCAGGTATTTCTTCGGCTTCTGCGGCCCAGTCGTTGGTGCAGGACTTGGATGAACTGGCAGTGGCTGTTCAGGATGGGGCAGAGTGTTCGGAGCTCCTGGCTGGTATGGGGCAGCGGCCTGGTTGTTGGCAGATGTGTCTTCAGATGTGGTCCGTACTTCGGCTCTGATTCTGGGGGTTTGATTGGGGCTCGTAGGTCCCTCTGGTTGCGTTCCTGGAAGGCTGATCCACGGGAGAAGGCGGCCTTGTTGAGACTGCCGTTTGAAGGCCGTAACCTATTTGGTGGGCAATTGCCGTCCATGCTTTCCGAGGCATTTAAGGAGAGGAAGCATGCCTTACCTTATTAAGGGGGTTCTTCTTCGGGTGAAGGGTGGAAGAAGCATTCCAGATCTTCTCCTACTAGGGTTGCTAAATCCTTTTCATTCAGGAAACGACGTTTTCAGCCGCGTTTTTCGCCTGAGTAGTCGGCTCCTGCGACCCGGGGTGGTTTCAAGAAGGGGTCCTGACAATCACTGTGGGCCTGGCAGAGGGCCGGTTGGGGGAAGACTGAGTCACTTTCTGTCAGCTTGGGGGGACAGTGTTAACGGTCATTGGGTAATAGACATTGTGACCAATGGTTATGTCATAGATTTTGTTGTGGTTCCTCCAGATTCAGGGGTACGTCCCACACCTCTGCCTTCAGGGGGATCACGGAGAAGAGCATTGTTGAACGGAGTGCGAGGCTTACTGGTCAATGGGGCCATTTCCCGCGTTCCGCTTGACGAACGGGGTCAGGGCACTTATTCGGTCTTGTTTCTTGTACAGAAAGTTTCAGGGGATTTCGGCCTGTGCTCAATCTAAAGGAGGTGAATACCTGGATCAGGACAGTGCATTTCCGCATGCTGTCCATTCAGACTATTTTTCCATTGGTCAGACGAGGGGACTTTCTGGTGTCACTGGATCTGCAGGATGCTTACCTACACATGCCTGTGGCAAGATCCTCTCAAAAGTTCCTGGGGTTTGCTGTGGATCGGGTGCACTGTCCGTTTTGTGTTCTGCCGTTCGGCCGCAAGACTTCTCCTCAGATTTTTCCGGCGGTACTGGCCCCCCTGGTGGCTTTGCTACATTCAGAAGGGGTGTTTTACTCATCCATATCTGGACGACATTTGCTCCGTTCTACCTCGCAGGCCCTATTTCGGTAGCAGGTTGCCCAAGTTCTGGTGTCCGGCAGAACCACGTTTTTTTTATTCAACGGGGGGCTGTCGGTTTAGTCCAATCCCAGGATCTGTTTTTTCTGGGGTCTCAGTTTCGGACTCTTCTTGGCTTGGTGGCAGTGTCAGTGAAGAAGTTTGTGGTGCTCCGGTCCATGGTGTGGATGGTTGTGGTACAGACGGCCCTCCGTGCTTTTCTATGATTGCGGCTGCAAGGTCATTTGGTGGTTCTGCGGTGCTTGTTCGGGCAACGTAGTGGCCAGGGCTTATGTCATACTTCATGGGGGGACCTGGTCTAGGGCTTTGTTCAGTCTGGCCTGGAAGATTTTTGTGTGGGCTCAGGAGTGGGTTTCTGCTCTCAGGGCTGCATACGTTCGGGCATTGTGTTACTTCCTCTCAACTTTTCTCCGTCCAGAGTTCACTGTTTCTTCATCTGGTTCGGCTCTGGGGTCTTCCAGTGCTGGATGTGTTCGCGTCCGAGAAAAACGCGTAGCTCGGTCACTTCGGCTCCCGGTTTTCGGTGTCCCCAACCCTGGGAGGTGGATGGGTGTCGTGTCCTTGGCCGAGGGGCCTTTTGTATGCGTTCCCGCAGTTCAGCTACTCAGGCCTTTGCTGTTAAGGGTGCGGCTTCTGGGGGCCAGGGTTGTCCTGATTGCTCCCCATTGGCCTAGGGCGAATTGGTTCCCATTGCTGCGGCTGAGGGCATCCGGTCGGATGTGGCCTCTTCCTCTGTGTCCGTCTCCCCTGGAGTTTCCCGGCCTCTCGTTGAGGTCTTAGGGGAGGTTACACTTGACTGCCTGGGAATGGCCCGCCGAGGTTTGACGGGTCTGGGGGTGCCAGTGGCTTTAAGTTCTACTTTACTGGGTTCCAGGCGGCGTTCCACTTTACTTTCTTAGGGTGGACTGTGGTAGGTTTTTTTCTTCTTGATGCTTGAGGCATGTATTGGATCCTACCGGCACGTCTCTCTTTGATGTGATGCGGGTCTTGCAGGACGGTGCACAGTTGAGGTTGTCTGGGGTGTCTCTGCTGGTACAGTGGGCGGCTATTCAGGCATTTTGAGGTCCGTGGCGCAGCCTTCCGGTTAAGGGTCGTTTGTTGCCGGGATTTTTTCTGGGGCTTTTTCATTTGTTTCCTCGCCCTGTACGTTCTTTTCCTTCAGGGGATCTTTCTTTGGTATTGGAGGTTTTAATGGATTATCCTTTTGAACCTCTGGGGGACTGTGTTTACGTCTTCTTTCCTTAAGGACGTTCTTTTTGGTGGCCATTGCTTCGGCTCGCCGTTTAGTAGAATTGGGGGCCTTGGCCTGTTCCTTTCCTTTTTGGGAAGTTTTTCCGGATCGGGTGGTTCTGGTTCCGGTACCTTCTTTTATCCCGAAAGTCAATTCTTCTTTTCATGCTCGCCAGGAGGTCATCCTTCCTTCCTTTTGTCCGAATCCCGCTTTGGTGGAGGTGGTTCGTTTGCTTTTGTTGGATGTACGCAGGGCTTTGTTGGAGTGCCTGAGGGTGGTGGCTCCTTTCCGTAAGGGTGTTTCGCTTTTTGTAAATTTTGGGCCGGCCCGTAGTGGAGATGCCTTCCACGGCTTCCTTGAGTCGGGGGGTGAGATCATTGATTCTGTTTGTTTTTTTCCTTGATGGGGGTTGTTCCTCATCAAGGGATTTGGGGTCGTTCTACCAGGGGTATGGCGGCTTGGGTGGCAGAGTCTCAGGGGATTTCAGTGATGGAAGTTTGCAGGGCCGCCACTTGGGCCTCGCCTTTGGCGTTCTTTCGGCATTCTGGCCGGTCGGACTTGGGTTGTTTGGAGTCGGTATTGGTTCACCGGGTCTTATCCTCTATGAAGTCTTAGGGGTGGGGTTTTGGTGGCCTTTGTGCATGATATTGAACTTCTTGCAACTCAGTGTCCGTCGCCTGTGTGCTTCTTGCTATGTCTCATTGGTTTAAAGGAAGGCGAGGGAGGGACGGGAGGTAATGCGTCCATTTTCTTGCGATAATGGCATTACTCCTAGTCCTACTCCCTCGCCTTCCTTTCCGTTCCCTCCCGCCCCCCCGGTACGGACTGTCTGAGTTGCTGCTTGGGCTTGGTTTTTGTACAGGAGGGGGTAGGAGTGGGGGGGGGGGTTTAAAAGGGAAGGGGAGGGTCTAGTGGGAGGCAGGAAGCCTCATTGGTTTAAAGGAAGGCGAGGGAGTAGGACTAGGAGTAATGCCATTATCGCAAGAAAATGGACGCATTATTGTTAGGTAAATAACAAATGGTAGTAAAATATTAGCATTCGGGAACAAAAAACCTTAGTATTGTGGCCCCCAAAATAATTATTACTAGTATAATTCTACACAGACTCATGTACAGGACACATTACATATAATAACGTGTGTTTTACTAAGCATGTAATGGCTACTCGCATTCTTTCGTTCTGGTGTCAAATATATTTTTACATAAACATAGCCTTTACGTAGTTTAGGGTTATTAAAACACTATAATTAATTCACATGATTTTGTTTCTTGAGTAGTCCGAGGGCACGGTATCTTTATTTCTCCTGATGACTTGCTAAGTCTGGAGGCATAGCCCTTCTCTGTTTTGTTTTGGTAATAGAGTCTCTTTTGCAATATGAAACTCTCCTTAAGTCACGAGGCAGCACACAAAAGAAAAGGGCTATTGCAGGGGGCCCAAATCGTCAAGGCAAATATAATCACAGTAAGTAAATCATATTAAGTGGCAAGTGGAGCTCTTATCAAAGTAAGCTCTATTAGATAGCTGGGAGCAGTGCAGTTGAACGCAGTCGTTTAGGCACGGTTGCTCAGCTCACCCGCGCAGCCTGGCTGGTGGAAGCTGCCCGAAATCACTGTTCCTACAGCGCCGCCAAACACACCGGGTTCCTTCCCTACTACTCACTGAGGTACCGAGCGTACCTCACCTCGGGGACATAATTCACCAAATGCTAATTTTGCCTTCCATCAACAGATGGCTTTCGCCAGCTCCTCTCTGTAGTGTTTTTTTTTTTCCCTATCCCTCTCACTGAACGGCAGGGGAAGCGCCGGCTGGTGACTTCCGTCGACGAGAGCCAGGCGGACTGTACATTGCGTCAGGAGTGCGACGCTTACTGCGCGGCTGCGCCCCTTCAGTCAGGGGATAGCTCACCTTTCCCAAGAATTAGAACTCCTACCAATGTAGGGCATCCTAATGTAGAAGTTAAATTTCACGGATTTTTTTTCTGATATTCCCGAAAATTAGAAAGAGTACAATGGTTGTGTATGATGGTTGGCCCTTTTTGCGGACGTATTTACGTTTTGTACACTCTGTATATTACCTCAACCCTCTCCCGACATATATACCTTTTGTAAACGTTCTGTTGGCTTTAATAATTTACCTAATTGTACTCAACCATGTAATTACTTACAGCCTGTGCTTGAAATGGAAAAACAGACGTGCAGGTACTCTGTACTAGAGTACCGGCATGTTTCCGAGAAGTGCCGGTACTCCAATTAAAAGTATTAAGTTCTTCTTGAGAAGTGGCGGTACTCTCCCTCCCAAACTAAAAAAGTGCCGGTACTCAGTACCAGACAGTACCTGCCCATTTAAAGCACTGCTTACTGCTATATTAATTATCTTAAATCATCTGTGACTTTTCTGTGGTAGCATGCACGCGCAGCATACAGCTAGGCCTGTGGTGCCGATAGAATAACACCCAGCACACCACAGTATGTTTGGGGTTGGACTGACCTTGAACACCAGTCTCTCTTTATTTATAGCCTTCTGGTCCCCTGGCCAGAGGAAGTGCATTTGCGGCGTCCGGGTCATGGTCACGACCACACACCAGAGTGACATTAGACAGCGGCCTGCCATTACATCCCTCCTCAACTTTATTCAAACTTAATGACATAATCACAACACAACGTCTTTCAGTCTCTGTATAGGCGGCGGAGTGGCCAGAGTTTGCATCGCTGGGTCCGTGAGCGCACACTTCAGTGTGGGTCTCAAACTGGTTCTCTTCTTGAGAGCTTGGTGCATCCGGTTCGCTTGATGACTCACTGATCATTAGGCCTGGGCGTTCCAGACTCTCTGACACAAGCCCCCGGTGAGGGTGAATCAGCTCTGGTTCTTCGGTTTGTGCTTTCTCAAACATTACTTTCCGAAACCATGAGGTGCTTCTGGACACTGTCTCATTTCCCTTGTGCGTCTGACGACAGTCCATGCTCCTGGCTCACATGGTGTGTGGAATTTCCAGCCGGGCTTTCAGTCTTTGGGATTACCCTTTCTCCGATTCGCAGGTGCTGAGTTGTTGCACGCCTCTTCCTACTTGCCCGGCCATTCGTCACATTTGGGTCTGCTGCGGGTGATATTGAGGTGGCTGTCAGCCGGGACGGGTGGGCATGGTGTTTCTCCTTGCTCCCACCAGCATAAAGGACGATGGTGCTTGCCTCATAGTGCAATGGGGCGTTCGTGGAAATTCTCTTAGGAAGTGGTGTAGGATGAGTTCTGGTTTGCTTCCTTCCCACTTGGTAATTCAGAGGGTCTGGCTGAGTGTGTGCATGAAGCACTCTACTTCATCGTTAGCTTGGGGCCAGTGCAGGGTTATTCTGCGGTGTCTGATCCCCAGGTCGTTCGGAAACTCCTAGAATTCAGTCCGTTGAAACGGGGGCCCGTTGTCCGTCTTGATTTCTTTGGGTAGCCCAAACATAGCAAAGATTTTCTTGAGGACTGGTGCTACGTTACTAAAAGCGTAGAGTCGATGACCTCAACACCGGGGTATTTTGAATAACCGTCTATCAGCACCAGTGTGATCCGTCCATCAGGGAAGCTTCCAAAGTCAAGGCTGATCCTGAACCATGGCTTGGTGCACGGCTCCTCGGTTATGATTGGTACTGGTATTTCTGGAGTGCTGGTTAGGTGGCAGGCTGGACATTGCTTCACCAGGTGCTCTACTTCTGCTTCCAGATTCGGGAGCCACACTTTCTCCCTCAAGTGCACCTTCATTCGAGCAGTTCCTTGGTGCCCTCCATGCGCTAGCGTGGTGACTCATTGCAGACTTGCAGGGATGACTAGGCAATTCCCTCGTAGGATTAGGCCATCTTGGGTCAAACGGAGTTGTTCCTGGACTCTCCATAGTTTTGTTAACCTGTCTCTCGCTGCTTGCCCACCTCTGGGTGTCCATGAGCCTCCACCCAGGGCTTGCTTTGCTGTAGCCAAGACAGTGTTTTCTGCATTGGCCATAGATATTTCTTTCGTGTCAGTGGTTTTTGGGCAGCTGGCAATTGCGAGAGCTCGCACCTGGGCTTCTGTCTCTTCCGTATCTTCTGTGGGTCCTCCCGCTTGCTCAGATGGGTGCCGAGAAAGAAACTCGGCCGTGTTCTTTGCTCCGGGCTGGTACACCACTTCCATTCCATAGTCTGGACCTGGATGACTCACCGTTTTATCCACGGGGTTGGGTGCGGGGCTGTCCTCTTGAAACGTGGTACTAGCGGTTGGTGGTCTGTGACTACTCTAAACAGCCTTCCTCGGAGGTATAAGTTGAAAAGTCCACAGGCCCATTTGATCACTACGGCTTCCCTTCTCGTTTGCGAATAGCATTGTTCTGTGGGGGTTAGAGCCCTGCTGGCGTAGCAAGTGGGTCCCACTGACCAGGTTCACCTTGGGTAAGACGGCCCCTAGGCCCATGGGGCTGGTGTCGACTGTGAGTTTGGTTCTCTTTAGTGGGTCGAGGTAGGCCATGGTGGTTTTGCACAGCAACGCTTCCTTGAGTGTCTGGAAAGCTTTTTCCTTGTGGTCAACCCACACCCATGGGGTGTCAACCTTTGTCAGGGCTCGCAGTGGCTCGGATAGAGTGGCAAGATGGGGGATAAACCTCCTGCAGTAAGTGGTCATGCCCGGGAAGCTGCGTACCTCTGTCACTGTTTTCGGGGCAGGCGCTTGTTTGATGGCTTGGGGCTTCCTGGGGTCAACCTTGATTCCTTGTTGGTTAAAGACATACCCAAAAAATTCAATAGACATCTGGAAGAAGGAGCACTTCTCTTTGTGCGGGGTGAGTCTGTGTTCTGATAGTCGCCAGAGGGTGGCTCTCAAGTGTTGATGGTGTTCTTCGGTTGTGGTTAATTGTATTAAAATGTAATTGCTGACATTCATTACCCCCTGCAATCCTGACAGGGTTTTGCGAATGGCATCTTAGAATACTTCGGCGGCTGACAAGATGTCAAAATTAAACCGCTTGTATCTTCTCAGCTCAAGATGTGTCAAGAAGGTGGTGATGTACCCACTCTCCTCTGACAGGTTTAGTTGGTGGTATCCCGCATTGAGGTTGTGTTTTGAGATCCACTTGGAGCCGTTCAGGTCGGTGATGATGTCATCAATGATGGGCATTGTGCCTCTCCCTTTTGATTGCTCTGCTCGGGAGGCGCATGTTGATACACAGCCAAATCTTCCCGGGTTGTTTGAGTTTTTCTGCTATTACCATGGGTGATGCCCACGGGGTTGGTTCGGACACTCTGTCGCTCCTTGATTTTTAAGCTTGTTTAGCTCCTGTTCCACCAGCCGGTGTGGAGGTGGAATGGGATACGTCTATGCTATAACAAGGTGTAACAGCCTTGTTAATGTGTAGCTGGATTGGCGGCACCCTTAGGCATCCTAGGCAGGTGAACAGCTCTGGAGATTGTCCTAGCAGCATCATTTGGAATGATTGTACACTTCTGGCAAAGGATACCAGGCCCAGTTCCTCTGCATAGTGGCTGCCAAGGAGGGTGTCTGCTTCTTTACTGACCATGTGGAATATGGTTTGGATTTCTTTGTTGTTTGATCTGACGATCACAGCCCTACCCCCTTTTAGCGGTAGTGGTGTGTGGTTCCCGTAGGTGAAAATTCTGGTGGTCGACGGTTTTAGTGCTGGACGGGGCTGAAGGCGCATGTAATGTTGTAGGTCCATTACGTTCACGGATGCACCTGTGTCTATTAGGGCTTTGACTGGAGATCCAGTTACTTCAATTACACACGTCGGCTGGGGTCTCCGGTGCCTCTTCAAGTCCTTTGTGAATGATATCAGGAACACATCTTCCTCTTCGGGAGATGAGTCTTCTGTGACATCCTGTGTGGTCTGATAGCATGCGCAATGTGGTCAGGTATTCTACCGACAATTGTTTGATAGATCTCTGGGTGGCGTGCCTTCCCCTTCTGCCTCTTCCTCTTGAGCTAGTCCTACAAACTGCTGCAAAATGTTTTAGCTTCCCACAATTGGAGCACGTTTTTCCTTGGGCTGGGGACTCCTTTGGGTTGTGTTCGTCTCTTCCACAGTAGTCGCAGCAGCCCCTTTGGTTGCAGTGGCTATCCTGAACTTTCTTCTGGGCTGTTGCGTTAGTACTGTACCTGCTTGTTCCACTTATATCACTGGGGCCTTCTCGGGGCTTGTGTTAGGGCTAAGTCCATTTCGGCTGCGTGGGCTGCTGAGAGGTCATGTGATCGTGCCATTATTGCTATGTCATCTAGGCTGATGTTTGGCCTGTCTCAGGATCAGGCCTCTTAATGTCTTATTCCTGCGCCCTTGGATCATTAGGTGCGGAATTTCCTTCGGTTGATCATCCTCAGTGTACATGCTCGTAAACTCTCTGAGCCATGTGTAGAATTGGTCAATGGACTCCCCTTCTTTCTGGCGTGCCTGGCAAAGTTTAAAGCGATCTAGTCTGGGTTCAGCTGTGGGACAAAGTGCGTGTTCTGTGCTCTCACTGCCACATCTTATTCGTCGACAGCTCCGGTGTTTGGTAGGTGTCTGAACAACTTATATATCTCATCTTCCCCGAAGTGCCGAAGGAGAGACCGTTTGACCTCTCCATCTTGCTCCCGGGTGACCACAAAGTAGTTCTCTAGTCTGCCGACCCAAATTCTTCAATGAGATGACACTGTAGAGGGATCCACTAGCTGGCTGAATGGCGGAAGAGCACCACCATGGTGTGCTGTTGTAGAGGATGTGTTGCGTTGGGGGCTGGAGCTTGTTGGTCGGTCATTGCTCACGCTGAACAATACGCAGGTCAGTGGGATGACATGCATAGTGTAGTCCATCGTTTCTATGGTCTATGGAGCTATATTGTGTTGTGTGGGCGCCGCTGGGCTGCACTGGTATCACATGAAGAAGTGAATGGCACAGCACCTGGCAATTATGTCACCTGCTGGTAGGGCAATAAGTCACATGCAAAATGGCTATTCCAGGGCCGGTGCTGCAGGCTGCAGTGTGGTGGGTAAATGAGGCACTCTGATCTGGTCACGCTTGTATCATATTGGAACATAGATGGTGCTGGTATCAAGCAGGTATATTGTTTTTGTGGTCTCTGGTGTCTTCACTGTTGTGTGTCTTCTGCTTAACATGAGTACATGGCTTGGTAGGCCGTGGAAGGCTGTTTGTGTGTGGCCAGTGGGTAGAAGCCTCTGTCCGGCACCTCGCGTGTGCTGTTGCAGGCCTCCAAGGACAAAGGTGGGAGCAGCTGGAGAAAGGGGCTGCACACTGCCAGTGTAGGAGGGCTGCCTCGTGGTCCCCAGGCTGTCACTGGAGGTGGGTCGACCCCAGTTGCGTTCTAACGGTTTCAGCGTGTTGCTGGGCGGCAGTCAGCCGGTGCGCACCACAGGCATGGAGAGGCAGGCATCTGGCTGTGTTGGAGGGGGTGGGAAAGAGGGTCCACCCTCATCGCCAGTGTGGTAGCACGCACGCATAACATACAGCTAGGCTTGCGTGCATCGATGAAATGAGAAGCAGCACACCACAGTATGTTTGAGGGTGGACTGACCCTGAACACCAGTCTCCCCTTTTATTTATAGCCCTCTGGCTCCCTGGCCAGAGGAAGTGCATTTGTGGCATCTGGGTCACGGTCACGACCACATACCGGCGTGACAGTAGACCACGGCGTGCCATTACAACTTCCATGCAATCACATATCTCTCCTGTAAAATGCTGTAGCACCTCTGGGTAATGCCTATACTACATAAATACTCATAAATAAATGAAATAGCGGGTGCTTCTCTCCTGCTATTTAGCTCTTTAGCTGGGACCCTGCGCCCGCCATTCCCACATATACTGCTCTCACTGTCAACCTCAGAGACCGCCGCAGCAGAGGCACATGACTGATCCTTTTAACTAGAACATGTAATGAGGCTGCCCTGAACCTCCCACAGAGCAGAAATAAGTGAAGAATGGGCCAATCATTTAATTTCTCATTCCTAAAAAAAACTATGAACGTGACCTTGTGTGATGTGACTGCTATTCATGTAAAGCTCAAATACCTTCTGGTGGAGTTCACGCTATATAAAACTGCAAAGAAAAAGTTACATATAATGACCACTTAACACCTCACAATGACAATCATATAGGAAAAAAGTAACAAAGTCCATCCCAGCAGATCTTCACACTATCTCCTCCTCCATCTCACCCTTGTTCAGGACCATACACCTTAAACTAAACATTTCAGAATGGACTGCCTTGACTTAAGAAAGGGGATGTATATGCACCATCAGTGTGGTACAGTGAAAACTGCGCTCCATCCACAGATGACATCCTGCATTCCTTCTTTATCAGTGTTGGTGATAAATAAGACTCTGGCCTGGGCTTTGTATTCTCAGTCTTATTTTAGTTTCTTGTACTCCATTTTACTTTATATTATGCCATTCTTTCATGGTATCATGTTATTATTCTGGTATTGAACCATTATATTCAGTAGTAAACCATTCCTCATCTGTGACTTGCGGAGATGTTGGGTCACCAGAGGATTTGAAGGGGGATAATAATATTTCTCCCCGATCCTCCCCCTCTGTACAGGAATGTCTTGTTTGATTTTCATGGAATTAATATTGCTGCTTCATGAAGTCGGGGACCCATGTACTGACTATACATTATTATCTATGAATGTTACAATAGATACTATTGTTGTGTTTGCAAATGTAAATAAAGAAATGTGATACAGAAACGACAAACCAGTAATCTAGCTTAGTAGACTATAATCATAAGTGTAGGAATTTGCCCTTGTTGGCATGGTTAGCCCCCCACCTGATATTTATGCCAACTTTGATTGAGTGTACTGGGATCCTGGTAACCACTCTGCACCCGATGCTCATGGCCCATGTCCCCACCGACTAGAGAGGAACCCCAGGCGATTCCAAGCAAGTGCCCACCCTGGATTGCCATCTCCTGTTCCCCACAACGACGCCTCTAGTGTGAATCCAGAGGCCTACTTACCACAAAATCTCCGGACGAAGATATCTGACGCCAAAAGGTACACTGCACGCGCAGCCTCCTGGCCTTGGGGAACCTGACCTCCAATGCAGCAACATTTAGCAGGTGGCCCGCCTACTTGTCCAGCCCGTCGTTATTTGGGACTGACCTCCTGGACCCAGCCTGCAGCAACTAAGTGAACCCCTCATATGAAAGCATTGGGAGCACAACACTCTGTTTGCACCCTGCACCCGACCGCCCCTGCACCCGACCGCCCCTGCACCGCTGAGGGTGTGAGTTTGGTGCCTACCTGTGGCCCCCCTGTTGCTCCTCTAAACCTCCCAGGTCTGCCCTCCGAAGACGCGGGTACTTACCTGAAAGCAGATCTGAAACTGAGTGCCCACAGTCTCCATACAAGCCCATTTTAAACTTGCCTCATCTTTGACCTCTGCTCCCGTCCGGCCCCGTGTTGCTGGTGGTGGGAGTTTGGGGTTAACTTGAACCCCAACAAATGGACTTCCTAACCCACGGAGACTGGAACTGTAATTGTTGTACTTACCTGCAAAATGTACTAACTTTTCTTCCCCCCCAGAGACTGTTCTGAAAATTGCAGTCTCAACTTTCAAAACAGATTATTGCCATTTATTCAAAAACTGTACAACCTATCAATTCCAATCAAAGTGGTATTGATACATATGTGAAGTATTTATTTATGTACTTACCTGCAACTTGAATCTTGTGGTTCTAGGAATAAAACAAATATATTTTTGCTATACCATCGGTAAATCATTGAGTGTGTGCTTCTTCTGTTGTCTGTGTGTGTACAACAAATGTTTTGTACTACCCTCTGATAAGCCTAACTGCTCAGCCAGACTACCACAAAAGAGAGCATTGGTACTATCTATTTTAGCCTCTGTGGAACCCCTGGACTATGTGCACACTATGTCTTATTTCCATATACTATATACAGAGCCAGCTTCCTACAATAGGAAATACCATAAAGAGGCATGCAGAGCTGTTTAGAGCTCCAGCTTGCTGAAAACCATAAACTGAGCACATATCTCTCACACTTTGTTGTCCATCACACTATTAAATACTGCGTCCCATAACATGATAGCCATTTCTAGGTGGTCATCACACACAACATTGAAACACCTCCCACACAGGACCACAACAAACACATCACCCTTCCAACCACACACCTTGAACAGTCTAGCATGATACTCAAGCAGACATGCGCTTCAGCATCTTACAGAAGGGCAGGGGTGGCTCCTTTGCAATGGCAAAGGAACGTCATCCCCTGGCTAAGCCAGGCGCTGAAATATAAAACAATATTTATTTATTCTTTTATCTTTCAGCTGGCTCAGCCAGCAGCATGTGAAGGTCGGGGCTAGGTTGCGGGAAGGGGAGAAGGAGGAAGAGAGAGTGCACCTAAGTGTGCATGTGTGTTCGGCCGTCCATCTTCGGTCAGCCAAGCACACATGTTCACTTAGGTTTCTCCAGCTCAGCTGTATTGAACAGCCGGGTTGGAGAAACTGCATAGAATCCAGGACAGTGTCTGAGCGACAGTCTAAGCCGCTCAGACCAGTCCGACGCTGATTTCATGCTATGTTTAGCATGAAAGCAGCACCAGGATTGTTGGGGAGCCTGTGCTGGTGTCCCAGTAAATGCTGAGACACCAGAAGAAGAGGAGCGAGTCGGCAGGAGGAGGCAGCGACGGGAAGAGGTACTTTTTTGTTTTTTAAAAAGTTTCCCCAACATTCTCCCATCCCTGTCCCTCCTCCCACGCCTCCCCTTAAGATTTGCAGCGGCTGCAGATGCATAAGAGTATTTAGGAAAGAGCACTGGTGCGGGGGCCTGGTTAGCAGGGTCTCAGCACACTTCCAATCAAAGCTGGCATCAACACTAGACAAAAAGTGGGGGGTGACCATGCCAACAGTGGCATTTTCCTACAGAGTGGAATACGATACATTAGAGTGGCGACGATTGAAGTTGAGTACAGTGTAATAGCAAACGGTGGAGTGGCATAGAGTGGCGTACAGTGGAATGGCATTTAGTGGAATAGCATAGAGTGGAATGGCATTTAGTGGAATAGCATAGAGTGGAGTGGTGTAGACTGAAGTGGCACACAGTGGATTGGGGTAGAGTAAAGTACCATACAGTGGAGTGGTATAGTGTGGATAGACTGCACTGGGGCAGAGTAGAGTAGCGTATAGTGGAATGGCATGCAGTGAAATAGTAGAGAGTGGAGTGGTGTACAGTGGAATGGTGTAGATTTGAGTGGGATATCGTTTAATAGCATACAGAGAGAGGCGTACAATGGAGTAGTGTCTAATGGACTAGCACAGAATGGAGGGGCTTAGAGTAGACTGCCATACACGGGAATGGCGTAGAGTGGAGTAGCGTACAATGTAGTGGCATACAATGAAATAACATACAGTGGAGTGTTCCAGATTGGATTGGCATATAGTGGAGTAGCATACAGTGGCGTGGCATAGAGTGGAATAGTGTATAGTGAGTAGCATACAGTGCAGTGGCGTTCAATGGAGCGGTGCAGACCACAGTGGCATGCAGTGGAGTGGCGTACAGTGAGTGGCATCTAATGAAATGCCACTTAGAATGGAGTCACATAAAGTGGAGTGGCATAAGCTGGAGTGGTGTACAGTGGGGTAGCATAGAGTGGAGCAGCAAAGACTGGAAGGACATTGAGCAGCATTTAATGGAGTGGCGTACACTGAAGTGGCGTAGGGTGGAGTTGCGTACTGTGTAATAGCGTAGAGTGAACTGGTGTAGAATGGAGTTGTGTATAGTGTTATAGTATAGCGTGGAGTGTTGTACAGTGGAGTGGCATAGTGTGTAATTTGTATAGTGGAGTAGTGCACAGTGGAGTGGTGTACAAAGGAGTGGTGTAGACTGGAGTGGTGTACAGTGGAGTGGGGTACAGTGTAATAGCATAACATGGAGTGGTGTACAATGGAGTTGTGTCCAATGGAATAGAGTAGAATGAAGTGGCATGCTGTGAAGTACCATATACTGGAGTGGCATAGAGTGGAATAATGGATAGTGGAGTGGCATAGAGTAGAATAGTGGAGTTTTGTAGAGTGGAGTGGCATTCAGTGGAATAGCATAGAGTGGAGTGGCGTACTTTGGGATTACGTACAGTGGCATATCGTATAGTAGAGTAGTGTCAAGTGGAGTGGTGGACACTGGAGTGGCATGCGGTGGAGGTGCGCACAGTGTAACAGAGTGTAGTGGCAAACACTGAAGTTGCGTACAGTGTAAGAGTAGAGAGTGGAGAGGTGTGCAGTGGAGTTTTGCACAGTGAAGAGGAATACAGTGGAGTTGGGTAGGGTGGAAAAGCATATAGTGGAGTGGCATAGAGTGGAGTGGTGTATACTGGGACGGCATATACTCAAATACCATAGAGGGTAGTAGTGTATAGTGTAGTGGCGTAAAGCATTGTAGTGTATAGATGGATGTGAAATTTAGCAGCAATGTAAATTGTGGCCTTGCATTGCTTTGTAAATCTAAATGAATTATTGCGTTGCTCATGTGACACAATGTGTGACGCAAGGGTATCTCAATACATTGATACAGCTAGGCCTCAGTTCAATTTTGGACATTATATACCATGGTAACTTTGCAGTATACATGGTGATGTCAAGCCAGTCTATAATTGAGTAATGGCGTTTTGAAAATGAAAAGGCAGCCACATTGTTTTCATTACACTTTGGATGTGTACTGAGTTAGGACCTTAGAAATAGGTAAGTAGTAGGTTTCATTGTAGTTCCCTATCTATTACCACTTTATTAAAGTTATAATAAGTAGGGAAATGTATTTATATTTTACACATATTTTAAAATATTTTTACAGAGTGCTGTGCTAGTTTCTAGTAGATACTGTATTTTTTAGGAAATGCTTCTTTTTGCTTACTTTTTTAAGTTGTGCGTTATTTGTGCAGAATTGTTTAGGTATTTCCGCTGTACTCCGTACACTTTTTTTTACTGAATAATTAAATATGTTAAAAATTGTAAATACACTGCACTATATTTGTGAAATATAGTGTATTACTGTGCTTTTTCAATGTTTTAACATATTTATTTTTTAAGTAAAGTCGTACATCCTAGAGAATACTGCAGTACTCTGTAAAAGGTTTTACAAAATATATAGAAAATTATAATTATATTCTCCTACCTTTTACCACTTTACTTAAGTGGTAACAGGTAGGGAAAAACTATAAATCCTAATACTTACCTATATCTAAGGTCCTAAGCCAGAACAGTGGCAAAGTGGTCTTCAAACAACATGACTGCCTTAAACGTTTGTAAAGGCAGTCATTGTCCAATCAGATAATGTTTTCTTTGTGCCATGTACTGCATTAGTTTCGCTTAATGTCACAAAATTCCACTAAAGTACCATGGTCAGAGACATCACCAAATTTAAATGCTTTATAGCTTTAAAAAATTGTTACCCTACTTACCTGCAGTCCCTAAAAAGTATCATATGCCCAACATAATGTATAATCCTGACAAATTTCAAATAAATCGTTCATCTGTTTTCATGCTACGACAAATACAATAGTCTACGGAAAATGCATTGGTGGGAAAATATGTGCGCCTTTTGGACATTAGTTAGAGTTGCCCAAGTCACCTTACTTTTGTGTTCTGTGCAGCACTCTGTGCTCTAGTGAAGTTTTTCAGCACCTTGGAAATGGAGGCTGTAGGAATGACATTTGTGTTTTGTCAAATGTGACAGAATTTCTGCATGCACATTAATCAATTATATACATACGCACACGAGTTAAGACTTTCACATGAATACAAACAGGAATTCACAAATTCAAAAATTCAGAAACCTGCACCCACGCTATTTAGTAAGAAATGGGAAGGGATCAGGCTCCGACAATATTCGTTCAGACACACTGAAGGCAGACATTGAAACATCAGTAAACACTTTCTACCCATGTTTGGAAGGATCTAGGAAGATGAAAAGGTGCCATCAGACACGAAGGAGGGATGTCTCATCAAGATCCCCAAGAAAGGTGACCTGAGTAACTGCACAAACTACATAGGAATAACTCTTCCATCAACCCCAGGTAAAGTGTTCAACAGAGTCATCCTGAACAGAATGAAAGAACAAGTCGATGCTCAGTTGCAAGATCGGAAAGCTGGCTTCTGCAAAGATAGAGCCTGTACAGACCCGATTGCAGCACTTCACATCATCATTGAACAGGCGATGTAATGAATTTACCTCGCTATGTCAACTTCATCGACTATGATAAGGCTTTCAACAGTGTGGACAGAGGGACTCCTTGTTACTTCGATGCGACAGATAAACTTGTCAGAATCAGCAGGAACTCTTACGAGGGAATGGCCTGCAAAATAGTCCATGGGGGAGAACATGTAGAAGCCTTCCAATTGAGGACCGGGATCCTCCAGAGTTGTTTGCTCTCACCTTTCCTCTTCCTGCTGACCATAGACTGGATCATGAAGACATCCACAGTAAAGAGAATAAATGGAATCTAGTGGACACCCTTGCCGCAGCTCAACAATCTGTACTTTGCAGATGACCAGGCCTTACTCAGAAGACTTTCCAACACCCTGCTCATGAAGAAATCAAGAAAAGTCAATGGGGTAGATAGGTTGCACCCTCTGGAAGCCTGCATTAAAAACCACCGGGCAAGCCCTGACCTGGAAACCTCAAGGGAAAAGGAAATGAGGAAGGCCGAGAAACACCTGCCACGAGAACTCAAGGCTGCCTACAAGGAGATGGTTTACACCTGGAGTAAGAGTAAAACAAAAGCTTAGGACGGAGGTGGCTGAAGTGTCCCGGTTGATAGCTTATACCTGAGGAGCAGTAGTTGGCATACTTAAGTAATTCTTACAGAAAGTAGATTATTGGGCTTAGGCCTCAGTCAAATACTTGATAAAATATTCAGTATTCAGATGAAGATTAGGCCCTCATTATGACATTGGCGGTAAATCCCATTTACCGCCATGCCAACTGACGCCAACATACCGCTGCGGCGGCAGATAATCGGCATGCATATTATGACACACACATACCAATCCATCACTATACAGCCACACACACAAGTCCACCAGCCCAAAGGTCAGTGATAAACTGGTGGTAGCAAAACTCACACTGTTATGCCAACAGAGCTACACCCACAGCATTATGACCCACGAATCACCGTGGCGGACATTCAATGTTAGTAAACCATTGCCTGTACATACCGCTGGGCTCAAAATACACACACACATACAAAACAGCACCACATTGGACAATTCAAAATACACACACCTGACACACATACACACACCACACCCATGCACCCACACCACTATAAAACACACACCCACATTACCCACAACCCTTTATGAATACATACCATTGGCACGAGACAGACACACCCCACACACCCTCACACACACCACTCACACTACACCCATGGCACCACAACAACACCCCAGATTCTGAGGAGCTGAGGGTTATGGTGGAGGAAATCATCGGGGTAGAGCCACAGCTATTTGGATCACAGGTGCAGCAGACATCCATTGCTAGGAAGACAGAGATATGGCGGAGATTCGTGGACAGTGTCAACACCGTGGGATAGCATCCCAGAACAAGGGATGACATCAGGAAGAGGTGGAACGACTTACGGGGAAAGGTGCATTCCACAGCAGCAAGACACCATCTAGCTGTACAGAGGACTGGCGGTGGACCCCAACCTCCTCCCCCACAACTAACATGGGAGGAGCAAGTCTTGGCAATTATGCATGCTGAGGGCCTGGCAGGAGGAGGACTGGATTCTGGCAAGTCAAATCTCTATTACTATCACCCCCACTACCTGCATGCCATCACAAACCCCCACCCCTACCCTCTCTCCCATCACTTCAACACCTCCTACATCACAACCCACTCATCCCAATACCAAGCCCTGCATGTATCACCAAAGCATGGACACTCCTCACAGACCTGCATGGACACCTATCATCACTGCATGCACACTGGAGAGGATCACCTACCCCACCAAATAGCTACTCACTCAAAGGCAAATCTGCCAGGGCAACAACAACCATGGAGGGCAACACACCCATGCACATGATGTCACACGCAGAAACAATAACACTGCATTTACATCCCCACAGGTCCCCCAGCCAATGTCACTGGAGAAGAGGTGCCAGCAACATCCAGTCCCCCCCAGAAGAGGCCCACAGTGATGACAGCAGCTCTGCTCGCCTGAATCTGGATGACCATCCTGGCCCATCAGGGATCTTCGGACAGTCGGTTATCCAGGCACAGTCACACTCCACCACAGAGCCTCCCCCCTCAGAAAACACCACCACAGCACCCACCCAGCGGGCCCATACCTCTGTTTCCAGGACACTTCAATCAGCAGTGTGTCCACCACTACAGGGACCCCAGGCTACCCCACAAACGCAGGATGATCAGGGACCTGGCGTCAGTGGCTGTGGGCACACGGTTCAGGGGACAGAGTCACAGGACAACAGGGAAGCTGGGAGGACTGCTGTATGACAGGGGGAGGACAGGCCCAGGGAACCGACTCTCCAGGAGGCACTCACCGCGATCCTGGGAGCATACCACCATTCCCAGGAGACGATGGGCCAGATACTGGGCAAGTTGCAGGAGAACATGCGGCTGCAGGAGGGACAGTACCTGGGGATCAAGGAGGTCTTGAAGGACATCAACACCACCCTGGTCTCCATTGCAGGGGTGCTGGCAGACATGGCCAACATTATGAGGGAGGCAGTGGCACAACAGTGGGCCCCTGCCACTAGCCAAACCGATGAACATCCCTCCACCTCCGCTGCCACTAGTGGACAGGAGGCCCCACCACAGGAACAACATGCCACCAGCACCCCTCCCCCTGCATAAGGAGAACCACCCTGCAAACATTCCCTGTGATCCAGGCAGAAGCCAGAGACTACTGCCAAGACCCCGCCAGGAAATAAGACTCTCCTGATTGTCACCCTTGTGTCCCACTCTGTCACCCTGTCCACCTCGAACTGCCATTGCTCCCCTTCCTATGCCCCCTTGGTCAATGCATCTGTGATACAAATAGACTGGACTTTCCTCCATCAACCCCCCAGCCCATTGCACATCCCCTTCTATCTCTTAGCACTTAAATAAACACCCTTTGGAAAAATACAAGTATGGAGTATGTCAAATGATGTATTTGTTTAACAAGGTTTAAACATTGAAAATCAACTGTACAGAAATGTATACATAGGAATGACCTGTAGTTGGCTGCAGTCAACACACCATGAGCGATAGTGGGGAACAAATATCTGCAAATAGAGATGCCAAAGGGTACAGTGAGTGGCCATGGAAGTGGGAAAATCAGCCTGCCAGTGACAATGTCAAACACAAAACTGTCAATTAAATGTGAATTTACACTGTCTTACCTGTGTGTCATTGGAAATATTGACGAATTTTTGCACTTCTGTTTTCCTCATTCTCATCCTCTGCCTTCTCATCTTCACTGTCCACAGGGTCCACTGCTGCCACACACCCATCTCCAGCCTCATCCTCCTGCAGAAAAGGCACCTGGCGACATAAGGCAAGATTGTGCAACATACAGCATGCCACTATGATCTGGCAGACCTTCTTGGGTGAGTAGTACAGGGATCCACCTGTTAGGTGGAGGCAACGTAACCTGGCCTTCATGAGGCCAAAGGTCCTCTCTATAATTCTTCTTGTTCGCCCATGTGCCTCATTGTCATGTTCCTCTGCCCTTGTCCTGGGATTCCTCACAGGGGTCAGTAGTCATGAGAGGTTGGGGTAACCAGAGTCACCTGCAAATATCGAGGGACAACTGTTAGCCACACACTCACCCTTAGGGTCCACACCATACCCATACACCAACATCCACTGGGTGGGAACAAGGACTCACTTATTAGCCACATCCTGTGCCTCTGGAGTTGATCCATCACATTTGGGATGCTGCTATTCCTCAGGATAAAGGCATCATGCACAGACCCAGGATATGACGTGAGAGATGTACTGGTCCGCCAGGCATACCATCTGCACATTCATGGAGTGAAGCTCTTTCGATTTCTGAACACCTGTTCATTTCGCCGGGGGGGGGCGGGACAAATGCAATATGTGTCCCATCACTTGCCCCAATAATGTTGGGGATATGTCCCATTGCATAGAAATCAGATTTCACTGTGGCCAAATCCTCCACTTGGGGGAAAACGGTGTAGCTGCTCATGTGTTTAATCACAGCAGACAACACTCTGGTCAGCACTATTGAGAACATTGGCTGAGAAATTCCTGCTGCCAAGCCCACTGCCACTTGGAAGGAGCCAGTTGCCAGGAAATGGAGCACTAATAGCACTTGTACAAGAGGGGGGATCCCGGTGGGGTGACGGATAGCAGAAATGAGGTCAGGCTCCAATTGGGCACACAGCTCTGTGATTGTGGCCCTGTCTAGTCTATAGGTGAGGGTAACGTGCCTGTCCTCCATTGTTGCCAAGTCCACCAGGGGTCTGTACATGGAGGGATGCCTCCATCTCTTATTCATCTGCAGTGGTTGCAATCTAGGGGGCAAAATGGTGAGCAGCCGGTCAGCATCTCTTATTTCCAAACAGTACACTTCAATGCATGTCGTGATTGTAACAGCATTTTTTTGGAGAGATCCAAATGGTACATATGTGTACTGTGACGCAGTTAGGAACCATGGCCTGCATGCCCCCCTTGAAATGGCGTCCGCTTGTCCTGTTTGGAGGGACAGATGGAAATGAGGTAATTCCACTGACGTTGTGCGCCATTGCCAGAGGCGGTCGAAAACCGCCGTGCAACTCCTCATTGGTTAACATTGTCCCTATGCGGTATAGTGGCCAATGTGATGTACGCCGGCAATGACGGTATGCACCGCCACAGACGTCACTGCCATTTTCTATCTGTTCATTCACTTGCTACCTGACCTTCAACAGGAGAGGACCTACACTGCAAGTGCTGCTGTGACCTGTGTCTGGAACTGACAATGGCTCGTGTCACTGGGGAAAGGGCCCCTCCCTTCACATTGGCAGAGTTGGAGCGACTGGTGGATGGGGGCCTACCCCAGTACCGAATGCTGTATGGGCCTCCAGACCAACAGGTGGGTACACCGTGAGTACGATGCATGTGGTGTGAATGCATGGAGTGCTGTGTGTGAAGGCATCATGGAGAGGGGGGGTTGGTGGATGGGCTCTGGGCAGCATGCTGCATGTATGGTGGGCCATGTCTGTGTTAATGGGGATGGGAAGGGGCATGGTGGACCATAAATGTAACAGGCAGGACGGTTGGACTAATATCTTTCCCTGTGTCCATTTCCCTGCAGGTCAGCGCCCATCAGAAAATGGGTATATGGCGTGCCATTGCCAAGGACATGCGGACCCTGGGGGTCTATGGCAGGCGGAGAACCCACTGTTGCAAACGGTGGGAGGACCTGAGACACTGGGCACAGAAGACCGCAGAGGCCCAGCTGGGGATGGCCTCCCAAAAAGGAAGGGGTGCCCATCAAACCCTGACCCCCTTGATAGCCCGAATACTGGCGGTGGCCTATCCGGAGCTGGATGGGCGCTTGGGGGCATCACAGCAGTCACAAGGGGGTGAGTACAGTGCCCCAATATACAACTTGCACATGGTGGGGTTTTATCCGTGTGGGGGATGTGGGCCTGTGGGTGCCCCTAGGCCAGGCCTGACATTGCAGAGTAGGTCCCATGTTGGACAGTGTTCTGATGTAAATTACCTTCAACTAAGCTAGTAGGCATGCACTACTGGGCAGGGGTCTGTGGGTCTCAGGTATGCTGCAAGTGGTGTTAGATGTCCTTATCAATGGGCTGGTGACTAGCATAGTGACTGGTAGTGCATTGCATAGTGTTCCCTGTGTGTGTGTGAGTCGTGTACACCAACGGTGGTGTTGTTGCTGCCACTGACCAAGTGTATCCTTGCTCTCCCCCCCCCCCTTTTTGTTTTGTCACCCTGTCCTTATGTGCATTAGCATCATCTGGCTTAGGAGCTGAGGCATCGGCGATGGAGGGAGCTGCATCCCACAGGACCTAGGAGGCCGAATCCACTGACGGTGAGGGCACCAGTGGGACGAAGGGCGAGGGGAGCACAACGGTGGAGACATGAGGGGACAGTTCAGACACGGATTTCTCCTCCGATGGAAGCTCCCTGGTGGCGGCGGACACCTCAGCTACAGGTACAGCCACCCCCCGTACCAGCACTGCCCTCCCAGCAGCCCCTGAGCGTGTTCCCCCTTGCCCGCTCACCCAGGAGGGTGGGCATCTCCTTCACCCCAGGCACCTCAGGCCCTGCCCCAGTTAGCCCTGCTGCCCTGAGTGAGGAGGCTATTGACCTCCTGCGATCCATCTCTGTTGGGCAGTCAACCATTGTGAATGCCATCCAGGGGCTGGCATCCCAAATGCAGCAGACAAATGCATTCCTGGAGGGCATTCACACTGGCATGGTGGCCCAACATAGATCACTCCAGGCTCTGTCCTCCTCTCTGATGGCAGCCATTGTCCCTGTTTCTAGCCTCCACCCTCCAACTTCCTCTACCCAACCCCATTCCCTCAACCCCAACCTATCCCAAGCACACAGTCAGATGAGCAGGCACCCAGGACAACACACAAGAGTGGACATGGCAAACACAAGCACCACCCTTCATCCCACAGGCACTCACACACACACCATCTGAAGCAGACACACCAACATCCACTGCTTCCACTGTGGCCCCCTCCTCCTCGTCCTCCAGTTGTGTCTACACTCACACCTGCATGCACTACATCCTCATCCACTACCCCCATCATCAGCACACCTATCAGCGCACGCCCCTCACTGGCAGTCACCACCCCCACTTCCATGTATCCTCTCCCACTGTGCCTGTGCCCCCTCCTCCCAAAGTACGCAAGCTCTCAGACACCCAACAGCCATCCACCACAGAACAGCATCCAGCCCATGCACCTGCACAGCAGACAGACACCTCCTACAACGACTCCCTCTACCTCCACCCCCAAACCATCTCCCTCTTCCCGCCCCAATGTCCCTAAGAAGCTTTTCCTCTTCAACTTTGACCTCTTACCTAGCCCTCCCTCCACGTATCTCGCGTCAGGCCAGGGTGGTCAGAACCCAGGCAAGCACCTCAGCCACCCAGTCCAGGGGCACAGTAGTGTCCACAGCTACACCAGGTGGGAGAGGATCCCGGGCACCAGGCAGCTACACTGATAGGGTGCCTGCACCAAGTGCTGCAAAGAAGGGCAAGGAGGCACCCCCAGATGCTGCAAAGAAGGGCAAGGAGGCACCCCCAGCTGCTGCAAAGAAGGGCAAAGAGGCGCCCCCAGTTTCTGCAAAGAAGGGCAAGGAGGCACCTCTAGCTGGTAAAAGGAAGGGCAAGGAGGCGTCCCCAGCTCCTGCCAAGAGAAGCAAGGAGCCATCCCAAACTGCTGGCAGGAAGGGCAAGGGGCCTACACCAGCAAGCAAAAAGGACAGGAGGCCTGGTGCTGGGTCTCAGTCGGAGTCCCCACCACCAACCATGGTGGTTCAGCCGTCCGAGGTAGCAGGGGAAGGGCTGGAGCCTCCCCCACCTCTGCCAGCACCACCACCAGCACCGCCACCAGCACCACTGCCAGCAGCAGCAGCCCTTGTGGGCAGCCGTCCGAGGCTGCAGGGTAAGGGCTGGAGCCTCCCCCGACCACTGTCAGCACCCACACCAGCACCCACACCAGCACCAGCACCACTGCCAGCAGCAGCAGCCCGAGTGGGCAGCCATCCGAGGCTGCGGGGGAAGGGCTGGAGCCCCCCCCCCACCACTGCCAACACTGCCACCAGCACCACTGCCAGCAGCAGCAGCTCGAGTGGGCAGCCGACCGAGACAATAGGGGAAGGGCTGGAGCCTCCCCCCACCACTGCCAGCACCGACACCAGCACCGCAGCCGTCACTGCCGGCGGACAGTGTGTAGTCCTGCATCCATGGGCTGTTGTGCGGCCTGGGCACTGCAAATCCTGTGGGTCTGACACCCAGGTGAGAGACTGTGACCTTGCACTCCCCAAGGTCTGCATCACAGGGCACAATGCCCCTTACAGAACGAGTGGAGGAGCCATCCACTCACCCCATCCTTCCCAAGAGGAAGCACACTGGGCACAATGCCCCCTCCAGAACCAGTGGAGAAGGCATCCACTAGAGAGACTGTGGCCTTGCACTCCCCAGGACCAAGCAGTGGGCAAGTCACCCACTAGAGAGACTGTGGCCTTGCACTCCCCAGGACAAGTCAGTGGGCAAGTCACCCACTTGAGAGACTGTGGCCTTTCACTCCCCAGGACAGAGTAATGGGCATGTTGCCCCCCCCCCCCAGGACCAGTGGCGTTGTACCATCCTCTGGCTGAGCTGGCCCCCCATTCCCTGTCCCCCTGAGGTGCCTGTCTATTTTCAACCTGATTCCCCTGCAGTGTTCTCTCCGTGTTGTTGCAGGATTGAGGTTGGGCCTTGGAATTTGTGATGTGGCCCTGTGGCCCATGGACATTGAGGCCTGGGCAGTGTCCCTTGCATTGTAAATATATATATACTTTTTGATTTGATGCACAAATTTCACCTATATTTATCTTATTACAGCCTTTTTACACTATAGGAGTTGTCCTTGCATTATTCCTGAGGGGTACGGGGTGTATTTGTTATGTTAATGCATCAAGTTGTCTGTGTATTGTTGGGTGTGGGCGTGTTGCGTGTAGCATGTGTGTGTCACTCTCTTTTTCCTCCCCCCTCCCCTGTGTGCTAAGCGGCAGTACTCACTGTGGTCGTCTTCGCCGGTGTTGGTGTTCGTAGTAGAGAAGAGTTTGGGGAAGACATGCAACTTGGGCTCCATGGCGTGGTTCTTCCTTGAGTGTCCAGAGGTGAGTCGTTTCCCTTCTGTGCAGTGTTTCCGCCAGTCTTTAGATGACGTTGGTATTGCCCCGGAAAAGGTGGCAGATAGGTGGGTCATATTAATGTGGGTGGTACATTGTCTTCCGTCTGGTTGTTGGCGGTTACCGCCATGGCGGTCGGTGTGTTAAAGTGGCTGTCTGTCTGAGCGGTTTCTACAGTGGTCATAATCTCATATTTATTAACGCAGGCCTGTTGGCGGTATTACCTCCGCTTTATCACCGACCGGCAGGGTTGTAATGAGGGCCTAAATGTACTATTTAGTACACCTCTAATAGTGGTTATTATGTTGGTATCAGAGTTCTATATATACATGGGGCAGCAATAACGGGGGACACATTTACAAAAAAAATGTAAAGTACAAAGACTTACAACTACAATCTTTGAAAAACCACCAAACCAATAGTTAACTAACTGCATATAAAATACATGTGCTATTTACTACTTTCTTTTTGTTGGTGAGGCTCTGAAGGCACGTTTGAGGAAGGACTCAATTTATAGGAGAAGTTTATGGAAGGGCTGTAACACATAAAGTACAGTAAGAAGAGCAGTTGATAGTGAAATGCTGGTCCTGTTTACAAAGCAACAGTCTAAGCAGGAAGATGATGCTTTTAATAAAAATGATTCTCCCTGACTATTGTGGATAAAACCCTGAACACATCTCCCTTTTCAACAAATTTCACAATTGCTACCAAATACATCAACATCATGGAGGACACATTTAGTAATTTCTCACTTTTTTGCCAGAAGCATGTTACTTTCTAGAACTTGTAGTTAAGTCTTTATCAAGAGCTCAAAAGTGTAAGCATGAAAAGTGCTGTTGGTTAAAAAGTGAGGAATGACGGAACTTATCACAAGTGATACAAAGCCACTTTTCAAGTATGCTGGGTAGGGATTTCCAGAATAAGTGAAACTAAATGTATTTTTGATAATAGTACAAGGCCATTTACCTGATCAGATGAGGAGATCAAGACAAAGCCTTGGCTTTGGTTTTTCCCAGTCAACGTTTGGTGAGCCAGCCAGTAGATCACTGCGCAGAAAATAAGATAAGCAGACACCCTGTTTAACTAAAGTTCTGATTATTCAAACAGGCAGGTTGGTTGCCGTCATACAGGTTAGGACAACTCAGACTTCTTACCTTAAAATTTGAAATTGCTTGATTCTTTGGCAATAACAATGTAGAAGATTAAGGAAACACATGCATGATTGTTTGGATACTTTTGAATTCTATAATGTGTGTAGGAAATTAAATGTGGTTATCCCGGTTCCAGCTGGATGATAGTGGTAAACCTGGTTCCGGACTGATGACCATGATAATCCCAGTTCCAGCCACACAATAGTGGTAATATCGGTTCCAGCTGGATGATAACAAATTGACAGTGTATTACCTAGGGGTCTCCACCTGCAGGGTACATTTCCCAATGAAAGTGACTGAGGCTCAAAAACAAGCAAGTGGTAGTATCTGACATTTTGGTAAGGAGCAAGTCAAAAGATTGGTGTCATCAGACTTTACTCTGAGCACGGTCAGACACACAGTTCATGGACTGGGAGGGAGAGGTCAGATTGTAAGTATAACAAACAATTGCGAGGCACCCCGGTTAGATCAGGAAGTATAGAGTAGGAGTAGTGAGTCAGGGACTGGGCAACTGATGTTAAGCCTGATGTTTGTGTAAGGAGACGGTTACATGACCGGTACCGGCAGGCTTTACTCTGCGCAAGGTCAGACACTCGGCAGCCAAGTTCCTTGGATTTAAGACATATGGAAGGCGTCTTTGGGAAGATCGACCAATGCTGAGGCATCAGTGTGAGTCTGAAGTTTTGGTAAAGGGACAACCAGATGGTTTTGTCAATTGACTATACCCACAGCACTATCAGACCCTTAGTTGCAGAACCCAAAAAGTGCATTAGTTTATGAATGGATATTCCTCCATGAGTAAGGAGGACAACACAAATTGTATAGTACATCATAACCATAAGGGAGACAGAGTTATTGAGATCCCTACACCGGATATTTGTCTCATTACCAGCAAAATCTCCCCAGAAGAGAGAATGCAAGACTTTGAATTAATACTTCTTAATGAAGTCCACAGGTACAAAAGGGTGATGGTATCTCCAACACCCCGGTAACAGGTACCAGTTGCAAACTAGATCTAGTTAAACTTGAAACTGCATCGGATATCCTCCGCTCATTCCTATGCTTGTCCTAGGTGTGGCACCGGTGCAGCAGATTTCCTGCATCTGGCTTGGCAGTGTAGGGAGGTACAGGATTATTGGACGTAAGTGACTACTGAAATACAAAGAGTGGTGGGCTTGACCTTCGCTCATATGCCTCAGAGCTGCCTCCTTGGCAACATTCCATGCCCAAAAGGTAGGAAGATGGCATATATATTTGTGCACCTCTCCTTTGTGTTAGCTAGGCATAGGGTTGCCATAACATGGATGGGTCACAGAAGCCCAGACTATACCCATTTGAGGGCAGATGTTTTGGAATGGTGCGTAGCAGAAGAGATCCACATGAAACTAAACCGGCATGATGACAAGGCTTCTGAGGAGATAGCTGACTGGAAATAAATATGTGCTGTCTTTGCAGATCCAGACTCGGCCCTATCTTTTATCTATAGTGAGGATGAAGACTCAGGAGTAGTCACGTGGGAGGTTGTGTGGCATTAAACACTGAGACATGGGCACACCCTCGTATTAAGACAGAGGGTATGTAATGCTGCTGCTAACCCAAAGTGCTGAGGGGTTGTATGAGGATGGAGGACTTGGGCTTGAATTTCTTGAATTGTTGTTTATCTTGTTTATATGTACTATCAATGCCCAATTGTATGCCTGGCCATTTGATGCTAAACAATATAGCTGTATTTTTTTGATAAAATATAAATAAAATGTTTTTTTTTAAACGTGAAACTGCAGTATAAAACGTACGTTGTTGTATTGCATTGAGTTGTTTTAAAAAAAATATTTTGTTATGTGTTTGTGTTGTTACAGAAGTACAAAATTTGATGCGACTCTACTACCATCAGAGCCTGACACACTAGCATGGTATGTGGTCAAAAAAAGGGTTACCACATGACTATTTGTAGACAAATTAGGGTTCTATCACATGCAAACACACACACAGACAATGGCCAAAGAGGGGGTCATTCAAGGAAGGTAGAATACTCTATTTAGAAAATGTTCTAAGAGATTGTGATGAGAAAAGGAAAAGACTAAGGTTATGACAATGGGAATCATTTCATGAATGGAAAGATTATGCAAGAGGGAGACAGTGAACGGAGTCAAGAGATAGTTTTGGGAAAGTAAAGAAATATATAAGGGAGCGGATGGAAGAGGTACATGATACAGCCTGTCGAGAACAGGACTTGACAGTAGAGAGATATTGTGTACAAAAAGGACAAGATACAAAGGCATTGGTAGCCCGGTTAGAATACACAGGTAGGGTCGAATTTGTGAAACAGGCATCATTACATTGTCCAACTACAACACCTCATTCAGGATTTAGGGCCGTATGTATGAACACATTTTCCCATAGACACAGAATGGGCAAAACTGCTTGATACATCTGGCCCTTAAAGTAGTACATTTGCTGCATAACAGGAACGGTTGACAGGAGGACAGGTAGAACAAAATAACAATCAGAATGCAGAAGGTGCAGACAGACAGACATTTTAGGCTGATGCACTAGACAAAAGGAATGAATTTAAACTAATGTTGAGATCTCAACACAATTATTATTGTTTCACGCAGGCTCCTTAAGGGTATATTGACAGTTTGATATTTGAAAAAGGGTTTGATACTCTTACATGCCACATTAATGCAGCTCATAAATGATTTGTTATTGGCCAGAACTTCAAAAGAAAAGTGCAAAAAAGATACTGTAAATTTGCTGAATTTCATATGCTGCCAGGGAACACTAGGTGTTCAACAAGAAAGTTTCTACTTGGTATATCTATCTTTTGTTGAAAGGGTGAGCCAATTGGACACAGAGCGTATAATATAAATTTTGGCTATGCATCCTCTAAGCAGATAAAAAGAGGTGCGCACATTTTTGGCAATGGCTGGCTACTGCTGCCATGAGATTTCAAATTTTCACCATTGGCAAAGCCATTGTTGACCCTTACCCCAAGGACACACCCAAACTACTGTCTTGGACGGCGATCATTAATGTAGCTTTCTTGCCTTCTGACAAGCTCTCTGCAAATCTCTTGCTTTCTGGTTTACCAATAATATATCTCTGCATGACTACCCTAAAGACTTTTCATCTTTTTGTTCATTAGTCGGAAGGGTGTGCTCTTGCTGTATACATCCAGCAGCAGGAATTTTTGCAAATGACCATGCACATATTTCTCTGCCACATTTGATGTAGACACAATATTTATTATGAATGCAGTTACACTACTACCTCATGTTGAAAGTGCACACCACCCCTTTGATAATCATGACGGCATTCATAGAATGGAGATGCAGACAAAAAGGCATAATATAAGTAGGATACGCTATTCAACGATTCTGAAGGGAAGTTATGTTATGGATGGATGGATGGATATATTTTTGATTGTGCATGTAAACTCTGGAATAATTTTAATGGTGTACACCAAAACTATATTTCTTGATTCAACGACAGGCTAAACTTTAGGGATTGGCAAATAATGTGCAGGTCCAGAATGCAAGTAAGCATCATGTAATTCCCTTTAAAGTACATTACAACATGGAAATCCATTTTACAGGGTTGATACAACTGAGTTGTGTTTAAGAAATATTCTGTGCTATCTGACAACTACATTATGTATGACTTTTTACAGTTCTTTACTGCATTTACTTATATGAAGTCATAGGCAATGGAGAATTACTTTTCCTAAGATTGTCTATCATAAAACAATTGGGTATTATGAGATAGAAGTGTATTACAATCAGTTTGATTTATTCTGTTCTAGATAATTTCCTGCAGGAGTATGCCTTCTGATTCTGTATACAGGTAAAATGTTTATTTTATGTTAGCCTCACAAAATGAAATGTAATACTTTAATATTTGCTATCTATACTTATCTGCCACTAAGCTTGGTTTTGCTTAAAGGAAGAAAGTATATGTGTGAATGAAATTGTGATGTGATCTAAATTTGCATTCAGGTTGTCAAATTTCAAAAGGATGCACTTATTTAGCCGCACATTTTTTAACCTTTGTATATGTGATTTAATAAGGGAAAACAGTAGTTTTTAAATTAATTCAAAGGGTATTATGTAAGCAGTTTTACCATTTCCAGAGGGAGGAAGGTAAGAAATCTAAACAGACTTAATACAAGTCACCAGCACAATTTTACCAGTAGAATTATAAGAATAGAAATAGTATGAGTCATCAGAGCTACCTTTCTGCAATGCAAATTGGTGTACTACTGGAAGATTTTATAAATGGCAAAAAACAATACTCATATTTGTAAGAATTGTTCTAGTAAGCAACTTTTCTAACCTCATGTTTGTAACACAGGTACCTATGGAGTAAATGTCTATTGATATGACATTGGAAGTTATACAAGAGAAACAGGAAGATGCTACTAAAGAAGAACAGAAATAATGGTCTGCTCGTGGCATTCATTTCAACAGGCACTGGATGGGCAAAACAGGAATATGGTACATGCTGCCAGACAAGTATACCTATTCAATGGCAGTAACATTGCACAGTCCTAGCACATATTTGTAGAATTGACTCACTGTACTGTATGACAATGTTTTGAGTTAAAGAAAAAAGAAACATCAGAAAATATGCCTATGAGGCATGTCAAAGTTGTATGGTGTCTAAAGCTCTATGGAGAGCCAACCTTCCACTATGCATATCACCCAGAAGCAGGGGGTGCGATGGAAAGGAAGAATGGCATACTCAAAATTCAAGACTGTAAATTATGAGCAGAAATGCTGGATGGATGCTTTGCTGATTGTATTTATGAGCACGAGAGATGTCCCTGATGTAAAACCAAAAATTGAGTTCCATGGAATAGTTATTGAAGAACCAGGAACAATAGCCAACCTGGCATCCAAGAGACACTTGTCAAAGACAATGAGTAGTGAAATTGTACCTTGTTTTTTTCAGGGCAACAGTTGTAAGAGCTGAATAGTGAGATCCCTCTGACACATTGCATATCATCAGCCACGTCACCACCTTCTCACTTTCCAGCACAAGCAGCAGAGTTAGTAGTCATCATTGAGACATTACACCAGGCTAAGGGAATGGAAGTAACCATTTAATAAAACTGACCGTATGTCACCACCACAGTTCATTCTAGCATGCACAGATGGGAAAGGAGAAGATTCTTAAAGTCTGATGGGTCTTCAGCAATGCACAAATATTTACTATTGCAACGGGTAAAAGCCTATGCACCACCTTGCAAACAGATTGGTTCATTCCCTACCCTGTACACTGCAGAATGTGCACTAGCCAATAGTACATCACCAAACCCACACTAAAAGTGATTACATCAACAATACCATGCCTAACAGGCTCATTTACAATTTTACACTTTGATTTAATTGATATAAATGCCAGGTGAGACAACTGCAGGTTTCTCAGATGAGGATTTGAGTAATGAAATGGGATCCTATCTGTCTGAACTAACACAAGCTGCAAAGTTCTTTTCTAAAAGGCATCACAGAAGAAGTGTACCACCGCAGCCCACCAGCCTGGTCCTCTAGCAACTGGCCAACAAGTGTACATCTGCAATTTAATTCGGAAATGTAGGATCTGAAGTTCAACAGCCCCTTCTCAGTGACAATGAGCAACCCTGCAGCGGTCAAAGTGAATAGCAGAAAGCCATGGATCCACCTGTCAGATGTTCAACTCGACCCTGCTTTTCATCAGACACTCTCCACAAACAGAAAAGGAAAATCAAGGGGGGGGGCAATGAATCAACTATAAAACTCTCTCCTTCCAGTGTGCAAGTGGGACAATTTCTCAACTCTGGGAATGGACAGTTATGTATTTCTGTTTTATTTTTCCTTTTATGTCTTTTTATGTTGCTGCTTACCTGGCGCTTTTACAATGACTCATGCCTAAGGTTATGTAAAAATGTCACATGCCTGCGAACAGAAACTGCTACACATAGGAATCTCAGTAGTATTCATGCTAGCTTATTAGACAATATGTGGTATCAATGCATGTTAGAAATAGGACTAGAAACAACCAATGGATCATGTTTTCTATGCTCATTAATACCCCTCACCACAGGGTGCGATAGACTACACTTAACTAAAGAAGTACCCCTGGGAACAGCCTAATGCCTTTTACACCTCTGCTTTTGTAGGATTAAGGCCTGAATGCAGCTGACACATGTCCAGGTAGCACATTTTAGGGTAGCACATTTTAGGGTTAACATTACAAAGTATGACTAACTAATAGAAACATTACATACCCTCAGAGATAGGCAGGACATTGAGGATGAAATAGGACGAATGAAGAAAATAGGCCATCACAAGGCCAACGAATGGATACCGGCAGTTCTAAACTTAGGCTTTTTAGGGGTGGCGCACACGCTCATTGGGTGCAGCAATTATTTAGAAAACCCTTTACCTCCGGACTGTGACTGTAGGCTAGCACTCAAAATCATTGGATCAGTTTATGCCCATGATTAGTGGCATCCCAATATCGAGTTTACCTGTAAGGCCATATCCCTATGGATTGGCACTGATATTAGTCAGGATGCAATAGGAAAGTGTGTGTACATAGGACAAGAACAAATCACAATACACTTGGGTGGATGGGGCAGGAAGCCCCTTGTCAGTCATGAGAATGATATCTGCTGCTTTATGTTTCAGAGGGAATGGCACCATCAATGAAGGGGAAAAACACCAACTGCAATACCACAATAGACAATGCTGACATGCAGGTGGTACCTCCAGCCTGATGAACCACTATTAGCAATGCAGCGAGTGGCTACACAAGCAGTTTCTTCCAGATTGGAGTGGGCCATACTCTTTGGTCACCTTGCACACCACCTCCCTGGTGATTCCAGGAGTGGCCATTTCCAAGTTACATGACCATCCCATTAGTCATCCAACTACCCTTAACTATCATCGGAGAAAGAGAGCTGCAGAATAATATGGTACCTGTCAACATCAGGACAGTGCGCGCTCTACTGGCGATGTAAATGCAAAAACCCAGTCCTTATGCAGAGGCATATTTCATGCATTGTGTTTCTATGCAGTATGTTAACCTTTTGCATTGCAGAGCTTTCACCTTGAAAAGTCATTAATGCTGTTTGTAATTCATTGTTCATTTGCAAGGCTTGTTTGCAGGACTACAGGGTGTGGTCCTTTATTCTAAGACTTTCTAGAAGCCTTTCTTGCAGCATGGTTGGGTGTGGCTCGTGGGCGGGTCTTGGCTCTATATAAGGGAACCAGCCCAGCTCCACGTGCTCACTATTCAGAGGTCCCGGTGCAGAGCAGCAGCATTTTCCCGAGCTCCTGTCCCGGAGGCCTAACCAGCCATTTCCAGGTCTGCTCTTGCTTATTTGGTGATCTTCAGGCAGGGCGGTAAGGCGGAGGTCGGGTTAGGCCCTTCGCTCCGTTTTCCAGTAACATTCGAGTTTTGGGCCTAAACTTGATATTGCGTGTACGCGATCATTTCATGGCATTTGCATTGTGAATTCCGAATCGGCAACAGTGTGCACGATTCTTTCCAGGCATTTATTTTGTGGCATTCAGATCGGCAGTGTACGCGATCATTTCATGGCATTTGCATTGTGAATTCTGAATCGGCAACAGAGTGCGCAATTCTTTCCATGCATTTATTTCTTGGCATTCAGATCGGCAGTGTGCGCGATCATTTCATGGCATTTACATTGTGAATTCCAAATCGGCAATAGTGTGCGCGATTCTTTCCAGGCATTTATTTCGTGGCATTCAGATCGGCAGTGTGCGCGATCATTTCATGGTCTTGAATCATGAATTCCGAATCGGCAGCAGGGTGCGCGATTCCTTTTCAGGCATTTACTTCTTGGCATTCAGATCGGCAGTGTGCGCGATCATTTCATGGCATTTACATTGTGAATTCTGAATCGGCAACAGTGAGCGCGATTCCTTCCAGGCAGTTACTTCGTGGCATTCAGATCGGCAGTGTGCGCGATCAGTTCATGACAGTTGTATTGTGAATTCTGAATCGGCATCAGAGTGCGCAATTCTTTTCCCTGCATTTCAATCTAGACTCATAGATCGGTGTTGTGCGCGATCGTTTCATTGCATAATAATCTAGATGTTCGAATTGGCAACAGAGTGCGCGATTCTTTCCTGATGCTTAACTTTTGAAATACAGATCAGCTGAGTGTACGATCATTTCTAGACATTGAAACTTAGATGAGCAGTTTGATTAAAGAGCCTAATATTCCCTGAACATTTAAGTCTTGAAACTCTTAATCAGAAAGTGACGTAGGAGTGTATTTCATGGTATTTGTAAAGTTCATTCATGTAGAGAAAAAAACCATGTGTCCTTTGATTCTTGCTACAATGCAGAGAGTGGTCTAAGCAGTATTTTGGAGAGAGTTTATTGTTCAAAATACAATATGCTAATTCTGGAATGTTCATGTGAAAACCTTGCATAACCTTTTCTTGATTTTCCAGGTACCTAGATTCTTGAGGCCTAGTTATAGTGAAGTATTAGGCCATTCATGTTTTCAGCATAAGTGTTTTATTTTAAACAAAACTTATTGAAAGTCATTGTGATTAATCTTGCAATTGTGTTGTTTAACTCTTGCTTCCACAGGTCTCCTTCCCCGCTGTTCCCAACCAAAAAACCCATCCATTCCCCCACTTGGCCATTCTTTAACTCTGTGCTATATAACCAGTGGAGTTTGGAGCTGCCAAGAGGTGGACATGTTGGGAACATGCACAAGCCCTAAGGATCTGGTCTCCTTGACAGTACTACGACCTGAGAGGATGTCACCCAGGAGCCCAAGGTATTTAAATGACACTGAGTTGTTCTTCAAAAGTGTCCTACCATTTGTTCAGGCAAAGGCAACTGCTCAATCATTGCAAATAAATAGATGGAACCTGATGAAGGTGATCAATGCCACCAACGATGGGCTCAGTGCCATCAAAAAGGCCATAAGAGTAATGTAAATGCAGCACAGGTATGTGCTGGACTTGATGATGGCCATGGATGGGGGTGGGGGCGTTGTAGCATTGACAGAGGCCATACAAAATCTGCATAGCTTGCAAAAGAAAATGGTGGATGAAGCAGGTGCCCCAGATGAATAGTTTATGGGTTGGTTTGATTGGCTACCATCCTGGATGTCGGCAGTGTTTAAGACCATGTTGCCAATAACCGTCTCATTGCTTTTCATGTGTTGTGTCTTTCAATGAGTCACAGCTTGCTGCAAGGGGATACGCATAAAGGTGGGTGAGATATTCACAGTCAGGCCACCTACACACATAGTATTTTTTTTTTCTTTTTTTTTTTCAAATATATTTTTATTTAACTGTTTGCTGTTTTACATTTGTAGGTCATTTTACAGTAACGTTTTGTCATTATTATACACATCTCTTAAGTTGTCCGCACCACTGTTTTGCTTTGTTTGCATTGTGTTTCACAATTACTTGCTCAATTCAGTAGTTTAATAATACTTGTGTAATATTGCTCCCATCACTTAATCAATCCGACTTTATGGAGACAGTACTTACAGTGCCCCTCGTTACTTTTAATATTGGTGACCTGATAACAGACTTAACTCCACTTCAAACTGTATATAGGCTTAATGGCTCATGTGGGTGTGGCTGCTTAACTTCAAAGAGGGGGGGGTTGACATAGAGTTTCATACTATGTAGGAGCGGTCTATCTACTATTCCCCTCCCTCCTTCGTTCTTTTAGTTATTGCGTCCTGTCCTCTGTACTCGCTCCCTCTGCGCCCGGGCCAGCGGGGCTCCTGATGTTCCTCCCATCCTGTTTTCTGGAACTTTCGCTTACAAGCACATCAGGTGACCCTCTCAAGTGGTTCCTCCCATCCCCTCAGGTACCGTTGGTCCCTTCGTTAGGCCGTCCCACCTTATCACTAGGTTTTCCCACTCCGGGGCGATGGGTGTCTGGCGGGCTCCCCTGGCCTCCTCGGCCTTAAGGACCTGCAGTTCAGCTCTGGACCATCTTGTGACATCGCCTCTCCATTCTGTCAATGAAGGGGGTGCATTCGATTTCCAACCCTTCGTAATCAGCCTTTTGTAAAGGGCCAGGGACAGGTCAAGGAAACGACTCTCTACCCTGCTCCATTTGGCACTAGCTCTGAGGCCCAATAGACAAATGTCGGGGGTTGGCCGGAGTTCCGTACCGAACAGCTCCATGAGATTAGTCGTCATCGCCGTCCATCCCCTCTGGAGCATCGTGCATCCCCACATCATATGATCAAAGTCGGGTTCCCCGTCTCCACATCTGGGGCAAGTCCTGGGCTCCCCCCCGTATATGCGGTGCAGTCGTTGAGGAGTAAGGTATGTTCTGTGTAGATAATTGTATTGTATGTATCTCAGCCTAGTGTTGCGTGAGATCACCCCAGGGTAAGCAAGTGCTCTAGTCCACTCTGACTCGGTCAGGTCCCGCCCAATTGTCTTCACCCATTTTTCTCTTAGGGGTCGCAGGGGATCCACTGCTACCTCTATCTGGGCCCTGTATATTTTTGCTATTAGGTGAGTTTCCTCTCCCTCTGTCAGCAGGAGGTGCAACACTCCGTGGGGAGCGGGTTCTGCATTGACCGTGGTCCAATGCTCCTTCAGGGTATGCACCAGCCTTCCAAAGAGTAAAAACTGTCCTATTGGGACCCCCCCCTCTACTACATCAGCAAAGCTCCTCAGCACCCCCTCCCTGAATAGCTCCCCCACTGTCTCTATCCCTGCTCTCGTCCAAGGCCCCAAACCCAGTCCCCCTGGCCCCTCCGCCCTCACGTCCAGAGCGACGGCCGCCAGCGGCAGAGCGGGAGAGTATGGTGGCCCCACTCCAGTCCTCCTCTCACATTGTTTCCAGCATCTCATCGCCACATTGTACATTATGTTGCCTCTAATGGGGGCCATCTTCCTGCCCGCCATATTTGCTGCAATCTGAGCTATGTCAATTTCACCGTTTGCGGTGGCCAGGTCCAGCCGCCCCCTACCCGCTAGCCAGCCGGCCACCCATTGTAACTGAGATGCCAGGTAATAGCCTACGAAATCTGGGGCGCCCAGGCCTCCCAACCTCGTCGGCCTACAGATGGTCGAGAGCGCAGTTCTTCTGCGGCCCTCATCCCATATTAGTTCTCTGAGCAAGGCGTTCAACTCTCGGAACCATGCCGCGGGGATCTGTAGTGGTAAGTTAGCAAAATAGTAGAGGAGGCGTGGTAGCATGACCATTTTTGAGAGCGCCACTCTGGCCATGATTGTTAGTTTTAATGATCTCCAAAACCCCACCGAGGAGCGCAATGATCTAAGCGTCCTGCCGAGGTTACCGTCCCTAAGATCGTTTAATTCGTGAAATATCTGTATGCCCAAGTATTTAAATGTCCGCGGGGCCCAATTTACGTCAGCTGGGCACGCATCTGGGCGTGCACTGTCTGACATCACGGGGAATACATATGTTTTCCTCCGATTAAGTCGGAGTCCCGATAGGCCCCCGAAGTCTTCCAGTATTCCCAATGCCCACGTGAGTCCTCTTGACGCGTCCCTCATGTAAATAAGTATATCATCTGCATACAGGGAGACTATATGTTCGGACGGACCCCAAATAATTCCCTTGCCCACGCCTTCACATCGCAGCTGCGATGCCAGGGGTTCGATTGCCAGGGCAAACAGTAGCGGGGACAAGGGGCAGCCCTGCCTAGTTCCCCTGTATACTGGGTATGCACTGGAGATCATCCTTCCGGTTTTAACTCTTGCTAACGGGGATGAGTACAGCAAGTCCACCCATTTTACCCAGTTCTCCCCCAGCCCCATTTTAAGCATCACAGTCCTTAAATAGTCCCATCTGATGGAATCGAAGGCCTTCTCGAAATCCACCGCGAGTAAGGCTCCCTCTGGCGGTCTCTGATCCCTGGGCATGTGCAAGATCGTAAACACCCTTCTCAGGTTCAGGGAGGTACTACGGCCGGGGACAAAACCATTCTGGTCAGCGTGCACTAACTTTGTCATGAGAGGGAGCAACCGGGCAGCCATTATCTTACTAAGTATTTTGAAGTCGCTGTTTAACATAGATAAAGGCCTAAAGTCCGTCACCGGAGCTTCCCTGTCTTTTGTCTTGGGGAGCGGTACCACTAAAGCCTCCCGCATTGTCTGTGTTAGTTCTCCATATTGCAGCGCCTCCGCGTACAACCCTGTCAATTGGGGGGCCAGCAGCAATTTGTATTTTTTATAGAAATCCATGGGGAGACCGTCTGTCCCTGGGGTCTTTCCGGGTGCTAACTGTTCTATAGCTTCATTTACTTCCTCTAGCGTTACTGGTCCCCCCAGGCTGTCTCTCTCATCTGCGCTCAGTGTTGGTAGTGGGATTTGCTGTAGGTATCTATTGAAAGATTCCATCTGCAATTCGCTGGGTTTCCCGTACAACTGCGAGTAATACTCTCTGAACGCATCGTTTATGGAGCCCGGCCTGAGTCTGCGAGACCCCTCCCCGTGTATTACACATGTGATGGGCTCACCCTGCTCTCCCGGGCGGACCAGCCACGCCAGTAGTCTCCCCGATCTACCCTCTTCCGCATGTAGGGATGCTAGATATTTTTGCCTGTCGTGGCACCGGAGTTGCTCTTCAATGCGGGAGTGTTCCCTACAAGCTCGGTTATATTCTTCATTCTCCTGCGCTGTCTTCCCTTGTCCCAACTCCCTCTCGTGCATATCCTTCTCCAGGTCATTCAATTCTTTTTCAAGTGTACGCCTCACCCCCACCGACTGCCCCAGGCAGAAGCCCCTTGTCACTACCTTAAGCGCCTCCCATTCTAAGGCCCTAGAAGGAGTAGACCCCCTATTCGTCTCAATATATTCTGCCAAGTGGCCGCGTAGGGCCTCTCTGTACGCCTGGTCCTCAAGTGCCGAGGGAGAAAGCCTCCATGATGGTATAAGGGGTCTATCCTCCGACATCCTCATCGTTATTAACAAGGGATTATGATCAGACAAAGTGCGGGCTAAGTATTCTGAGCGTGTCATATTACTTATCAGGCCTGCTGTGCAGACTACTCTGTCAATTCTGGTATGCACTCGGTGGAGACCCGAGTAGTATGAATATTCACTAGACGTTGGGTGGTGCATTCGCCAGACGTCCGACAACCCCCACATGTCCAGCCACTCACTCAGCCTTCTGGCTGTTTTGATTGTCGCTGCCCCATGCAGAGGCGGGGTGGACCTGTCCAGATTTGTGTCTAGTACTGCATTGAAGTCCCCCCCTACTAATAGCTCCCCAGCGCTTTGGCGTGTGAGGTGTCTCGATAGGCTCGTCATAAAGGGGACCTGGTCTTGGTTGGGGGCGTATATGCAGCTTAAGACTATTGCGATACCTTGTAGCTTCCCTTCCAATATCACGAATCTTCCCTCCCGGTCTATATTGGAAGAGGTCAATATGAAGGGGACGCCCGCTCTGATCCATACTAAAGCGCCCCTTGCATAAGCTGAGTATTCTGTTGCAAACACCTGCCCCCTCCACCTGCGCCTTAGCTTCTCTCCCTCTCCAGACGCCAGGTGTGTTTCCTGTAGTAATGCCAACTGTACTCCCCTTCTCTTTAAGTAAGAGAGTATTTTGTGCCTTTTAGCTGGAGTGCCCATCCCCCTAACGTTCCAGGTCAATAAATTATAGTCCGCCATTTCATGATTTCATTCTGGTGACAATACCCCCGCTTCTCCCCAGTCGCGAGGATATTTTCCCACATCATCATGTCTTTGCCGCAGTCAAATTCCGCCACCCACATTGCCATATTAACTTGTAACTGTGTATCCCAACTCCCCATCCCCAGGGCACCTCCTAACCTGTAGGCTGCCCAGTAAACTATGCAACCGTGCAACTTGTTCAACTTTTGATCAGCGGTACTCGCCATTTTGAATGGGAGAGGTTCTGTTCCGGGGGGTGGCCAAGTCCGGAGGGGCCGCCATTACGCTTGACATGCCCAGTCCCCGGCGCCTTCCGCAGGCCCTGGCTAGCCAAGTTCGTCAGCTGTTTGTGGGGTCACCTTCGGGGCTCGGGCTGAATGCTCCAGGTCTTCCGCAGAGGACACCAACGTGTCGTCCGTTTCATTCCCAGAACCTTCCTGAGGGGATGCCTCCCCACCCATGCGTGCTGCCGCTTCCAGTGCTTCCTTCCTGCCTTTCTCTTTCTGTGTTTGTGTGGGCGCCAGTCGTCTGCGGTCTCTGGTCTTCCTTCCCTTCAGGGCTCGGCGAGCATTGCCACCGGTCGGGCCCTCTCCAACGGGACCCCCCGCCTGAGGGCCACGTGACTCAAGCCATTCCCATGCCTCCTCAGGGGATTGGAGGAATGTTGTCTTCCCTTCCAGCATCACTCTCAATCTGGCTGGGTAGAGTAGCGAATACTGGATTCCCTCCTCTCTTAGGGCTCTCTTAACTGCCAGAAACGAAGACCGCTTGTTTTGCACCTCCAGGGTAAAGTCCGGGAACAGTGTCACCTCCCCATTTGCGACTTTAAATGGGCCCGTCTCCCTGGCCCTTTGCAGGAGGGAGTCCCTGTCTCTGTAGTGTAAGAGTTTAGCTATCACGGCCCGGGGGGGTCTCCCCGGGGCAAGGGGCCTCGCCGGCACCCGATGTGCTCGTTCCAGCGTGTAGAATGGGGTCAAGCGCCCCGGCGCCACTGAGGTACTGAACCATTTCTCCAGAAATTCAACAATGTTCTCCCCCTCAGCCCCCTCCGGGAGGCCCACCACGCGCACATTGTTCCTTCTGTTCCTCCCCTCCGCATCTTCAGCTCTTTTTTCGAGTCGCGCAACTCTGTCGGCCAGGGAGGTCACTTCAGCCCTCAGGTCTTTCTGCTTTGGTGCTATCTCAGCCAGTACAGTTTCTGTCTCTTTGACTCTGTCTGCCAGTTTATGGTGGTCCGCTCTCAGTAGGCTCACCTCCACAGCTACTTGACTGATCTCCCGTTGCAACGTTGTTTTGGTGTCTTCGATCGCCCCGAGTATTTTATCTAAAGTATCCTGGACTTTGATCTGCATGTGGCCCTGTGGGTCCGAGTCATCGCTCCCGGACTGAGCTGCAGCGGCCATGGTTCTGTTCTTGTGGCGGCTCCTGGGGGGCATCTGATCAACAGCGGACCTCGCCCCGGGCCCCCGACAGCTGCCCCAGCTGTTTCAGTTGTTCCGCTTCGGAATGCCTCTCCCCAGGCGCTCTACGTTTAAGCGCTATCCATTTCAGCTCCGGGTCCTTTAGCCCGTCATGGACTCTCAACTGTCACTCTTCATCGTGGCACTAAATTTCCTCCCGCTTGTCTCCCTTGTTGCACCAGGGACATTTCTGTGCTCAGTCCTACTCCTTTATGGATCTCCAGTACTCCAATGCGCCCGGGGGAGTCCACGGTTCTACCTTTTAGGCAATCCACCCCTCGCCCCCGGGGGCGCGATCCGCCATCCGCCAGCTTCATCAATCGGCCCTTTTTCCTCGCTTGCTTGATCCTATCTTCTGGTTTCCTCAGCCCCGGGTACTCATTCAACCCCCATGGGTCACGGGCCACCTCCGTCCGGGGCCACCCCGATCCGGCCCCCGGCTCGGTCAAACCAGCCACCATGCATCTAGCTCACCGGTGTCTGCAGGGGTCCACCAGGTCCCGTTATCCCTCGTTCTCTCCGCTTCTTCGGTGTGTACCAGGGCCCAAAGGCCCACCTCAAGTCAAGCGGCCCCGCAGTTTGACCCCGGGTCACGTCGCTACCTCGAAATCGTTCCACACTGCCTCTCTCTCGCTCTTGGCCTCGCTTCGTCCCCAATCCTTCCTAGGGGCCTCGTCCGTGGCCCAGAGTAGCACCACTTCACCACCCGTCAGAGTGCGACTTCCGCTGGGCCACCAGAACCCAAATGGCATCTCCACCCCAGCTCGTAGTCTCCGCCGGCAACCTCCGCTTTCTTCAGCCTCCGGGTCGCCTCAACCTGCAGCCCTGCCCGTGGCCGCGGCCCCGATCTCGGGCCTGCCCCCTGTGTTCTTCTGGGGTCACCCGTATCCAGTGTCTCAGTCTCCGTGCGCCTCCACAGTGCGCGATCTCACCTGGGCCCTCACCACTTCGGCCCCCAGGGTCGCCGCAGGGGCCCACACACGCTCGGCCCTCTCCTCTGGTCCACGCAAGGCCTCCGGGCCGCCTCAACCTACGGCCCCGCCCAAGGCCGCGACCTCGATCCCGTTCCTGCCCCCTCTGTTATTCCGGGGCCGCCCGCTTCCAGTGGCACAGTCTCTGTGCGCTTCAGCTGTGCGCGATCTCACCTGGGCCCCCTGGCCCCCGCCAGCACCTCCGCCGCTGCCGGAGAGCCTGCTCGGCGCCTCCCGCTGTTCTGTGCCGTCCGTGCACTCACCACTTCGGCTCTCGGCACCACGCAAGGCCGCGGCCTCTGTCACGTGCTCAGACCCGCAGACTCCGAAGTCCCCGACGGGCAGATTCGGCACCCCCGGGGTCGCCGCAGGGGCCCACACACGCTCGGCCCCCTCCTCTGGTCTCGCCCCGCAGCCTGGACCTCATTCGGCCCGGGGAAGGCACGATTTTGACTTTCTATTCGCCGGCCCCTCCGGAGCTAAGAGTTCAGGCGTGCGCCATCTCCGGGTCCTTGGCCACGCCCCCCACCTACACACATAGTAGATGCTCAGGGCAACATATATCACCTGATACCGAGCGCAGATCCAGGGTCAGAGGAAATATCAACAAGAGGGGGGAATGTTAAGGAAAATATAAAATGCAAGGAAGTCTCACCACCGCAGACATTAGCAGAGAGCATTGTAGGCTGTGCATAATTAAAGAACAGCACAAGCCTAAGTTTCAAAAGGGCACAGAATAGGTGGGAGTTCAAAGGGAAACCAGAACACAAGATCAGCAAGTTTAGTTAAACAGGAAAACATAATTAAAAAGCTTGGAAGAATGGAAGGCCACAGCACCCACCCTTTTTGTATTTTATTATTTATTTAAAGAGTTCTATAAGCATGACATTAATAATATCTAGTCCGTGAAAAAACAATAGCTATCATAAAGCAAAGCATATTATAACACCAAAAGTTAACATTGCAGAGTTTCCATTACATTGTATTATGCTGAAAAGGAGAAAAGTCATTGATTATCATAATTAATCGATGCATAAATTCACATATAGTACATCACAATCCTGAATAAAATAACCACCTGTGTTTGTAAGACAGGGCGTATCATGGCACTAAAGAGTATCATTACACACTGCCCAATGCATTTTATATTATTATTTTAGTTTTTACTTTTTACTGAGAGGGACAATGTACTGTGACCTTTGACTTCCTCGTCAGAGACTCTCCCACAACTTCAGATATTTATCATGGAATCTGGACCTTAAAGCATATTTTCTTTCAAGCTCCTTAATTTTGCCCATTTTAGACCACCATTGTTGGTAAGAAGGAACTGTTTTCATACGCCAATGCTGAAAAATTAATGATCTAATCCCATCAAACTTGAACAACAGCTTTCAATCTCTTCCCACAATAGCCTTATTTTAGGGCAACCCCATATAATATGTGTCCATATTCCCCCCTCCTCCATGGAGCAACAAATGCATTTATCGGGAATTTGAGGGTAAATTTTATGCATGAAATCTGGTGCTCTATACAGAAGCCATTTAGTGTAAAATTTCATCTGCCTGAGATTTGCGTCCTTTAGTAGAGAGATGTTAAACTTGTGAATCTTATTTCAGGCAACAAATGTAACCTGAAGTTCTTCTTTGGTCCTCCGCTTATCCTGAGCCTTTGAATATAACTCACTTGCCTTCTGCTGTCTAAAAAGAGCAGCCCAACAGCTGATGGATCTACGAGTTCTAGATAAGACCAAGGTTGAAATTATTATAATTGGGTCAATTTCATTCAACAAATGTCGGATTTGGAAATAAGACCATTCCAGCACATCTTTAGAATATCTAATATTAACCTCTACTTCACTCCAGGCTTTTCATGATTCAGACTGTATAAAATCCATAATTGTACTATAGCCATTGCTCTCCCATTTAGAGGCAAGTTTTTTCTCCATGAGAGGACGATCTCCAATACATTTGCTGCCAGATAAGTTACACAATTAATAGCGGGTAAACTGTGGTGCTTGAATAATTGTACTTTACACTTTAACAACCACTGTAGAGTTTTATATCTAACTTTTTTTTAGAGTTTTCATTAGCCTGAGGAAGTCAAATATCTTGTATTCTTGAAAAATCAGATCAAGAAACAAATCATTGTTTAGTTTAGCATAAGAGCGATTCTGAAGTCTATAAACATTGTGTGCAAATTTCACTAATAATATTCCCATTGATCAATCAATCAAGGATTTGTAAAGTTTGGCTAATCACCCATAGGGTCTCAAGGTGCTGAAAGAAGGCGTGCTTCTCAGTCGAATAGCCAGGTCCTGAGGTCCTTCCTGAACTGCTTCAGTGATATGGTCTGCCTGAGCTTGAGGGGAAGTGTGTTTCATGTCCGGGCTGCTAGGTAGGAGAAGGATCTTCCTCCTTCTGTACTTTTCCGAATCTTGGGGACAGCTGCAAGGGTGAGCTGGGAGGAACTGAGAGGTCTGTTGGGTACAAAGAAGTTGAGGCGGTGGTTGAGGTATGCTGGTCCTATGTTGTGCAGTGCCTTGAAGGTGTGGATCAGGCGTTTGTATGTGATGCGCTTGTTAACTGGGAGCCAGTGTAGGTCTCAGGTGGGAGAAGATTCAGCTGTGTCATGGGATGTCCAGGATGAGTTTGGCTGCTGCATTTTGGACTTGTTGTAGTCTTAATTGACATTTCTTGGAAATGCCGACATATAGTGCATTGCCATAGTCCAGTTTGCTGGTGATGAGTGCGTGGGTGACTGTTTTCCTCGTGCCGGGGGAGGGGGGGATCCATTTGAAGATCCTCTGCAGGAGAATGAGGGTGTGGGAGCTAGATGAGGAGACTGCGTAAACTTGGCGGGTCATCGATAGAGTGGAGTCCAGGATGATGCCCAGGTTCCGCGCATGGTCCGTAGGGGCGTTATCCAGTTTGGCGGGCCACCAGGAGTCATTCCAAGCAGAAGGGGGAGAGTCAATCACGAGGATCTCTGTCTTGTCCCCCCGCCCACCTTTGTCGGCTGACATACTGCCTCCAGAGACAATCTAGGAATTGGGCCATTAAAAGGTGGAAAACATTCCCTCCAGCCCCTTTTCAAGAATTTCATCTGATGAGCACAAAGGAGGGCAGCAAACAGAAAATTACATGGGGGACAACAGGTATATGGATCAAAGCAGCATAACAGAGAATTGACAATGGCCGATTATTCAATTTAGCAAATAGTGTCTTAATATTTGACTATTAAAGGGGCATAATCCAACATGTATAAATCGTTAATATTTTCGGAGACAAACACCCCAAGATATTGCTTAGGTTTTGTATTAATTAACGGGTGGGGCTACTTTAGAAAGGCCATCCCGATTGGGGCCCCCGAGGATGATTGGTGGCATTCCAGCCCGCTAAAGTGATGGCTGCACCTGGGGCATAATTATGAGTGCCACGTGGAGCAGCTTTGTGGTACGCTTGTTTCCTTGAAGGATTGCAGAGGTCAATGTGAACCCTGCTGCTTGACAGTCACATAGAGGCTTAGTGCTGTACACAGCACCATGTTAAGGCCCCCCCATTGCCTGCTTCGCAATCTGCATATGTTGACCTGGCCCTTGCTATTGGGGAGGCCCTGAACACCATCAATTGCTAATGATTGTGGGCCCTGCACCAGTGTGAACGTGTGGTTGCTGTGACCTGACCCCTTGTACAATCAGCTCTCACAGTGAACTCAGCGGGGGTGCTGTTTGTGGTGATTACATGCATTATTTGGGGGCTACCAATGCCTTGGCGGTGCCAGACTTAACCCTTCCCTCTCTTCACCTTGCCCCTCACCCAGCTAGGGGATATCTGCAGTGGGAAGGGCCCCTCACTGCAAGACAGACCACATAGCTGTATTGGGAGGCAGTGCTACTGCGACCATCCCAGGCCCTCATGAGGTGGACGCACCAGTAACCCACGCCTTTCTGGAGAGTCTTTTTGGTGCCCTGAGAGATGACATTGCAGCTCTCAAACGAGATATAGCAGTAGACATCAAGGACATCAGGAAAGACATGGGAGAGATGGGCCAGAGAGTCAGTACCATGGAACAAGCCAGTAACTTGCATGAAGAAGAATTTGACGACCACCAGCGTGACTTACTACAATTACGAGACAAACATGCCAGACTCCACCACCAACTGGAGGACCTTAAAAAGGGTTTGAACGCTCCAATATTAGAATTAATGGGGTCCCACTTCAAGCAGATTCTGGAAAACTGGACACGGTACTGTATTGCAATCAAAGGGCGGGCTGCCCAGCCAAGGCTCCTGGCATTCTGCAGAACATACTGATATGCCTTCATTACTACCAACAGAAAGAGGCCATCATGTTGTCAGTGCAAGACTGAAATCATATCGATTTTGAGGAGTTTCTATAAAACAAGGGAGAAACCCCATATGTAAAGAGGGACCCGGGGTGTATATGCTTCTCCAAAAATGGTGGTCCCTCGTGCAGTATGTAAGGACAATAAGTTGTACAAAGGAATTCAGACCTTTGATTTTTTGTCTGATAGACATACATCAGTGTTTACTTTGCATGAATACTTAAACATCGTGTGGGAGCCTCAAAATAGAAAAAGAAAGAAAAACAATCAATTAGTCAACTGAAAAACTCTGGTTTACAAATGTTAAAGAGAAAGCTTGCATGGTAACATTAATTTTCATCAATGGAGCTAACTGGCTGCTATCTCTCCTGCTCTGGTCTCCTGGTTGCCCTCCCCTCACATCTTCAGCTCCAAAATGGTAATCCACTGTTTGGCAGTTTGGAGCTGCTCGTTAAAGCTACTCCTCAGCAAATCCAATTCAGGGTTTAATTCTGTTTTCTTTTCCTTTTACATCATGGCTGACTCTTCCTTAGTTGCATTCCTGTCATGTGATGAGTGATGCCATTTTCTTTCCTTGTACGTTTGCAATGTAAGGGCTTCAATCTAGTAGTGACAAACAACCTATTTCCTTTTTCACTACTGTGAGGGCTGCTCCTCTCATAGGTTAGCTTTGGGAATTCCCTTATATATGTCTAAATGGTAATTTTTGATCTGTGAGGAGTAGCGTGGGTATGTACGGTATGTTTGTAATGGTAGTGAGAAATCCTACTTACAGGTGTAGTTGGATTCTACATTACTATTTTAAAAATGCCACTTTTAGAAAGTGGGAATTTCTCTGTTCTTATAACTCTAGTGTTTTGCAGCCTGACTCCAATCCATGTCTAGGGCAGAGTGACAACTACACTTTGTGCATACTTTCCAGACAGCCATAACAGAGGAGGTACTGGGTGTGAACAAAAGAGGCATCTGCATCCATCTGCATACTGATAGTCATCCTGGGCTGGGGAGAGGGAGAGTTTATTCACACCTTACATTCAATAGGCTGTGTTTTGCCCTTACACAATGGGCTTATTGCGCCCTACTGGATGCAGGGCTGGAGACAGTGCTGGGTTAGAAGGAGGTTGTGTTTCACTTGAAAGGGTTCCTTTGAAGTGACCTCCTGAACAAAGATATTTTTGAGTATAAGTACAGTGGCTCTGACCCAATGAGTTTAGAGCACGTTTGGAACTGAAACTGAACCTCGGCCAGAAGGACTGCTGAGCTGCACCAAAGGACTCATCTGGACTGCTCTTCTGTTGTTGCCCTGCTACCTGATGGGTGGCATAAAGGACTCACTGTATTGCTTTTCTGCTTGTTGCCATGCAGCCAACTGTTCCTTGACTGTGAGTCACCAGGTCCTGGAGTATAGCCAAGCGGAATCGCCATTGTTGCCTTGATGTGCTGGCCTGCCTGTTTTGCCCCCACCTAGTGTTCTCCAGGGGTTTGCCTGATGACCTCTGCTCCCTCAGACTGTGTGCCAGTGGGACTGCTGGGAGGCCCTGAGGCTGAAAGATCCTCTTCCTTCCAGGTAGTGCATGAAGAGAGCTTTACATGTCCACTTTGTTGTGTGACAATAGCGCATGGTGAGTGCTTTATGACTTTCCTGCATGTGAGGCGACTAGTACATAGTGAGCGCCTATTTTCTCCATGTGGTGCTGGAGATCTTGGTGATCGCCCCCGTTAGCCCTGCACTCCAAGTTGCTGGAGACAGAGCACGGGCTATGGAGTCACCAAGCAAGAGGGCCTCCCCAGCACCTTTTAGACTGACCCTGGGACACCTGGAGCTGGACTGAAAGCCCTCGCCAGCGAGATCCCTTTTCCAGGGAGCTGCCGTAGAAGGGAGTCAGTCGCCTCCGTATTGGGCCGCGTGGAGCCAGGGGATTCTGGCTCACCAGCCCGGCTACACTTCCCAATGCTGGCCGCCATTGAACACAGACCTCTAGTGGCAGTCGCCCGGAGAGACCTAGGAAGGTCTTGTTAGGACCCCAGGTGAAGCACCCCTTGAGGTCACGGAATATCTCCCTATGGATGTAGTGTACCGAAGCAGAGGAACAGATAAAGGCATACACCAGGAATGAACAGCTATAGAGTAAAGCACAAGAACAGGATTGGGAAGGCAGAGCAACCTTAGTGTGAACAAACAGGGAATGGACTAATAATGGGTACTGGGTTACCACTAAGGTTGAACACAGGTAAGGCTCAGAACTTCCCACAGCAACAGGAAACGTCAATGTCTCTGTGCAGATTACTCTTACAAAGAGTCACCCCGCAAGCCCCATATAAAGGAGGCAGCACTTATACACAGGTGAGGACTAATAGAACACTTACCAGTTACAGTATCCCAAGACGGAAATACAGAGCAAGAGCTAGCAAGGAGCCTAAGAACTGAAGCTAATAGCCAGGAGCAGGCTATGCAAGGAAAACTGAGGAACAGGCAAATGCACACAGGAATTCTAGGAAACTGTAACAAGCAAGAGACTAACTGTAGGAGAACTAGAGACTGCAAGAGTCATAGAGAAAGAGAACAGAAACTAGGGGCCACGTCTGAGACACAGAAGAGAAATTACAGGTGCTAAGTAGAAGCAAAAGGAATAAGTAAATGGAAAATAATACCAGGAACAGAAAGGATAAAATAGGAAGTAAAGCAGGAACAGGACTGTAAAGCAGGACACAGGCTCTGTCTGAAGCAAAGCAGGAACAGGACTGGAAAACAGGACACAGACTCTGGCTGAAGCAAAGCAGGAACAGGACTGGAAAATAGGGTAAAGGTTCCGGCTGAAACAAACAAGAACAGGACTGGAAAACAGGGCACAGGCTCTGGCTGAAGCACAGCAGGAACAGGACTGGAAAATAAGCAAACAAGAGGTCCGGTACACAGAGGAACAGACTTTAATGCGTGAACAGAGAGCTTCAGGAAATGGCAGCTTATAAGCAGTTCCAGGCAGCAGGAAGCCCATGGTGAAGTCATATGGCTGGGCTGACAAGAGTGGTCACAGGAGTGTGCAATTCCAGTCTCTGACAGGTCCTGGAGAAGAGAATCCAGTACAAACGAACAGCAGCACTATTCCCGTAGGAAGCAATGGACTGTAGATTCCAGGTCTTATTGACCAATAGGCAATGCATTTTTGGTCTTGCAATCCATGAAATGGGAAGCAAGTAGGAGTCAAAAAGGGACTCTGGATGAGTGTTAATGGTGATTTCCAGGCTACAGATATTCTGTGTACAGTGCACCCCAGAGGTGGACGACAGAGTGTAACAGGTCTTGCCCTTTGCGTTTATCGGCAGCTACACTTTTATCTAACCCATGCACAGGGGACCTGGCGAGATCTCCTTGTAGATTTTGTCTTCCTCCCCACCGCTAGTGGTTAAAGCAGACTTGCGTGCCCTGAATGACCCTCCCACCATGGGGTAAAGTCTCATTGGAAATCTCCGAGCACAATTCCGAACCGCCTATGGGAACGTGCAAGTACATTACCATATTACAACGAATAGACACACAGATGCCCCTGCGCCCTTTGTGATGTCCCCTAACTCACATGTACCTGGTTCCTAACCTGATTTGCTTTCTAGTGCTTAGGTGATGATTCTTGTTTTTACCTGCATAACGTGCACGATTATCATGCTTCGTTTGTTTATAATGACACTAGTGATGCATGTATTTTACTATAAACAGTTCGTACCGCGATAGTAGGTTGTTTATTGTTTTTGCCCCTGACATTATCAGGATAACAATTACTATTTTAGTAGCTGTATCATATGCACTACAGGGATGGCTCGTCCGCAATGGCAGAGGAGCGTCGCCTTCCTGGCTAAGAGCCAGGGGATGAAAAAGAAAACAATATTTTAATATTATTTTATTTTTCATCTGCTGGCTCAACCCGTAGTACAGGGAGGGGTAGTGCTGGGCCACAGGAGGTGGGACGAGGTAGGAGGGGAGAGTGCACCTAAGTGCAGATGTGTGTTTGGCCAGCCGTCTCAGGCCGGAAAAACACACATGCACACTTAGGTTTCTCCAGCTGGCGGTGTTTAACAGCCAGGCTGGAGAAACTGCACAGACCCCAGGGCTGTGTCTGAGCGGCAGTCACTGCCTCTAAGACCAATCCTGATGCTGCTTTTATGCTACATCTAGCATGAAAGCAGCCAGGATTGCTGGGGAGCCTGTGCTAGTGTCCCAGCAATGAGTGCTGGGACACCAGAAGAGGAGTGACAAGCAAGGCAGAAGGAGACAGCGGGCGGTGGCGATGAAACCGTAAGTATTTTAATTTCCCTGTTTCTCCTGTCCCCGTCGTACCTCGGCCCCCTTGACATTTATGGCAGCTGCCACTATATGCACAATACTTATGAGTACGGCTCCCAATTTTATTATTTATGTTTTCTTAACGTTTCCATCTGCATTTAACCATATTTATTTTTTGGCAATCCTATTGGTATTTATCTAAATTTATTTTGTGTTTTGAGAATAAATGGAGTAGTAAAATGGTATATTTCCACATTTACTTAGCTGATAAACATGCACTCATACTTTGCTATCTGCTGCGTTTTGGCAAATTAAGCAGCAAGATATAGGGAAATAATGCAGCCACAGGTAAAATCAACATTATAATACAAATATATGTTCTCATACGCCTGTATTTAGAGTAATCTCAAAATTTTCTTAACTTCCCGTGCTGTCTATCTGCTCAGCTATTTTTGTGGAAATCACGAAAGGCAGCATAGAGAGTCACACACAAGAAGCACAATTCTCCATATTTTAAAATACATACAGATAAGAAACACATTGTTTTCTGTCTGTAAGTATCCACACCGGCCTCTGCAGAAAGCTCTGCTGGTTTGGGAAATACAAGGAGCCCACAGCTTGTGCCATAAATCAGCTCTTGAAGAAAGAGTTATAGAGCTCATCTAAAGTTCACCAAAAACCCTTCTGGTTTCAGTTTCAGAGCTTTCTCCAGAGGCCTGTGTAAACAAAAAAACACTTAGTTAAATAAAATAAAATGTTTTACAGCCTTGAATTCACTGGAAACAAACACACAGTTGCATTTTCTCTCCTCTGCCTTCACCCAGCACATACAATGAGAAGGCTGTTTTTCAGTGAAATAGAATGCAGGTCTCTCTCATAACTCTGATTGGCTGTTGCCAGCCAATCGGTGTAAAGGTGTGTTTAACAAAAGTGAAAATGTGTTGGTATGACTGAGAGATGAGGAATTAGGAGTAGGGATGATGGATGAGGAGTAGGGATGAGAAGCAGAGTTGAGGGATGAGAAGTAGGAATGATGGAAGAGAAGTATGAATGATGGATGAGAAGCAGGGATGAGGGATGAGAAGTAGAAATGATGGAAGAGAAGTACAGATGATGGAAAAGAAGAACGGATGAGAAGCAGGGATGAGGGATGAGAAGTAGGGATAATGGAAGAGAAGTAAGTCTGATGGATGAGAAGTAGGGATGATAGATGAGAAGTAGGACGATGGTTGAGAAGCAGGGATGATGGATGATAGAAGTAGGGATGATGGAAGAGAAGCAGGGATGATGGATGAGAAGTAGGGATGATGGATGATGGATAAGAAGTAGAGATGATGGATGAGGAGTAGGCATGATGGATGAGAAGTAGGGATGATGGAGGAGAAGCAGGGATGATGGATGAGAAGTAGGGATGATGTATGATGGATGAGAAGCAGGGATGATGGAGGAGAAGTAGGGATGATGTATGATGGATGAGAAGTAGGGATGATGGATGAGAAGCAGGGATGAGACAAAGGGATGAGAAGGAGGGATGATGGAAGAAAAGTAGGGTTGATGGATGAGAAGGAGGGATGATGTATAATGGATGAGAAGTAGGGATGATGGATGAGAAGGAAGGATGATGGATGAGAAGCAGGGATGAGAAGTAGGGATGAGGAGTGATGAATGGATGTCCTAGAATGGATGCTGTGTGTGTGAGTGTGTTGAGCAAGTTCTTTACATATGACCTCTTGAGATAATCCTGCCTGCTTTGTGCCAAGCTACAGGGGATGACCACAGGTTATCTTCAGTGTGTAACTTACTCGCCCTGACTAGAGTAGCGGGTTCTGCCTGGTTCAGGTGCACACACTAGCCAACCAGAAACCCCATTTCTAATAGCCAGATTTAGATAAGTTACATTTTCATTATTATAGATGTTATTTTGTGCAAGCATTTAATCTTTGATTAATAGGTAATGAAACTGTATCCTATCAATGTCTAATTTAGAAGAGAACAGAGAAATATATTAATTTCTGATGGAGTTGTTATTCCTGTGACAAAGTCTAGATATGAAGGTGAAACATGATCCACACCGTGATCATCACATATCCATTTTGGAAAATACAGTAGTTCCTTGTTCTTGACCTGGTAAACTCTACAATTAAGGGTATAAGGTAACAATCTATAGTGTGCATGTTATTTAGACCATGTGATGAATGCAGGACAAAGGGCTACCTGTCATCTCTTTTACAAAAAAGGGTGACCTGAGCAGGAGACAAGGTGATGAATGAGACAATTCTGAGGCTGCTCCTCAATATATTGTGTCAAGAAAATGAATGGATCTAACACAGAGTTATTTATTTTTCCTGGCATTCATTGTATGGCATAATTATAAAGATGACATAGGAACACTGTTGCTTCTTTCAAACTGAATACTGAGTCAGCCTCTGTTTTTTCTATTACGGATAACTTCAGAGAACTATCCATAGTTCCCTTTCCCACCTTTCCCTGCAGATATTATATTATTAAATTGAATATTGCAGTTTTTCAGTGGATCAGAAGATAATGAGTGTAAAGTTACATACATCGTTATATTCCCAGTAAAACCAGGGTAAGCATTAATGTGTTTATTCCCACTGTGGTTAAAACTAATTTCTAGCATATGTGTATGAGTAGTAATCACCCCAAATGTTAGTTCTCAACAATCTGATACTTTCAACAATGTTAGATATTCTTCTCTCCAAGGTAATCTTTTGTTCTTTTACAAATCTGGTCTGAATATACTTTCCATTTTCTCTTGAATCCACTCGGGCTAAGATAATCCAAGAAACTTTCTGAATCATCAATCGAACCTCAAGAAAAAGTGTTGAGCACAGTGACTAATGTCTTTACATGATGGAGCCGTTTTCACTTCCTCGCTCTGTGATTCAGCGGTTCTTGTCACCGAACACAATCATTTCATACACAGGGTAATTCTTAACAAAGAGACCAGTTTATCTACAATATGTGCATAGATAGTCACCTGATATGTCTTCGTCTCTATGGGAAATAGTGGTCCCTTGATGCCCCCACGTTGCATAGGCTTTGCACCATCTGCTTCCTCCATCCCATTCCCAATCCCTCGTTTCCGTGATCCGATTGCAAAGCTGACTCAATAAACTCATCTACTTGATATGGACATCAAACCACAGAAATGATATATTTTAGTGCCTCTTTCGCTCTATTATGGGATACTACAAGCTGGGCTTGTTTTGACCATTGATGCAACCAGAATTTGAGGTCCTTTATTGTGATTGAAATTAAATAATTTGGAATCCTCTAGTTTGTGTTATTACAACCTAGGCAATGCATTCAATATATTATTTAATCAGTCATTTTGATTTAGCAAATGTTTACTGATGGCAAGTTGGTTTGGCTCACAATATTACATTGCAACCCACACTACCACCCTTAATTTGGTCATTCCGAAATGATGTACGTCGGTGTAAAAAGCCAAACTGGTAATGGGCCTGCAGAATTAGTTTTTACTTTATTCTTCTTAAAAAGAATCTAACAATGGACTTGTAAAGCCGAGGTGTCTTTCTTTCTCTCTTCACTAGTGAAATTTCTGACATCTGTCTCTTTAATGTATAGGTTATAAAACAAAACCTTGTGTCTTTATACCAGCCCAACTTTATTTTAGCATTTAAAGCATGTATTGCTTTCTCCATATTAGCTCACGTAGTGTTGGGATTATACTTAATTGCCTTTTAGCTTACTGTTGCATCTTCTTGTCTGTGTTGTGTGCGGAGGGAAGCGTTTTATGTGTTGGTCTGAGCAGGGTATAGTGTATGTCCCTTCTGACACTTGAAGGGAAGTGGTACTTTGAATGGTACCATGAATGCATACGCAGATGAGTAATTCACAAGCTGTGTGATTTCTGCTGTCCCAAATCCCAAGTAAGAGAGTTTGTGAGCCTTGAATTTGGGACTGATTTTGGGTAAAATGCCTCATCCCTCGATTTGGAGATTGTTCCACAGCTTTTTATTCCTGTCTGAATCTGAAACTTTCTTCCTGGAAGCACTCACCAGGCGTCTTACATTTGGAAGTGATCTTGCAACTTGGTGTCAAGAAAGGGTTGTCCTTTTGTGAGCGTTTCCAAAAGAAAAGCCAAAGAGAGACTGTTGAGCTTAGTACAACAATCCTCCAAGTATTTTACATGAGAAGGAATATATTCTTCCACTTTGGCCTGTTATGAAATATCTTGCTTTTGCTACTTATGCCACAGTGTCTCACATTTTTCCTGGCTGTAGTTGAGTTTCATTTTATTTGATCCAATGTGATTAATGTCTGATTCCCTGGCTTGACCACATCCACACTATTAAGAGCTGAGACTCACAGTCTTTTTGACCTCATCTTCAACACTAAGCGATACAAACACTGTGCCATGAAGGCTGCACACTGACTCTTGATCAAAGAACTATCTAACATCAAGTTAGTCTGTCTAATGCAGAGAATGCTGCATGGTTCAGCTCCAGGACATTTCCAAAACTGTCTCTACTTTGAAAACCAAACAGATGCCCGCAGTTGATATTTCTAAATAAACTATATCCCTGGTAGCGATATACAAATGTTTTGCTAAAAGAAACCTGTGAAATGAAGAGCCAACAGTCTGGAAATGTGTGTTTTCATACTGTCTGTTAAATTGCAGTTTGATGCAGTTCAAGCGAGGACAAGAGAACTGCTAAGTGGATATGGTTTGTAACCACATTATATGTTGATCTGCCGGTGCTCAGACAGAGGTCTGGAGGGGTCCATGCGTGGTCCGAAATGATTGGCTCTATTTTTCAGATTGTTAGAAATGATTGGCTCTGTTTTTCAGAATGTCTGTTCTGGTGATTCACACAATTTTTCCCTGGCACATACTGTATTCTCCCACCCTCCCTGAAATGCTCAGTTGAACATAGTCATAATTGAATTCAAATAAATAACCCCCATCTTGCAATTCTAGGCTTAAGTCTCTTTTCATTAGTGCACTGCATGTCAGTCATTGTGGTATGCTTGGTTCCTCCATTTCCATATTTGAGCCATATAGAGGCACACGAAGACACACAAACACATTACTCTTTTCGTGTGCCCTTATAGATACTGTTTTCCCAGGCAATGCTATAGACACACACATCTCTTCTTTCACCAGCCCAGCATAGTGTGCCTCTTCCAGACCATCTCTCCATCTGCAGATTGAACACACCAGGATTTACCAAATGTATAGTTAACCTCTTGCACAAAATGATAGCTTCCATCCCCTATAGTCTTGTGAATTGTTTGGAACACAGTTGAAACTGTGTCCTGGTATTTTGTCCGATCATAATTATGATGATTATTTTGATATTTATTTATTGATCCTGCTGTTACCCTAACAAGGATTCACTGGCACTTAAGGTCAAGGTGTTTAACTAAAGAATAGCTAAGTCCAGTCAGTGCTTAATTTGTGCTTGTTGTTTCCGGTGCTGAGCACCGGCACTTACTAGGCTCTGAGTCTTCTGCCTCAAGCACTTGCTGCGAGCAAAAGGCACGTTTGGGAAAGACGGAGGAAGAGGAAAACGAAAAGCGTCACGATGAGAGAAAGAAGAAAAGCTGCAGGTGTGAGCCGAAGGGGCAGGCAGTGATTTTAAATGGATTGGAGAGGCCCGAGATGCCATCGGGATTACACTGCCTCAGTATTCCGTGTTCGCACTTTGGATTGCAGCAGCCGCGTGTTTCAACGAGGGCTTTGAGCACCGGCACGCTTTTATTTACAAATTAAGAACTGGATAAGTCTTAAGTACCTTACAGAAGATCAGAAAGCGTGGCTGGAGAAGAGGATACTAAGAGAGCTAATTCCGCGATCTAGAACCTAGGAATGAGAAAGCTTGACCACCTTTGCGGCATAAAGAACATTAGGAACTATCATCAGTAAAGAACCGGAAGAGCAGAGAATCCAAAAGAGTTGGTAATGAGTGAGTTTGCAGACACAATAAATGGCCCTGTGTCACTGAAGGCTCTATGGCAGAATTAAAGAATCTTGAACAGCCACCACTTTTCAATGGCAATAAATGTGAGGAGCAAAGACCAGCTGTAATATGCCATGATGTAGCAAGTTTAGCAGAAGCCTGATAACTGTGTTCTGCACCAGCAGGAGTCTGCTCGACAGGGATTGTGGGCCGCCAACATAGATGGAATTCAAATAGTCAATCAAAGAATGAATGGAGCTTGGACTACTGTCTTGTGATAATTATCAGAAGGATTTCCTGAAATCGGAATAATTCAGAGATAGAAATAGCAACAAAAACAGGTCTTATTGATCAGGGTGGAAACAAAGCGGCTGGAATCAAAGGGAACACAGAGGTTTTTAACACAAGCAGTATGAGAAAACAAGTGTCCTAGCTGCACATGCAGCCAAACGCAGAACTAAGCATTGGTGGAGTTGCAGATTAAAGTACCTCCCACTTATTGCCATTTGATTCGAGAAGGTTAGCCTCCTTCCAAGATGTAAGAGCCAGCAAACAAGAACAAAAACTGTTGAAGAGAGAGACAAGTGTGAATCTAGATGAAGGGCAATCTTGATGTAATTGGCATGGGCAGAATAAGAGACCCTAAAGGATTCTTAAAGCTAAGCAAGGGGTTACATAGATGTGATACACCTGTGTTACCACTGAAATTACTGCACACAAGAAGGATTTATAGAGGGGAAAGTTGAACAACAGTAAAGCAGGTATCTTGAAAGAATGTCAACCAGTGCAATGTCCATCCAGTTACCTCACAGTTGGATAAATGGAGAAGGATAAAATGATGTGTTAAAACATATCTGTTATACCTGTCAGTGCTTGGCATGGTTTCCAGTGCCTTTTTGCTTCTGACCTCCTGGTTTTGATCCTGTGCTGAATTTCATTTTTGCTGGCTTTAGGACTCTGGGCACTTTACCACTGGTGACCAGTGCTAAAGTGCAAGTGCTTTCAGTCTAAATTGTATTGGTGATTGGTTTATCCATGATTGTCATATTTGATTTACTAGTAGGTCCCTAGTATAGTGCACTATGTGTGCCCATGTCCTGTAAATCAGATGCTGCTAGTAGGCCTGCAGCAATGACTGTGTCACCCACATGAGTAGCCCTATAAACATATCTCAGACCCGCCACTACAGTACCTTTGTGGGCAGTATTAAACTACCATTTTGACCTGGCAAGTGCCAGGCCCAAACCTTCCCTTTTACTACATGTATGTCACCCTAAAGTAGGTCCAAGGCAGCCCCATAGGCAGGGTGCAGTGTATTTAAATGGTAGGACATGTACTGGTGTGTTTTACATGTCATGATAGCGAAATACTGTTAAATTCGTATTTCACTATTGCAAGACCTGCCTCTCCCATAGGGTAACATGGGGATTGCCTTGATATACCTTTTATGTGTAATTTCCCATTGGGAGCAGATAGAGGTATGGAGTTTGGGGTCTCTGAACTCACATTTTAAAAGTACATCTTTTGGTGAAAATGGTGTTTGAATTGTAGGGTTGAAACTACCACTTTTAGAAAGTAGGCATTTTCTTGCTTAACCATTCTGTGCCTCTGCCTGTCTGTGGAATACACATCTGGGTCAGGATGACAGTTAGGTTGTATGTGCATTTATTCTAGACAGTCAGACAGAGGGGCCTGAGGTGCGCCCTGCATATCCTGATGGCTCATCACCAGGCTGATGGGTGTTCCTGAGCTAGAGTGGTGGGAGAAGCTGACATTTGCACCTGTAAAGGGATGTGCCTGTCCTTACACAAAGCAATATCCAACCCTCTGGATAGTGTCTGGGGCCAGGGCAGGGAAAGCAAGGGTCTTGTGCACTACTTGAAGTTTTCCTACATCAAAGACAGACATGGGTGTAAGTACTGGACCTCTGACACCACAGAGTTAGAAGACATCTGGACTGAGGACACTCTGCAGGGAAGAAGAGCTGGATGCCATAGGAGGGACTGCCACTCTGCTTATTGCTTTGTTGTGCTGCCCCACTGCTTGCTGTTTCTGTCTTGGGAGTGAAAGGACTGGACTTTGCTTTCTATAGCCTGCTTTCCAAGGTTCTCCAAGGGCTTGTACTGAGCTTGCCTCCTTAAGAAGTCTCAGGACCATCAACGACTTAACCTACTAGCAACTGGGCTCTCTTGCTGGGAGTCCTGACTTCCCAAGTGGTGACAAATCCATTTCCTGGGCCCTTGGAGGTGTGTTCTGGTGCAACCAAGAAGAAACTAAGCACATCGACTCCAAAATGACTTTGGGACTGGTCCCATTCTCTGATTCTGTGCCACCGCCTGCACTGGAGCTGTGGACCCTGCTGAGTGCAACAACCTCGTCCTGAAACATAGACCCGAAGCTGCTGCAGCACCTCCGAAGTTCCGCCACAGCATGTCTCGTGTCCAGAGTCACCGATGTCCATGACACCTGACTCCGCCCAGCATAAGTGGCTCAGTGGTGTGATCGTAACACCACAAAGTTGACTCCTCGCATCTTGACCTGCTGAATAAATCAACCCTGCCTTGTCATAAGGAACTGAAGCCTCGCAACTGACTCTGCATCACCTCCCTTGCAACCGTAAGGAGCCAATGCCTGTCCTCCCCTGCCTAGCAGACAGAATGTTCCAGAGTTTGTGTGGCTCACCCTGTCAAAAGAACTGCTCAATTACCAGATGGTTTCAAGTCGGCGGAACACAATTTTTCAAGTGCGAGTTTCATTTTAGAAAGCTCTACTTTCAGATCGACGGGGCCCGCACTACATTCCCCAGCAGACCAGGTGGCAGGGGAAGCTGCACACGCCTCTCCCGGCACCGGGAGGTGCACATAACGAACTGTGCATCCTGCAGCGTGGGGAACTAGGCAGATCGACGGGGGCCCGTACTACATTCCCCAGCAGATCATGTGGCAGGGGAAGCCGCACAAGCTTCTCCCGGCGCCGGGAGGTGCACATAATGAACTTTGCATCCTGCAGCGCGGGACGTGCCCGGGCATGCACCCGGGCGAAAACCGTGCCAAGACAGGGCCCGTTTTCGCCCGTCATTGCCCTGGGCCCACTTATTTGATTTTTCTTATCACATGGGTAGTGGGAACTGCTGGGAGACAAGAGTTTGAGCCCTTGGTTAGTGTTTTTTGGGGCCTTTTATCTTACTCTTAAAACATGCCTAGAGCCAAGACATTGTGTCGCAAGACAACTAATGAGGCTACCCTAGGGCCCACGACTTCTATAGGTCCAGCAGGCTCCTGCAAGTCCAGTATGGATAAGTTCATAGTAAGGGCTGTGGGGATAATTGATAAGAAAATTGAGTTGGCAGAACGCCGGTTCTCCCTATCCTCCTTACGTTCTCTTCTCCTGGAGGAGATGAGGGCCTCACTATTAGGTGCTATGAACTATGAAGAGTAATCTGGGAGGGGAGGTAGTAGCGAGGTGGTGCCCTGCGATGACCGTTTGGCAATTGGGACCCGAGGGGTGGACGAACTAGACCAGGCTTGGAGGGGAGGTAGTAGCGAGGTCATGCCCTGCAATGACCTCTTGTCAATTGGGACCCGGGGGGTGGACGAGCTAGACCAGGCTCTGAGGCAGGAGCATGATCCCCTAGATTCAGGAGCCTTAGATTTAGTCTTCACATATAGCACGGGTGAAGAGCTGGTAACTAGAAGGAAGAGGTCACGACCAGATCCCGAAAAGAATCAAAATCATTTAAGCTGCGGTACCAATCAGTCGGCTGCCCAACGTTCTACTCATTAAAAAAAAAAAGGGAGGCAGGTAATGGGATGAGGCAGGGACTTGGGCGGGCCCAGTGGGTGATATTAGAACAGATAGAAGAAAATCTATGTAGCATCCTTGATCTAAAACTGCAGCCCCTAATCAAACGTCTCAACTCGATAGAGGCTATGATTAAACGATTTGAGTTTATCTATGATAATAGAGATCCCTCACCAACTCTAGAGAGGGATGTAGTGACAGGACTCAAGAGTTTGGTGAAATCCTTGACATCCAGAGAGCATGACCGTGAGGGGATAGAGAGGAATTGGTGATCCTGCAAACAACTAATAAAGAAAGAGGACCGCCTGCAATTAACGAAACCTTTAAGGGACTCCCCCAATACCAAAGTAGCAGATATTTTGTGGGTGAAGTGAAAGGAGCAGGAGATCAAGTTAGCAGACCAGAGGAAACTGAGACTGTGTGTTTGTATTCTGATCAGAGCGGTCGGGCACCGGCATGTAGTTACTCTCACCGGGTATTCCCTTTGGAGTGAGTGTGACTACAAGGGAAAACCCCACCCCCGGCATTACCCAGACCAGAGGCCAATCGCCCCTATTTCCGGGACCTACCCTAATATGAACCACCTGTTCAGGTAGGCCTTTAGACCCTTTTACTTCACTTAGCGAGCACATCCTTTAGTAGTAGTGCTCTGGGATCCTAGACCCTGACGAATGCCCCTGACCTTCCAGCACATTGAGAGGGCAGAAACATGTTGGTCATACATATATATATATTTTTTAGACTCTAAGAGACATTAATCTCTAGTGAGCCTTTTTCCCCCTCGTTTTAACTTTACCAATATGCACCTCCATTAAAGTTTAATCCGTTAAAATAGGTGACATGTATGGTAATTTTATTCTAACCCTATCTGGATCCCTGATATTTATCCAGTAAGATTAATTTCAGCACTCCCTCTTGTTCTTTTAACAAAGAGGTTGAGTCCGCCCAAGTAGTATCATCTTACTTGGGTGGGGCTAGGTTTGTCTATTGATGAAGCAAGACACTATTATGTGTGTGAGACTACCTAGTCCGTAAGAGAACTCCCCCCCCTCTTATTTAACACAGCCACCCGTTTTAGAGACACTCTTCACACATTTCTCTCCTTCTATCACGAATCCCTACCTAACCGGTACTGATAATTGAGGGAACACTGGTCTAATTCCACCCTCAACCTCAACTATCCCACACCCTCAGTGGTTAATGTTTGTATTCTGACACCTCTGATATACGCCCTAATATTCCTCCGGAATGCACCCCATATATTATCATCCTAGAGAATGTCCCACGGTTACCTAAAGGAACAAGTGAGTTGCATAACTCATTATTATGTAAAGTTGCACACTGGCTATGGAAACAGTCGGGCTCGCCACAGGTCCTTTGTGAGGAAATTATCACTGCCCGTAGGGTGGCTTGGGTGGGTCCCACGCAAAAAGCTTCACATGGTGACTGTGTAATAGTGAACTTTAAGTCACCTAGTTGTGTTCAATCCCTGCTTACTTTGATTAGTGCAAAACGTCAAGTGAATGGGGGTATTAGAGTGCTGCCCCCTGGGTTTTTTCTATCCCCCAGTAGTAAGAGGTAATGGGAACACCCGGTCTAACCTACATCGAACTCCATTAACACGGGGTATACAACACACTACCTTTAAGATACCCATTCGGAATCGTTACTACCCTCTGTCAACGCTGGATCAGTTAGACTGACTAGGTCCATCGGGGCCACTGATGGATAGGGGAAATTCCACACCCCTTAGACCAGCCGATAAAGAATAAACTTCAGTGGTTCCACCCTGGGGGGCTCCTAGTATACTGGTAGGAGATGAACAATGGGGAGCCCCTCTGGAAATGGTGACTGAACACAGGACAAATTTATCATTAATCTCCTGGAATGTTGCGGGGGTGACCCCTAAGGGGGCTGATAAAGAGTGGAATTCCTTTATAAGGAAATACAATGTTTGTGTGTTCCAAGAAACGTGGGCTGTTAGCAAGATCTTCGTTAGAGGATTTACCACTTATAGCGTGGAGGTCCTGCCACCAAGGAAAATGGGTCGGGCAATGGGGGGACTTATGATTTTGGTCAGAAACGATATAGTCTGCATGCATGAAATATTGAGGATAGACTCTAGATTTAATGGGTATCAGTTTACGATTCCCGATTATCCTTGGTGATAATAAATGTGTACGCACACTCATTACCAGCTAATAGAGAGTCCACGGTTTTGGTCATGTTTGAGTTGTTAGTGGAAACTCACAAAAGAAAGTCTAGATTCATAGTGGCTGGTGATTTTAATACTTCATTCAAACCATGCCTTGCTCCTAATATGGCAATTAGAGAAGAGGACGAGAAGTGGGGTGTCCCACAGTTGGTAGGTAGGACAACATGTCATCTTTCTCAAATGGCCCTACAGATTGTGTCCATGGTGGCAGCTCATGGTCTGCGTGCCTGCAACAGGAGAACAAACTCGGACCAAGCATGAGCGTCTACATTCCAAAGGGGGCACCAGAGGAGTGCTATTGATTATATTCTGTTGGATGTGCGAATAGTGTTGGATCTGGGAGATCTGGAGGTATGTGACACCACTGAGAGTGACCATTGCCCATTAGCGGTAGCACTTAAAGGAGGGAATCTTGTTAGGTCTTCCAATTGGGGACTTTCAGCCCTGTCGGAACCTAATATTTCTAACAACCAGCGACGAATAACATCGTCAAGAGTCTTGGCCGATCGGGAAGCGCATGCTGAGATCTATCAGTGGTTTGTACAGCTTTTAGAGGAATATGAAGACCAGTATGTTGATCCCAATCTTTTTTTGCAAACTCATAGTTTACTGTTTGCTAAACTTAAATTGATTTTCTGTAGAGAACTCAGAGGTAGCCAAGGGTCGGAAGTAAAACATCCACACTGGTTTAATCAGGATTGTAGGATGGCTAAGCGGGTGCTGGTAACCGCTATAAGGGAATGTAATCGAGCAGCCATCAAGTGTGCATGAGCGAAGTTTAAAAGGCACAAGGGGCGGCAAGGAAAGAGAGAGATGAATATAATTGGCAAAAGTTACTTAAGGCACTGAAGCTAAAAGATAATCATGCCTTCTGGGCCATAATAACAGATGGAACCGGTGAGCGGGGTACTTTGAGGCGATGTAATATTGCACCAGATAAGTGGGAGGAACACTTTGGCGCTCTAATTCAGCAAGTGAAAATGATAAGGAGGAGGTTATTGATGGACCCCCAATCTCTAAAACTGAGAGCATCCTAGAAGATCCTAATATAGATGCAAGGGCGGAGAATTCAGACTTAGCTAAGGATGAGGCAGATGAGGCAGTTAGCCCTTTAATTTTTTTCTCAATGGAAGACATGCTGGCAGCTATAGATAGCCTGAATCCTCACAAGGCTCCGGAATTAGATGGAATTCCTGGTGACCTGTAGAAGTCTGAACCTCATGTGTGGGCTGGGTATATAAATCTCTTGTCCAACGTAATAGCAAGTGGGGACAGAATGCTGGATACTTGGAAAGGGGCTGAAATCATTCCTCTGTTTAAAAAAGGTGACGCTGCTAACTTTCGCCCGATTAGCCTGCTGGATAATCTACAAAAAATATTGGGTAGGCAGGTGCTTGAAAAACGGCTGGATTTGGCGGCTAATGCAGAGATATTCTCGCATCTGCAGGTTGGATTTCAACCCAAGACTAGTACCATTGATCAGGTATTTAGGTTTTCAGTACTGTATTGGAAGCAGGTCCTTCTCCAATGATAGAGGCTATATGTAGCCTTTGTTGATTTGTGAGCTGCTTTTGACCTAATTCCACGCATTAATATGTGGCAAGTTCTAAGAAAGATTGGAGCCCCCAGCAGCCTAGTGGATATCTTGATTAGACTACATAGTGGGAACTATGGCCAGGTCCGCCGGGGTGGGCAAGGAGAGGTGACATCAAGAATCCCAGTACGCTAGGGGGTACAGCAAGGCTGTGTGTTGGCCCCTACACTCTTCTCTTTATACATGAACTATATTACTGAACACCTCGGTCAGTGTATAAATGGTTCTCCCGCTATTAACAGTGAGAAAATCCCTATCCTTCTGTTTGCAGATGACTCACCGCTAATTTCTAAGTCACCAATGGGATTGCAAAATATGGTGTTAAAATTTTAGTCTTTCTGCGAAGAAAGGGGGTTGGAGATAAACTGCTCAAAGACCAAGAATATGGTCTTTGAAAACTCTACAATAAGACAGCGGAGCATAAAGGTGGGCAATTCCAATCTTGAAAGGGTGTCAGAATTTGATTACCTAGATATTACCTTGTCTTCAAAACTAAAATGGGACTCTCAAGTAGTAAAAAGTTCCCTAATATTAGCTCATAGATCTAATGCCATCCTCCATTTCTTTAGAGCTACAAACTCTCGCTCAAGTTCACCAGCCCTTGAGGCTTATCGAGCCAAGGCCCTTAATGCAGCAACCTAAGGCGTAGAATTATGGGGGTATGCTAATACACATAGGATAGAGGTTGCTAAAAACAATTTTATTAGGGCTTTAGCGGCTGTACCAATCAGTTCCCCTCTTATTCCCTTTCTATATGATATGGACATTAATCGGGTCACTGATCCAATACTTTTAAAACATCTACTCTATTGGATATGGGTCTGGTCTACCCCCGAGTTGGCTATGTATAGAGCAGGCCTCAGCCACCTGGTTAGGTTAGACTTAGCCCAGAAAGTCCCCTGGTTGTGCTTCGTTTCCACATGGCTTAAAAAGCTGAAGCTTGAGGCACTTTGGGAACAGCCGGACCAAATCTGTAGAGAAGATAAACAGGTACTTAAGGTGGCATATTGGCAGTACACTAGGGAGCATCAACAGCATAGAGCTGATTTGGGACATCTTACAGAAATATTTTTGGAGCTAAGTTATGCCTAAATTTTAAGACTTTTGGATTGTATCACTCCACCAAGGGCACAGAGTCTGTATCTGCGCTTTAGACACAGCTGCCTCCCCGTGAACGCTTTTTGTAGTGTGTGGCGAAGAGATGGGCCATTTGCCTTATGCCCCCTGTGTAAATCATTGCCCGAGGCGATTGAGCTTATTGTTATTGTCGGTCCCGGGCATTGAGCCTCAAGATGGCGGTGGCTCAGGCCAGTCTGCCAATCCCTGGGGACTGTGGATTATCGGGTGGCACTGCGCCTGTTTAGGTCAAGTTTAGACAAGACTCTAGACTACCCTATGAGTTGTTTTCTTTTGGGCGTATGGATCAGAAGAGATAAGGCGGGGTTGGGGAGTTACCCCATAGTAAGTGCAAGGACCCAAGAATAGTAAGGACCCTGATAGGATCAATTTTTGTTCTGTCACTTTATGAGGTAATTAGCTGACTTGACATGTTCTGAATGAGCTTTGGTTATAGTGCAGGTGGGGTAAACATGTTTAATTTGGTGTCTTTTTTTATTTTTCTTATTGTTGAAAAGGTTTTAAGGATTTTTAAGGATCTCTAAGTCTGACGAGACTTTGTTCATATCGATTTTATGTAAATAATATTTAAACCTATATTTATTATTGTATTATATAATGTATTATATGTATGCTTTTATGGCAAACTGTTGAAATAAAGTATTTCTACTATAGCTGTTCAAATGCATAAAGGAGGGGTATAATATCTCCCCTTTGGCAGATGTATATTTATTAATGATCAGATAAAGGTTAAGACCCTGTTCTAGAGTACCAGGCTCTTCTCTCAAGCTATATTGGACTGAAGTGATGATGATTTCCTACTCAGCCCAGTGCTCAATTCTAACCAACACAATATGCCCATCAACTTTTACTGTGGAATCCAGTAGTGCAATGTGCCTATAATATTGTGGCTCTTGTCTGGAACCCTTTTTAAACACAGGGCAGCTGTATGCAATGAACTAGGAAGCCTGGGAACTGGGAGGTCTGCTGTTGATGACACAGCTTACAGCATTTGTAATAATGGGTGCCCAGAACTCTAAGTTCTCCTTACAAAGGTCCATAGGGGCCCCGTCAGGCCCAGCAGCTTTCTGTGAGGGGCTAGCACTGATCGCCTGGATCACTTAATCAAAGTCAAATCTGTTCTTCAAGAGAAACACAGGTTGAAATTCTGGAGAGTCGTTGGTCGCAGCACCCGTGTGAGAATAAATGGACTTAAAATGTTCAATTCACTTACCTGCACTAACATTTGTCCCCAAACTATCTGTCTGTCCTTCAAGCAGTTTTGGTTGAGTGACAGTTTTCCACAAACCTCTAGTGTCTTTGGCTAAAGTAATTTCTATGTGCCTGGCCCACAGCTCATTTTATCTGCTAGTTGGCTAAAGCTAACTACAATTTTCTATTCAGCCCTTCACACTGCAAAAGGTGATCCGTCCCTTGGAGTACAGCTGATGGCCTCACGCGGCATTTGATTGGCAGCCTACTATCCTTGCTTAACCACCCATAATTTTTTTACTGGCTCTTGTAGGGCGCAGGATACACCTTTTAATTTTATCGTTCAGCGCAACAAAAGCACTATTGAGTTGCTAGGGTGGTTCAAATATAGTTGCAAAACATTGCTAGGTTAGTTTGTACCACAGTGATCAATAATGCTGAAACATTTACATTAAGCTATCTCACCCTTAAGTCTCTGTCAACCATAGTTGTATTAGTAGGATCATTAACTAAAGGGTAATTTATTGTGACAAATACACAAAAAGCCAATTCAATAGTGGTCACTATAAACACTTGGCAAAATAGCTGCTGACTGCAGTAGTTCACTCAATGAGGGCGAAACAAAGATGTAACCTCTGGTCGTACCCTGGCCCCATCCAGTAAATGTAGTGGTCTGGGAATTAATATCTCCCACATTTTAGTTGCATTAACTAGACAATACTTAATCAAATGCTTATACAGATTTTCTGTCCTTCGGTCAATGTAAGGGGTAGAGGATCCTCCTGGTGGGCTTGGATAGGTGGAAATAGGGTAGATGGAAGCTCAGTTTGACATTAACCCCCGGATGATCATATTAAAAATGTATAGTACCAAAGAGGACCAGATAGTGCTGAACAACGGAAAACAGAGCCTCTACATTACCCCCCTTGGTAGCTGGGGGTAAATGCATTGTGAAAATTGGCAATGAAAATTTAGCTCTTACAGAAGTCTACCCAGAGAATTTAGATTCATGAGTTAGTAGTTGGCTTTGGGATAATTACAAAAATCGTTTTGTAATTTGAGCTTGAATTAATTATCCACCCTTAGCACTACCCACATCCTACCTCCTAGTTGGACACAAAACTCTGAAAGCCATTCCAGAAAATATTGTCCATAGACCAAGTTTCTTGTAAGAGGATGGAATCAAGCTTTTGCTCATAAGAGAGTCACCCCACATTCCTCAGTTTGGACAGTGTGCCCGAGACGTTCCAACAGATCAATTTCAAGAAAACTCCTGGACTGTTGATGGTTGGGCTGGTTGTATCAGTGGTAGTAAAACCTTGCTTATCAAACTGACGTGTCCTACCAAGTAAGCCACAGATATATGGGGCATTTATAGGGGCACCATCCAGGGATAGAAATTGCATTGTGGTTTTAGCCTACCCAGCAGACGAGGGGCTCTTGTCAGGAGCGCCGGTGATGGTTTACATCAGTCCATTTCATTTAAATCTGTTAAAGGTTCAAAATGGTTGTTGCAAAGCATAATGGTCCCCCATTGGTTGGTACATGCAGATGGTGCACAGTGGGTTGCAGCTTGGCTACTTTTTAGGTGTCTGTAAAAAAATAGCAGGGGTATAACAACAATGTTCTCTGCCGGGGCAACCCTCTGTGACTTCTTGCTAGGCTTGGATGCCTAAAGTTAATTATCACACAGTCACCGCAAAATAGCTTCTCTGTTGGGCCAATCCAGTCAACTCATCAAACAAAAAGAATGTTGTCATATTCCTGGATGTTGAAGTCTGTATATTTTGTAAACCAGTGATAGAACTGTTTTTTCAGCTGAGAGGTTGATTCAGTAGTTGTAGCTTCTAACTTTGGTACATTGGTCGTGACTACAACAAAAGGGCAGCTTTCAGGTGGGAGGTTCAGATGAGGAGGGGGTAAATTAAAACCAGCAAGGAGGGTATAATGTTGAGAAAGCCAGGTCCTTGTGACACCATGCCAGGAATGAAACTAGGTGGATGTCTCTACTACACCCGTGAAAGAGCTATACAGGTATTAACAGATAACACGGCAGTATTGGTCAGAAGTGTATAGAATACCATTGCTGGCAGGGGGGTGGGAATGAGGTAACAGGTGGTAAAACCTTAGGAGAAATTTGAGTAGGAGCTTATTAATTGTGTTTGGAAAGTTTAACAATTTCTGCTTCCAAATTCTCTATTTTCGCAAATAGGAGAGCTATGTACTCGTTAAATACTGCTGTGAGCTTATCAATTAAAACTCCCAGATTGGGTCACCTTGGTTGCCTAAAGGCTTTCAGATTCAAATCAGGTAAGGGTCTGGATTGTTGGTAGGAGGGGCCTCAGATCGATAAGAGACACACTTTGTCCTCCCTTCTCGCTGGACTGCTGAAGTGATGCCCCTCCTGACCAAGTCGTTCATGTCCGGAAGTGAAATCATCATGTATTGGGTCAACATGTGTCCCGTTATTCAGGCTGGCTGCCACCCCCTGCTGCTCAGACAGGACGATGTTAGCAGAGGTGGATGTCCAATGAAAAACGCCTTTCTGCCAAATCGATTTCCTTGCTGATAACTACGACTGCTCATGGTACAAACGTGTCTAGAGTTGAGCAATGAGGTTCTGTTGTCATTTTTGTACTAGGGGCTTTCCTCTTCCCCATGTCTATAATTATAGTTAAGGAATCCCGGAGGGAACATAACAATAAAGTTCATAAGGCAAGTGTCAGCAGGAGCCACAAAACCAGTCAAGTGAACTAACAAAACGTCTAGGGAAGCTTACTGGAGAGCTTCCTCCATAGACACTCGATCCCAGCAAAAAGTGAAAACAACGACACAATGGTGAACAATTTCAATTCCCTAGAGCAGGGGTCTCCAGCCTTTTCTATGATAAGAGTTACTTTTGTTCAATTAAAAATCATCATAAGCTACTAATGTTATTAGTGTGCAAATAGTGAAAACATCAAACATGATTGCAAAAGTGGCCAGTCAATACAAAATTAACAGACGTGATCGCCTAAGTGCACCAGGCAGGTTTGCTACCAGTAATGAGAAGAAAGCTTTATTAATTTGCATTGCCACTTCTACATCCTTAATACATAAGAGCTATAGTTGCAATGCCCAGGCACAAAGGTAGTATTATTAGTGATAAGTTGCCCCAGCACCTCATGAATAAGCGCTCAAATATCACCTTGAATTATATTTTGGTAATCCAACCATTTTTCTTCAAACATCAGCTCATGAGTTCTGAAAATACATGTTTTCATCTCAAATAAACACTTTACAATTGTGTGATATGTATGTTAATTCAGCCACGAAAAAGCTTCTGATTTAGTAGGCTGCACACAGGAGAGCTACTCACAGGTAGCTGGAGGGCTACCAGTAGCTCACGAGCTACTCCTTGGAGATGCCTGCCCTAAAGCTTTTGGGAACTGTTGTCAAGGAACCAAGGGGGATGGGGTGGCCCAGCCCAGCCTTGAACAGCCAGGGACGGATGCAGACAGGCCTGCCCTTGGAATGGGAATTGCCTGGGTGCGTCCCACACAGCAGGAGTAAAGTGGCACTTTATAGCTCATGCATTGTTGTTGCCTGCCCCCACACCAACAGCAGAGGGTTCTGGACTTTGTAGCCCCCTCTGGTAGCTTCCACATTGTTTACTGATTCCTTCTTTAACTCCTTAGTCCAATGGGTGGATAACAGATCACCCTGTGGTTCACACATTTGTAATCCAAACCCCATGCTTAGCTCCAGAAAAAAAAACATGCTTATGTGACAAAGTGAAGAAAACAATGACTTGTTTTGTCACAATTAGACATTTTATTAAAAAATCCATCGTTGTCAACATATTATTTTCTAAATACACATCAATATTATTTTTGTTTGATAATTATCATATCTATAAATGATCATTCCTTTACCAAAAACCTTTACTCAATTAAGAAAAGCACATAGAAAAAAGGGAAGCAATTTATTTTTTATAATAGTGTCACAAGAACACATGAAATATCATGGCCCTCATTATGAGTCTGGCGGTCTTAAGACCGCTAAATTACGAGTTCGGCAGTTTGGCCTAAGTCAAACAGCCTATACTCCGCCCACACCGCCACTTTTCAGCAGTTCACTAGGCTGGAGAAAAGCACCTCCGGGCCAGCAAATGCCGTAATACCACTAGCAGTATTATGATGCGGAAGACCTCCAGCATTTTTCAGGCAAACGCACCGCTAGAAAAAGCTGACTGTCTTGTATCCCGGCAAAAGGAATCTGCATTCCTGTCACCGGGACACTCCGCACACACGTCCACATACCCGCATACACGTACCCACATACTCCACACACAAACACCCCCCACTCACCCACACACTCACGTCACACACCCCATTCACACTAACATTCATACACAAACACCACACTCAAGCACGCATTCACTTCCCCATCCCCCCTACAGCACATGCATACATTCACTCCCCCCTCTCCCTCAGCGTTGGAACCGCCTCTTCACTGGCGACAGCCAGTAGGACTGGTGTCGGAATTTTGCTCGAATTCGGGTGGAATTCTGAAATCAGTCATAATAGGACGGTCTTAAGGCGGTCTTTTGGTGCCCGCAGCTTCGGCGGTCTTACAAAAAAAACACCATAGTCGTAATGAGGGCCTATGTCTCTCCCACTACACACTTGTACTCTTTAAACGGACGGATCCAATGTTGTACATCAAAATAATACTGACTGTGCCCTGTTAAAAATAAAGCTTATTTAACACAGTGCTGGTGTTTTATAGATTTACTTTAGAGGGGCCTTCTTGTATAATGATTAGCACTGCTGCATATTTGAACCGTAGTCTGTCGAAAAATGTTAAGAATTCCTGAAACTGCCCCCGCCTTATTCAAAATTCTCTGTTGCTATTGGATAGTCCAAACAACCAGTTACTAAGATTGAACTAATATTGAACTTAGCGAGAGTAAGGCCTGAAATTAACACTTCAGGAGTTTGTCGGATGACAAATTAAGCCCTTTCCCTAGAGACACTCACTGCTGGGCGTAGCGCTCATCCATTGAAAGGTAAACAAATCTAATAAGGATAAATAGAGTGTAACTACTCACCCCGTAAGGGTCTCAAGGCGCTAAGGAGGTTTGTCCTCTGTGCTTTAGTTGAAGAGACAGGTTTTAAGATCCTTCCTGAACTGAGGTAACAATGGTGATTGCCTGTGGTGCAGGGGCAAGGTGTTCCAGCTCTTTGTAGTGAGGTAGGCAAAGGATTTTCCTCCAGCCAAGGCCTTCCATATGAGGGGTACTGTGGCTAGTGCCTGTTGAGCGGACCGGAGAGGTCTGGTGGGGGATTAGAAGGTATTCAGTGGTTGAGGTAGGTGGGTCCCAGGTCGTGGAGGGCCTTGTATGCGTGGACGAGGAGTTTGAAATTGATTATTTTCTCAACAGGAAGCCAGTGGAGGTTTCTTAGGTGATTGGTGATGTGTTCGCGGGGGAGAATGTCCAGGATGAGTCTGTTGGAGGCATTTTGGATGTACTGTAGTTTCTTCAGGTTCTTCTGGGAGGTGCCGGCGTACAGGGCGTTGCCATAGTTGGGTCTGCTGGTAATCAGGGCATGTATTACGGTTCTGCGGCAGTCCTTTGGGATCCATTTGTAGATCTTCTGGAGAAGTCAGAATGTGTGAAAACAGGAGGATGGGACTGAGTTGATTGGCGGGTCATGGTAAGTGATGAATCCAGGATGAAACTGAGGTTGCATGTGTGGTTTGATGGGGTGGGTGGCATGCCGATGGTGGCTGGCCACCCGGAGTCATCTCAGGCTCATGTGGAGGGTCCCAGGATGAGGATCTCGGTCTTGTTAGAGGTGAGCTTGAGGCAGCTGTCCTTCATCCAGGTGGCGACGGCTTCCATCCCGTTGTGGACAATTCTTCTTGGCAGTTGTGGGATTTTCTGTCAGTGAGATGATCAGTTGGCTGTCGTCGCATAGGAGATGATGTTCAACCCATGGGTCCTGATGATGGATGTGAGCAGGTCTATGTAGATATTGAAGAGCATGGAGCTCAGGGAGGAGCCCTGTGGAACTCTGCAGTTGATCTCCGTAGGTTCTCACAGGTAACTGTTCTGCTGGACTCTGTGTTCTGCTGGACAGGAAGGAACATATCCATTGTAGGGCCTTTTCCGTGGATGCCAGCTGTGTGGAGTCTGGAGCAAAGGGTGTGGTGCAAAACCGTGTGGAAGATGGCTGATAGGTCCAGTAGGATGAGGGCTGCTGTATGGCCACGGTCGAGGAGCGAGCAGATGTCATCTGTTGCAGTGAGGGGGACGGTCTCCATGCTGTGATTGCTCCTGAAACCTGACTGGAAGATGTCCAGGATGTTGTTGTCATCGATGTGCTTATGGAGCCCGGTGTTGATGGCCTTTTCAATGACCTTGACTGGGAAAGGCAGCAGAGAGATGGGGTGATAGTTCTTGAGGTCCTTCAGGAGCAGGTGGATCTAGGCATGCTTCCATTCTTCGGTGAAGGTCACTGTATCTATGGAACAGTTGAGGGTGTGGCGGAGGTTGGGTGCAATGGAGGTGTTGGCTTTGTTGAAAATGTGGTGAGAACAGGGGTCCAATAGGGGCTCCGGAGTGGATGCTGCTCAGGATGGAGCAGGTCTTGTCCGTGGTGAGGGTGGGACAGCGGTGAAGGATCTGTGACGGTTCGGAGGGTTGGAGCTGGGGGGTTGTTGGAGGGCTTGAAGGGTCTTGGGGTCCAAAGCTGTCATATATATCTTTGATTTTTCGGTGGAAGAAGTTGGCTAGTCTGTCGCAAAGGTCTTGAGATGGAGGGATGTTTGCCGTTTCTGATTTGGTGTGGCGAACTCTTTGACCATGGCGAAGAGCTCTTAGGTGTTGTGTGCGGTTGTGCGGAAACGGTCCTGCAGGGCGGCTTTCCTGCTGGCTCTGATGAGGTGGTGGTGGGATTTGATGGCAGCTTTGAAGGCCTCGAAGTCCGTCAGGGACTTGCTGTTTTCATCTTTTCTCTAGCAATCTGCAGGTGCACCTGAAGTCCTTGAGTGCGGTGGAGAACCAGCTGGCCTTCTTGAAGTGATGTTTAGCTGAGGTCTTTCGGAGAGGTGCTAGGGTGTTGATACATTTGGAGATCCATTGGTGGAAGTTCTGTGCTGAGATCTTAGTGTCTGTGGTGAGGCGCTGGACAGACTTGCTGAGGGTGTTGGTGAGCTGTTCCTCACGGATCTGGTTGCATTTTCTTCTTGGGGCTCGGAGTGTGCAGAGGTGGAAGGTTGGTGTGGTGATGATGAAATAAATGCAGTGATGGTCAGTCCAGTGAAGCGTAGAGATGTTGTAGACGATGATGTTGTTAGTGGGTCCCAGATTTATACAGCGTCTTTGCGGAGGGAGCAAATGTTGAGGAGGATGCAGCTGAGCCGCTCTGGTTTGGCAGGAGGGTCTGGTGCTTGGTGTAGGGTGAGAGTGTGGTGGCAGTAGAGGCAAGAGAACGATCCATGGGTATCTCTGGGTGATGTGAAATGGCAGGCAGTGGAGCATCCTGTGTTCACAATGTGGGGGTCTCTGCGTTGTAGCAATGGAAGGTCAGAGGACCAGGGTTCGTGGTGGCGGGCGGTGCCCAGACACGGACGAGCGCAGACTGGCTTGCCTTTGGTGCACCGGTGGTGTGCCAGCTGTGTGCAGCCATGCAGCGGCCACCCTTAAGATGGGGAGGGAGGGTCTGGTCAGCTGGGAGGCGGGAGGGCTGGAAATTGCTTCACAGAAAGGGGGCGGGGCTGCAGGGGCATCAGTGGCAGGGAAACAGAGCACAGGGAGAGTGAAAGGCTGAAAGGAGAGAGAAGGAGACAAGAAACAAAAAGAAAAATGATAGAAAAAAGAAAAATAAAGGTGACAGAAAATAAGCAAAAGTAAAGGTGATAGTTAGATACTTGCACACAGATGTCCACTAGGCTACAGGAATGAGGCGCAGGTGAGAGCGAGTCAGGAGGCTATGAACACTCTTCCAGAGTCATTCGACTTAGTCCTCAACTTCGTGAAAAGTTTTACATCATTCTGACAAGGGGGATCTTGTGAGTCAGGGTGCTGCCAGCCCAATCTTGGGCACCCCTCAAGCATGCAGAGCTACCACACAGTCAAAATGGGTTAGGATACAAAGGTGCTTATGGAAGAGCAGTACAAACTGGTATTGTAAGTAGTGGAAAAAGGAGTTGCTGGGGATCAAATCTTTATGTGCTTCTTATATGATGAGGTGAGGTAATAAAACTGTCTAATTTGAATTTGAGCTGAGCGTTCATTGAAATGGATAGGACACTTATTTGTTATTGTTAGTTGGATACATTTTGAGCAGGGGCGTCCTACCTTTCTCGTAATAAAAGCTACTTTTGTTCAATGAAAAGCACTGTGAGCTACTATTATTAATGTTATAAAAGTGACCACATCAGTCAAGATTACCTTAGTGACCACCATATGCAAGATTACCAGCAGTTATCACCTCAGTGCATCAGGAGGGTTGCCAGCAGTAATGTCAGTAAACTTTGTCAATTTGTAATGCCTTTATATGGGTAATACCTGGCCACTGTTGCAATGACCCTGCTACCAAGGTAATACTGTTAGTAACAAGTTATCCCATAGCCACACGATTTATTACTCAAATGTGACCTTTAAATACTTTTTGTAAAATCAAATATTTTATGAGCTCTGAAAATACACACATTTGTGTCGCAAATATAGACTTTTTAATTCTGGTGTACATATATACTTCAACCAAGCAACATCTTCAAATGTAGTAAACTGATCTGCACATAGGAGACTGAGGAGAGCTACTCATAGTAGCTAGAGTGTTACCAGTAGCTCACAAGCTACTCGTAGGAGAATTCTGATTGAGAATTACAAGAAAAATCAATAGCGTGCATTGACAGGCAATCAGCTAAGTAAGATATGAGTGCAAGGAAATTAAAAATAAAGTTGTGAGTTATAATTACCAGAACTCTCCAGGGACCTTGTGTAGGGGACTACATGTGACAGTGCAGCCGCAAATGCTCTCTATAATATTCATTTAAATTAGTCTTTCTGAGCGGGTGGCTAAGCACCACACTTTGCAAGGGATTATGTTGTAGGGATTGATGAGCAACATAACTACCTCCTTGAGAAAGTTAACAGCCTTTATGATGAGCAGCAAAGATTGCAAAAAGTTAGTTTCAAGAGCCTTCTCAAGGCAAGCAAAAATTGAATGGAAGTGAAAAGTAGAATTGCAATACCAAACTAGAGGCTCTTTTTAGAGTTTGGCATATGGGGAATTCAGTTGCAGACATGATGAAGTACACTGTTCACCAAACCCTTGGTCCACCTCCCCCATTTAGAGATGGGCAGACTTTAATTGTTCAGTTGACATAGCCCCTGTTGGCTCCATCAACGGAATACTTCCTCTGACAGGCAGATGATGTATGGGCTGTTGGAGGAAGGACATTACACTGCCCTCCATATTTAAGGTGAATAGTATAATGCCTTTTATTTTCCACTCCATCACTGCCAGGAAAAAAGCTGGTGGCAAGGGGCAGGAACAAAAACAACAATGATCCCCAAGTTTTTTGTTGTTTTTCAGAAACAAACTCCTCTTTTAAGAAATTGTTTCTGAAAAACAAAGAGGTTTGGTGGCTTGCCGTCAAAACTGATGGCATCCGCATACCAAACTTTTAATGCATTGTAATGAATCACCGTAATGGCAATTCCCTTGAGTGTATAGAGATGACTGCTGGGCGAGCGGTCTGTAAATTTATCTGATGGGTTTACCATTGGGATGACATGAGTAATGTCCTCTGCCATCCCACTCAACACTACTACGTTTGTCAAACCCTAAATGAGTTCTTTGTTTTGTTTGTGTTGTAAGTGCTATGCTAGGTGCATAGACAAAGTACTATACTTACACAGGTCAAGGGGGTAAAATGGTATGAGTTCGACAGAAGTGCTCTTGGAAATGTAAAAGATGTATGACTGCCATGTTCAGGAGGCAAAGAGAACTGAGACAGGAGCCCTGGCTATAATTGACTGGCACGGGGGGAGGAGCCAAAATGGCGGCCGGGAAGGACGCATAGATAGCGAGCTCCGTCCCGGACTCGCCATAAACATCCTGCAGGGCGCCCCCCTGGAAACTTATCATCGCCGAGGACGTCGTGTACTGCCCCCCCCCTAATGCTGTGGGCTGTCGGGCGAGGAGGACACCCGGGTAGCCGGGATCGAGCGGCCGTGACCGCCCCGGGAAGCGAGGCGAGGAACCGGGAGCCTTCAAAATGGCGCCGTCCGGCGCAAGCAGAGCCGCGGCTGGCGAACTGGCTCTCCTCTCCCCTGGAGGGTCGGGGCGCTGAGCCGCCGTGCTGCAACCAGGGCTGGTGTTTGCCCGGAACGCGGAGGGGCGAGGTGTGGCCCCTCCGCTACGCTCCCCCCCCCCGGACGAGGCGCCGCCGTGCTGCTGGACCCGCCGGGGCAGCTAGCGGACCGCGCGGCGCGTCTGACACGAGGGGCGGCGCCGCAAACAAGACGCAGTGGTGCCGCCGAGCTGGGGCTTTGGAGCCATCCAAGAGGCAACGGATTAAAACGTGCAGAGGGGCCCGCGCTGCTCCGGCTCGGCCCTTGCACGCGAGAAGCTGGGGGGGCCCCTGCTTAGAGGAGGAAGCTGAGGATCTGCTGAGCACGGTGGGCCCTGGATTATTGTGGCAGGTGGGAGGCGGCGGCTGGGGGTGGCGTGAGCCCCTTTTCTTCCCCCCCGGCCCTCCCCCTCGTTGGAGGCATTTACTGTGGTGCCGCTGCCTGGCAGAGGGGCAGATCCGCGCCCTGCTGAGCGCGGTGCTGCGTTCTGGGAGGCTCTGCCTGGGCGGCTCGACGAGTGTAGGAGCGCACCCGTCCCGCAGGAGTGGTGGGCTCACACACCATTTAGAGTGGCGCCACGCCGAGACGGAGAACACCGGTGAATGCCCAACCTTGGACTCTGGCCGTCGGGGGCGGAGAGGAACACGGATCCGGCTTGGGACCGGCCCCCACTGGCCCGGGCATCTGGCGGTATCCCTCGCCCCCACCCATGTGGCCACGACCTGTCTCCGCCGACGCCCCCTCTGGGTGACTGATATATCAGAATAGCAGGAGAGAAATCCCGACCCCAAGGCGGACGCACCATCAGAACCCGGTGGATACTGCGCTGAGGGAACATAAAGCGGGGGCAAACAACTGCGAGATCAAAACAAAACTGCGTGGAGCACCGCCACACCCTGCGCGGCCTTATTCAGGCAGGCACAATGGCAGGCAGGCTTAAGTCGTCCAAAAACCAAGACCGGAGCGCCCAGGGCGCGGCGCCCTGCGACCCGCAGCCAAACCCATCTCTACAAACTTTAGAAAGCACACTCCTGTTACACTCCGCACAATTTGAGAAAGTACTCCAAGCGATCATGGACACTAAATCCTCCCTGGAAAATAGAATAGACGCAGTCTCCCAAGACCTAAGTATACTTCGGGTGGACCACCGCAACCTGTCAGAAAGAGTTAAATCGGCAGAAGAGGTGATATCCGAACTAGCTCCCGTGGCCTAAGATAACCAACAACAGATACAGCGCCTAGATGCTGAAGTGAAGACACTCCGACGGAGATCGGAGGAAGCGGAGAGTAGATTGCGCCGCAACAATATTCGCTTTCTGGGGTTCCCTGAAACTATGAGGCAACCAAACTTGGAGCTACTCCTGGAGCAATGGCTAATCAAGGAAGTACTAAACAGGGCTCCATCCAAGCTCTTCTCCATAGAAAGGGTGCACAGAATCCCGGGCAGACCTCCGGCCCCAGGCCAGCCACCCAGACCACTGATTTCCAGATTTTTTAATCACAGGGATCGGGACGCAATTTTACAACAGTTCCGCAATAAAGGCCCATATAAATACGAGGACTCAAGTATTAATGCATACCCAGACTTCACACAGGAGGTGCAAAATCAACGCAACACCTACGTTAAAATAAAACAGCGCCTGCAGGAACACGACATCAAATATGCCCTGCTGTTCCCTGCCAAATTACGTGTGGTGCCGGAGGACCGCACCCACATCTTCACCTCCCCCGAGGACGCCTGGACATGGCTGCACGCCAAGGGCCTGGTGTGCCCCCGGGAGGACACAGGAGACGCCGAGGAATGGATAACCCCTGCACAGAGGAAACGAACTAAGAGACGCACCAAGAGTCAACCCAATGATCGCCAGGCAGCCGAAGAAAGGGCGAAAGTGCTGAAGGAAACACCTCTGCTGATGCAAAGCAAATTTGGAGGACCCAGGTCGACTCCCGAGAACAGCTTGGACTCCGACACTGCCAGCTCCGACTCTACAATAACAGGAGTGGGGAAAGGCCCGATAGTTACCCCCAGAACTGCAGACGAACTTTAACCACACTCCACCGATCCATCTTCCACCAACATAAATAGCGGCCGTGGTCGGATGTTGCCGGGGGGACCTCTGAGAGGGGACGGCCCCGGAGAATTGGGCATTAACAGCAGCGTGTATCTTTTGCACAATTCATCCCGCCCCGCTTCCTGGGACGTTTGCATGGGGGGGTGGGGTGGACGGGCGAACAGGGGGGGCAGTGGGAGAGACTCCCTTCACCTCTCTCTGTCCTACACAACGGGGGGGGCGCCCAATGTTATTAGCAGATTAAGTCTGCGGAAAGATGTGAGCCCTGTAAAAGAGCCACATCTGGTTGCCAATACTACACCACCACGGATATCCAGTTGGATACAGGTTTCTTCACACTGTTATGGGTTAAGTAGTTTCACACAAATTTTTAGTAGGGTTAAGGTTGCAGTTGGGGTGGGAGGGAATTGTAATTTAGTAATAAAGCACACAACAGATCCACTCAAAATCAAGGCCTCACTGCCGCAAATGGAATCTTCATTCATAGACACAGCATTGGGGGGGGTCGAGCAGGGGACGGAGGCAACCGACAGACGAATAGGCGCATATTATAAGCACACATGGCACCACACACGAAATGTAAAATAAATCAATATGATATTGTAACATGTAATGTGAGGGGAATGGGAGCGCTGAGTAAACGGTCCTGGGTGTACACACGCCTTAAACGCTTGAGAGTACACATCGCTATCATACAAGAGACACACATGCTGGAGCCCGACCTGCAGGCGCTGCGTGCGAAGTGGGGTGGGCAGGTAATAGGCACTACATACTCGGCCTTCGCGAGGGGTGTGTTGATCTGGATAGCAAGCGGGGTCCCATTCCTCCAAACAGCACACAGAATAGACCAAGGTGGAAGATTTGTGGTGGTGGAGGGCCACTTAGATGGCAGACAACTGACAATAGTTGGCATAAATGGCCCAAACTGTGGGACCGCAGGCTTCCTAAGCACACTCACGCCATCCCTACTGGTCAACCCCTCGGCTCCCGGCCCTTTAGTAGAGGAGACTCAATAGCACACCAAACACAATACTTGATAGGTCCTGCGCCCAAACAAGCCCGACAGCAAAAAGAAACATCACAAGTTTACTACAGACATGGGCGGGGGATATGAGATTATATGACTTATGGCACATGGGCCACCCGCAGCAGAGGGAATACTCATTCTACTCAGCACCACACAAAACCCATTCTAGAATAGATATAATATGGGGCACTCGGGACATAGGAGCATCGGTGAACGGGTCGGAATACCTAGCAAGGACACTGTCGGATCACTCACCACTGAAAGTGTCACTGGACTGGGGTAGGAGACGACAGGCGATCCCCACATGGCGCCTGCAGGCAAATGCCTTACAAGACCAGACATTCGTGGAAATTCTAAAAACCACATTGAATCAGTACTGGGAAACAAATGACTCAACAGCAAACTCACGGGCAGCCGAATGGGACGCTCATAAAGTGGTGATACGAGGACAATGCATGTCCACCACGTGGGGAGTGAGACGCACCCTACAGGCGGAAGTAGGTAAATTAGAGCAGGAGCTCAGGGTAGCAGAGATAGCGGTAGCACGCAACGAAATCCCCCACACAGCGCTAAATGAAGCGCGCTCGAACTACAACGAGGCAGACAGCAGACTCCGATGTCATGATTATAATTACCACCTATCACGCTTGCACGCAGAAGGCAATAGATCGGGCAGACTGCTGGCGTGGCTGCTACGGGAGGACAAACAGCATTCCCCCATCGGGATCATACGGATAGACACACACACTACGGTAAACACGCAACTCGAAATAAATGAGACATTCCGTGAATATTATACAAAGCTGTACACTAAACGCACCTCGTGCACGTCATTGCAACTCGAGTCCTTCCTGGGAGATTCACTATTACCACAACTATCCCCAGCGGATAGGGACTCTCTCGAAACCACCCTGACAGCAGGTGAAATAGATTTAGCCCTATCGCAAATGCCCAGGAACAAAGCACCTGGCATAGATGGCCTCCCGATAGAGTACTACACCACCTACTCCTCTCCCCTAAAACCTCATTCACTGAGGGTGTTCGAGGAGGCCTGGGCCAACAAACAGCTTCCCCCATCTCAGAGGGAGGCTATGATAGTGGTTCTACCCAAACAGGGTTGCGACCCCACTGACGTTAAATCTTATAGACCACTCTCGCTCCTAAACTTAGACTGCAAAATATTAGGTAAAATATTGGCCAACCGACTAGCCCCCATTATACATACCCTGATACATGATGATCAAAACGGCTTCATCCTGAAACGCAACACCTTTTCAAACATCCGCAGACTGCTGAGTATAATGGGTGATACCCCCCCAAGAGGCACTCGAAGAGATGGTGCTGTCACTAGACATTGAAAAAGCGTTTGACACGCTAGAATGAGACTTCCTACTGGCCACAATGCGGCGAATGGGAATAGGCACCAATTATATTCGATGGGTCAACACTCTACTCTAACCCCCAAGCTAGAGTGAAAACGGGGGGAGTCATATCGGATAGCTTTCCAATCTCCAGGGGCACGAGGCAGGGCTGCCCCTTGTCCCCGCTATTGTTCGCTATAGCAATGTAACCACTAGCAGCAAGAATACGCTCGATGAAGGACATCTGGGGAATAGTCAGGAACGGGCTTCACCACGCAGTCTCGCTTTATGCTGACGATGCCCTTATCTATATTCGTAAAAGTAGCGAGGTGCTACCAGCAGCAATGTCACTGCTGACCGAATTTGGAAACATATCTGGCCTAGTGGTGAACTGGGATAAGTCGTGTGCATTCCCGTTGGCCAGGTGGCCATCGGCAAGGCAGGAGACTGCCCCGCCGAGCCGACTGAAATGGTGTTTCGAAACGTTCAAATACCTCGGGCTAAACATATACCACAGCACCGAAGACTTGAGAGACGGGAACCTGGGGAGAGCACTAGCCTCCATAAAGGACTCCCTACGTTTCTGGAACAGACTACCACTTTCGCCCCCAGGTAGGGTGGCGGTCGCGAACATGCTAATACTACCGAGGCTATTATATTATTTTGCGGCCTTACCAATCAACATTCCAAGGAGCTTTTTCGGCAATCTGAACACAGCGCTTCTACAACTCATATGGGGCGGGGGCAGAGCACGGCACTAGTCTCATTGCAATACCCAGCGGACGTGGGCGGTCTGGGAGCTCCCAATTTTGAACTGTACTGGGCGGCCGCCCAACTGCAGTGGCTACAGAACTGGATCCACAGACCAACGCCAGCAGAATCTGAATGGTTGGAGTCCTGGTTAAAAGGGACTCCACTGATAACGTGGTTGTCAACTAAGCACCCTAAAAGCGATTTGGTCAACTCACTGCTAGCAGTGGCCCACGCGTGCTGGGGCAAATACGTACAAAAAGACTACAGGGTGCTCCCTTACTCCCCGTATATCCCACTGGACCTCCTTCCTGGCAGGCATAAAGCTGCAACACACCAGACGTCTGTGTGGACAGAGGCGGGCATACAGTTAGTGGGTGATTGCTTTGAGGACGGGAAACTAATGTCATTCGAAGCCATGCAGGCTCTCACAGAAGTAAATCCCGGCCAATTTCTGTCATACCACGCCATATGCCTGGCAATCAAAAAAGCGTGGGGCGCAGGAATCCTAGAACCGAAGATCTCCCCTATTATACACCATATCCTACAATACGATGCCCAAACAAAAGTAGTATCGAGCCTATACAAGCTTCTTAACAACCCCCCTGAGCCGCACATGGAGAGGGCCAGGGAGAGGTGGAACTCGGTCCTGCCGGACCCAATATCACAAGAGGACTGGCCGAAAGTCCTGCAACAAACTCGAGGAGTGTCGAGGAACCCTAGATTCCACTACACCCAGTTCAACTTTACACACCAAATATACTTATCCCCAGCCAGGCTGGGGCGTATGTTTCCCGGCTCGGAGTGGACATGCCCCAGATGCAAAGCCCCACTTGCGCACTTCTACCACATTGTCTGGGAATGCCCTCAAGTACAAAAGGTATGGGGCGAGGTGGTGCTAGTGATCTCTGAATTGACAGGACTGGGACTAACAGCGGATCCCAAGTCATGCCTCCTGGGGCTGAGAGCAAGAACGAAAAGGCACAGACACTTACACAAATTTGCTGACCTAGCATGTATGATGTATAAAAGATTAATAGCAATGCACTGGAAGGCGGCAAGAGCACCTGATCAGAAATCATGGCACACAACTACATTGGGCTGGGCCCGCACAGAACATCAAGTACTGAGGAAACTAGAGCGGGAGGGGAAACAACATACAGGCTGTGACATCTGGGAAGCATTGGTGTCCAAACTCAAAGCTAAAAATGATGACAAACCCCCATGAAGTGGGCGCTACCCCCCGCACATCACACCGAGCAGTACCACGCCTGCGCACCCCGACCCGGAGTCGCTCCCATCTCCCCGGATGCGCAACTATTCACAGACACACAAGCGTAATGATCCATGCCCTAGCCCCCCAACAGCCCACTGGTGCTAGCACCCCAGCTCATACATGCGGTAAGCACACTCTCATACAATCCGCATACCTCTACCGTACACACACAAATGCACCTTCACTCTTTACAAGAGGAGGACCCAGGGGAACACAGCTCATGCCATCAGACACATGCGTGATTTTCCAATACTACAACACAGGCGCAGGAGCCCATACGATGCGTCATGCGCTAATACTGCTTTCTGTGGGTGGATCTGAAGTGTGCACAAGTAGGGGGGGTTTAGTTGTTTGATTGTTACTAACTCAGATAAATATGATCCTGCTGTAAATAAAGAACAAGTATATAATTTGTATCTGGAATGCAAAACCAATAAAAACTATTTAAAAAAAAAAAAATTTGACTGGCACAATCTACAAGCAAGAGAACAAAGGTAATGATGGCCTATAAGCTGTTGAAAATGCCAGGGTGAAAGGACAACTACAACACTAGATCTTTATGGTTAAGGAGGGCGAGAAGATAGCCTACTTTACATTTAATAAATGAGCGTGATATATGCCTAAAATGATTCAGGCATCTCCTACGTGTCCCTAGAAATGCCTTGAACCAGAAGCACTGAGAGCTTACTTGATGTTGTTGGGAAGTTCCAAGTATATAGTGGTTTACCTTTTCATCTAAGGTTGGATATGATTGCTTCAAACAACATAATTCATTTCCTGTTTCTCCCCACTGATTGTATTGTAATATAAGGTGGATTTGTAGAGTGCCACTTGTCACCCATGAGCGTATCCAGGCACTGACTAGGTGAGTGCAGGTGTGCGGTGAAGCTGGGCCTGAGTACAGGCAGTCTTGATGTTCCCGCAAGGAGACTAATAGATAAGATAAGGCTTCATCTTCTTGTGGAATTCAGGAAGTGAGGAGGAGTCCCTGATGTGTTGGGGGAGGTTGTTCCAGGATTTCCAGGATTTGGCGGCTCGGTAGGAGAATGATCGACCTCCTTTTCTGATTCTGTGGATGCGGTGTGTGTGTACGAGTGAGAGTGAAGTTGTCTGGGTGGGTGATGGAAGCAAAGCCAGTGATTGAGGTATGCGTGTCCCGTGTTTTGTAGTGACTTGAATGCTTGTTTAAGAAGTTTCAACTGGCAGCAGTTTTGGATGGGAAGTCTGGGTATTTATAATCTTGGTCAAGTCTTCCCTCAACTATTGAGTATAAGATCTCACAAATTCCTCGTCCCCAGCTATCTGCTTATTAACTTCATCAAGCCTATTTACTCTTCCTATGGAGTCCAGAAGCACTTCTCGCACTTTTATGTCACTGTTTGGGGGCTGTCTTCTAAACATAATGCAATTGACAGAATATTTAAAAATTGTCAGTCTGGTTTCTCAGTCCTGAAATCCCTTTTGTATCATCCAAGATTTCCGTAGAAGATTATTTGTGTTACTCAAGTGAAAGACCCTCCTTTTGTTGTTTTATTATGTTCATTGCAAATCATGGTTGTCTATGGTTTCTTCATAGTTAACCATGAATGTCCACAGTTGGATTTTGGGCCTGATTACGACCTTGGCGGATAGGATACTCAGTCAGAAAACGGATATCCTGTCCGCCGTATTACAAGTTCCATTATATCCTATGGAACTTGTAAAATGGCGGACGGGATAGCCGTCACGTTTGTGGCAGAGTATTCCATCCGCCAAGGTCGTAATCAGACCCTTTGTGTTTGAACATACTTTCGACTGGATATTTTCTCCAGGATATCTTCTCAGTACAATTACAATGGCATACTTAACTACAAGAAGTATATTATTCCTCAGACAGTTTCCAGGCACTTCTAGTATTTGGAACTTAATGGTAACCAAACACCACTCTCATAAGAACCTTGGGAGTGAGTAATGTAAATAATCTCAAGACTGCAAGACCAAAACATAGCTCCTCGATTGCTGTGACACATCAGTAAACAGAAAGGTTACTTGTTCACTACTTAAGTGTCCTGTCTTTATATTTATACGAACATTGTTAGGGTTCCATAATTCACTTTTTATATTTACTAGTGAGGTTAATCGGAACTGCAGGTATATTCACACCTAAAATGCATGTCCCTTAAATTTCAGTGACTTCTTTCCATACATTCTGATGTTACATAGGTATACCTATTTTTTGTACAAGCTTCCTAACATCAAGGCCGAGCAATTTACATGCCGTGCTCAAAGCAAATATATTTTTTCCTAGAACCAGATTGGTTATCTTTTCATGGCTGCATAGAACGAAGCACATGTATTAAGTCCTTCTAATTCCTGCTCGGATTCAACCATAAGTGAGCCACTGTACGTTTAAGAATAGTGGCATAGGGTGCGACAATTTTTCTGCTGAATAGTACACTTCTTAATTGAGCAGCCTAAGCCTGTCTTGCTCTAATAAGCAAGCAGTTGCATCCATTTTGAGCAGGGTGTGAATCTACCCAATTAAGTTGTTCGATATCTATGTTTTCGTAGGTCAGTAATTCCCAACCTTTTGACTTCTACGGACCCCCACTTTATCATTAGTGGGACCCTGGAACGCCTACTAAACCATTATTGGAATCCGGGGACCCGCCCACTGAGCCATTACTGGAAGCCGGGAGCCCTAGCCGAAACATTATTGATGATTTGAACCGCAAAACATTGCACAAACAAATACAGAAACAAGCATTCCATCAAGCGCACACACAAATGATAACACATTTTATTTAATTTGCAAACATAATAAATAAATAAAAAATAATAGGAAGGTTGGAGCTTTTTGAAATTCAATTTAAGCCACACAATATTCTGTTTGAGGCACCTGCACTGTTCCAACGAATCAATCGGAGGATAATACTTTAATATTTAGCCTCCAGTTTTAAATTCTGTGACATTTACAGTACGTTTTAACATTTTCAGTTAGACATTTAGCCATTTTATTTACGCACACTTTATTAATCTGTTAATATTCATTTTCTAAGCAGTCATGGACCCCATGGGGAGGCTAACAGGACCCGGAGGTCTCCGGACCACAGGTTGGGAAACACTAAGTAATATCAGATATAATCCCAATGAAATTGTCAGATGCGCTAATATGGAAAACAAATCTTGACTTACATGCAGTCATCAATTTAAGAACCTATGCATCACTTCAAACAATGGAGGACTAAATTATGCAGCAGGTTTAACTCAATTACCTGTCATGAAAAGATAAATTATGTGGCATATTTCAGCAGTATCAATTTGCTATTTTGACAATTTAACATACATTAATATTGTCTGAACAAAGGGTTCATATTGTCAGAACAAGTTTAACATCTGCATACATTAATCAGCAACTGAAAGGTGACCAGATTTTCTTTGTAAATAGTCTGCCACTGAGCTGCACCACGTATGGCACTTTGTAAGTGACTTTTGTTTAGTTTGAGCTACAAACATTTTCAGATCTGGCATTTCTCCTCTCCAGATTTTCTGTCAACAAAATACATATATAATATGGATCAGTGACATGATATTGAGTCCAGAAATATCAGGATACACAAATATTGTGTCAAAAATATCAGTGGCACAAATATTGTTTCCCTGTACATATAATGGAAAATACAAAAATATCAGAAACAAATATCATTTCACACTAACATCGTACAAAATAAGACCAAAATACTGTTTTACTGTTAAATAGACAGTTTAAAATAGTAAATGTTAAATATTTTAATACATACCATTAATATAATGTATATTAAATAGATGTAAGTAACAATATTAAAATAAATATATATTTCTACTTATGTAAACATACACACATACATAAATATATATGTGCATGGTTATACATACATATATACAATATACCACTGTCATTAGAGTACCTGGAGAAATAGACAGTCCTTTGGACCAGCTCGCCTTCATGTTATTGTTCCTCTAGTAAAGCTCCACCACCTCTGGTCAAGGGTGTCTGGAGAGTGTTAGGTTTGTCTGTGCAGCTCCACTGGTCTCCTTGGAATTGCTGAACTGTTCTTTTGTTGAGCACTTCTTGTAGCAGGAGGGTTTAGTGCCATCCAATCAGGTGGCCTGGGTATTTGACGACCAGTTGTGCATTGCAGGGTCAAAGGACAGACTTTCTGAACAACTATGTGCTGTTGCTTGATAGTGGTGGGTGTGCTCAGCTCCCAGCATGATGCAGAGGAAGTCATGGACACTGTTGCTCAGCAGACTTCATGAATGCCTTAACATTGATGCTGCTAGGATGGGAAGATTTGAGAAACCTCAAGAGACAGTGGAGAGAAAGGAGGGCTCCTGGGTGGGAGCTGACCATGTTATTTTGCTAGTGTGCTCCCATCCTTTGTTGTACACCTTCTTCCCTGTTGCACTGGGTACAATAAAAGAACATTCCAGTGACCTTCTCACACTCAGGGTGAGATGAAACAGAGTTTTCTTTACATGGACTATACGATTTTAAATGGGAGGGGTGGTAAAAAAGCATGCCCTTGTGGTGTTATGAGGTTCCTATTACAGTAAAAGAACTATGGGGGTCATTCCTACATTGGCGGGCGGCGGTCGCCACCCGCCAAGCGGGAATCGCCGAATGACCGCACCGCGGTCAAAAGACCGCGGCGGCCATTCTGGCTTTCCCGCTGGGCCGGCGGGCGACCGCCAGAAGGCCGCCCGCCGGCCCAGCGGGAAACCCCCTTCTACGAGGATGCCGGCTCCGAATGGAGCCGGCGGAGTCGAAGGGGTGTGACGGGTGCAGTGGCACCCGTCGCGATTTTCAGTGTCTGCAGTGTAAGATAGTGGCAAAAATAGATCATTCTAATGCTCTATTTTGTGGTAGTGTGGTCGAGCAGTAGGCTTTTCAAAGGGTAGTGTTAAGCATTTGTTGTACACACACAGGCAATAAATGAGGAACACACACTCAAAGACTTACTCCAGACCAATAGGTTTTTATATTGAAAAATATATTTTCTTAGTTTATTTTAAGAACCACAGGTTCAAGATTTACATTTAACACTTTAAATGTAAGGTACTTCACTTAGATACTTTAGGAACTTTGAATGAACACAATATCACGTACAGTCTTTGTAAAAATGGCAGTAAGCTATTTCAAAAGTGGACACTGCAAAAATCAACAGATCCTGGGGGAGGTAAGTAAAGGTTAGTTTTTAAGGTAAGTAAATCACTTACAAGTCTCAAAGTTGGGGCATAGGTAGCCCACCGTTGGGGGTTCAAGGCAACCCCAAAGTTACCACACCAGCAGCTCAGGGCCGGTCAGGTGCAGAGGTCAAAGAGGTGCCCAAAACACATAGGCTTCTATGGAGAACAGGGGTGCCCCGGTTCCAGTCTGCCAGCAGGTAAGTACCTGCGTCTTCGGGGGGCAGACCAGGGGGGTTTTGTAGGGCACCGGGGGGGACACAAGACAGCACAGAAAGTACACCCTTAGCGGCACAGGGGCAGCCGGGTGCAGTGTGCAAACAGGCATCGGGTTTTGTATAGGAAGTAAGGGAGAGACCCGGGGGTCACTTCAACGATGCAGGCAGGCACAGGGGGAGGGGTCCTAGGGGTAGCCACCACCTGGGCTAGGCAGAGGGTCGCCTGGGGGTCGCTCTTGCACTGAAGTTAGGTTCCTTCAGGTCCTGGGGGCTGCGGGTGCAGTGTTGGTTCCAGGCGTCGGGTCCCTTGTTACAGGCAGTCGCGGTCAGGGGGAGCCTCTGGATTCTCTCTGCAGGCGTCGCTGTGGGGGCTCTGGGGGGTTGTCTCTGGTTACTCAGGGCTTGCAGTCGCCGGGGAGTCCTCCCTGAGGTGTTTGTTTTCCGCAGGTTGAGCCGGGGGCATCAGGTGCAGAGTGGAAAGTCTCACGCTTCCGGCGGGAAACGTGAAGTCTTTAAAGTTATTTCTTTGTTGTAAGGAAGTTGCAGGTTTTTGAACAGGGCCGCTGTTCACAGGAGTTTCTTGGTCCTTGGGTGCAGGGCAGTCCTCTGAGGCTTCAGAGGTCGCTGGTCCCTGTTGGATGCGTCGCTGTTGCAGTTTTCTTCTAAGTTGGGAGACAGGCCGGTAGGGCTGGGGCCAAGGCAGTTGTCGTCTCCGTCTTCTCTGCAGGGCTTCAGGTCAGCAGTTCTTCTTCTTGTTAAGGTTGCAGGAATCTAGTTTCCTAGGTTCTGGGGAGCCCCTAAATACTGAATTTAGGGGGGTGTTTAGGCCTGGCAGGGCAGTAGCCTATGGCTACTGTCCTGGAGGGTGGCTACACCCTCTTTGTGCCTCCTCCTTGTGGGGAGGGGGGCACTTCCCTAATCCTATTGGGGGAATCCTCCACTCTCAAGATGGATGATTTCTAAAAGCAGGAGTCACCTCAGCTCAGGACACCTTAGGGGCTGTCCTGACTGGTGGGTGGCTCCTCCTTGTTTTTCTAATTATCTCCTCCAGTCTTGCCGCCAAAAGTGGGGGCAGTGGCCGGAGGGGCGGGCACCTCCACTAGCTGGTATGCCCTGTGGTGCTGTCACAAAAGGGGTGAGCCTTTGAGGCTCACTGCCAGGTGTTACAGTTCCTGCAGGGGGAGGTGAGAAGCACCTCCACCCAGTACAGGCTTTGTTCCTGGGCACAGAGTGACAAAGGCACTCTCCCCATGTGGCCAGCAAAATGTTGGGTGTGTGGCAGGCTGGCAGAAAATAGTCAGCCTACACTGGAAGTCAGGTTGGTATTCAGGGGGCACCTCTAAGGTGCCCTCTGGTTGTATGTTACAATAAATTGCACACTGGCATCAGTGTGCATTTATTGTGCTGGGAAGTTTGATAGCAAACTTCCCAGTTTTCAGTGTAGCCTTATGGAACTGTGGAGTTCGTGTTTGACAAACTCCCAGACCATATACTCTTATGGCTACCCTGCACTTACAATGTCCAAGGTTTTGCTTAGACACTGTAGGGGCATAGTGCTCATGCACATATGCCCTCACCTGTGGTATAGTGCGCCCTGCCTTAGGGCTGTAAGGCCTGCTAGAGGGGTGACTTAACTATGCCACAGGCAGTGTGAGGTTGGCAGGGCACTCAGAGGGGAGTGCCCTATCGACTTAGTCATTTTCTCCCCACCAGAACACACAAGCTGTGAGGCAGTGTGCATGTGCTGAGTGAGGGGTCCTCAGGGTGGCATAAGACATGCTGCAGCCCTTAGAGACCTTCCCTGGCATCACGGCCCTTGCTACTAGAGGTACCAGTTACAAGGGACTTACCTGAGTGCCAGGGTTGTGCCAATTGTGGAGACAAAGGTACAATTTAGGGAAAGAACACTGGTGCTGGGGCCTGGTTAGCAGGGTCCCAGCACACTTTCAAATCATAACTTAGCATCAGCAAAGGCAAAAAGTCAGGGGGTAACCATGCCAAGGAGGCATTTCCTTACAATACCCAATTGGATTCTTTGATTTACTTATAAGTCCCCAGTAAAGTGGAATATAAGTGCACAGGGCCTGTAGATTAAATGCTACTAGTGGGCCTGAAGCACTGATTGTGCCACCCACTTAAGTAGCCTCTTAACCATGACTCAGGCCTGCCACTGCAAGGCCTGTATGTGCAGTTCCACTGCCAATTCGACTTGGCATTTAAAAGTACTTGCCAAGCCTAAAACTCCCCTTTTTCTACGTACAAGTCACCCCTAAGGTAGGCCCTAGGTAATCCATAGGGCAGGGTGCTGTGCAGACAAAAGGCAGGACATGTACCCATGTAGTTTACATGTCCTGGTAGTGTAAAGGTGCTAAATTCGTTTTTGCGCTGACTGCTCCTTTCATAGGCTAACATTAGGGCTACCCTCATATACCGGTTGAGTGGTAGCTGCTGATATGAAAGGAGTAGGTAGGTCATATTTAGTATGGCCAAAATGGTAATACAAAATCCTGCTGACTGGTGAAGTTGGATTTAATATTACTATTTTAGAAATGCCACTTTTAGAAAGTGAGCCTTTCTCTGCACTTAAATCCTTCTGTGCCTTACAATCCATGTCCGGCTAGGTTCAGTTGACAGCTCCCTTGTGCATTCACTCAGATAAACTCCAGACACAGGATGCTCAGCCTCACTTGCCTACATCTGCATTTTGAATAGGTCTTCCTGGACTGGGAGGGTGTAGGGCCTGACACTTATATGTCAAAGGACAGTAGCCTGCCTTCACACAGACTACGCACTTGTATAGCACACTACTCACCCGTTAGGGTCTCAAGGCGCTGCACACATACCGCTGTGGAACCCCTCCTGGCTTCTCCCTGTGAGGCACCCACTCCTGGGCAACCCCCAGGGTGAAGCCAGGCATCCAAGCACTGTCAGGGCCATTGTGGAGATTAAGCAAGCTATTGCCCAGAGTTACAGAGTGGGACCCATTAAGTAGATTAGGCACCGAGGCAAGAATTATCTGGTCCAAGGGAATTGAGCCCAAGACCCACCAAGGCGGGAATTGAACCCTGGTCCCAGGCCAGATCTCTGCATTAGGGTCTGCCGCTATAACCATTGTGCCACACTTCTCCACAGGACTGCCACACCCCCTACTGGGACCCTGGCAGTCAGGATTGAACTGAAAGGGGACTTTTTGCACTTCTAAGCCACTCTTTGAAGTCTCCCCCACTTCGAAGGTACATTTGGGTATTTAAACAGGGCTCCTGCCCCAACCAACTCAGACACTTCTTGACAAGACACTCTTGTCACAGACACTTCCCTGAGAAGAGAACCTGAACCAGAACCAGAACCTGCAACCTGTCTAGAAGAACTGCCTGGCTGCCCAAAGTACTCACCTGACTGCTTTCTGTGAAGGACTGATGCCTTGCTGTTGCCCTGCTGCCTTGCTGCTCTCTGGCTGTGCTGAGAAGTGCTCTCCAAGGGCTTAGATAGAACTTGCCTCCTGTTCCCTGAAGTCTCAGGACCAAAAAGGCTTCATCTCTACAAAAAAACTCCCTGTGCGCCGAAAATCGACGCACAGCCTGCCAGAAATGACTGACAGCCTGCATTGCAGGGAAAAATTCACCGCACCCTGAACCGGAATGACGCAGCCCGACTTTGCAACGAGAAGATCGACTCAGCGCCAGAATAACGACTGGAAATTTGACGCACGCCCCACTGGATCAACGCACAGCTGAGCTGGAACGACGCAGCCTGACTTCCAGGGAGGAATCGACGCAGTGCCTGCCGCGCGGTAGAAATTTCCACGCAATGCCCACCGGATCGACGCAGCCCCTGTGACTTCGTCCTGCCAGCACCAGATTTCAACGCATCATCCCCGGGGGGTCCAAAAACCCTGCAACACGAAGAGGATCCAAGACTGAGCACCGGAAATCGATGCAAAGCCTTCCCTGCGTGAAAAATAAACGATGCACACCTCCCTGTTTTTCAAGCATCTCCTCCTCTGCGGTTCTTTGCAGAGATTTTGAATGCAAACCAGGTTCTTTGTGCTTGCAAGAGACATTTATTGCTTTAAAGAGACTAAAGACACTTTATATCATTTTTACAGTGAGATCTCAAAAAATACTTATTGCATTTTAATCGTGTTGACCTGCATCTTATCAGATAATTATATATTTTTCTAAATACTGTGTGATGTATTTTTGTGGTCTACTGTGTTATTACATGATTTATTGCACAAATACTTTACATATTGCCTTCTAAGTTAAGCATGACTGCTCAGTGCCAAGCTACCAGAGGGTGGGATAATTTGGATTGTGTGTGACTTACCCTGACTAGAGTGAGGGTCATTGCTTGGACAGGGGGTAACCTGACTGCCAACCAAAGATCCCATTTCTAACAGCAGTGATAATTAGTCAGATTAAACAAAGCAAGGTAATCAGGATTATGAATAGGGTAAAGAAGATAAACAATCCAACCATAGTGTGTATAGATCTAGAGATTCCTGCCGAACCCTAAGTCTACCCTGAGAGCATAGAAGGCGTACCCCTCTGCCTGGACCGATCTAAGGGATTAGCCTCAACTCTATACCTTGAAACAGTGCCAAAAGTTAGTCAGTGATGTAGTTGGCAGTCCCCCTCAGGAAGCTGGTAGATCAGCGCCACTTGAGCTGCAGGTCGCATAGCATGTGTCCCAAGATAAACGTGGCCAGAATGCCCTCTGGGCCCTCTGCATCAGTGCACCGTTTACATAATGATCCATACTGTGTTGGAAGTGCAGTTCTGATGCAATGCTGGGTTTAGGTATTAGAAGCTGTCTCCTAAACTGGCAACACAAACTAGTATATCATGTTCAGTTTTATTTACCCTTGGACAAGGAGTACTGATTACATGTTGTAAAAAGGCTAACTAAAGCAAGCAGTGTGTCCTCTTTTTTTGAGAATAAAAGCAAGCTGATAAAAATAGGTAAAATTATCATTAAAAGCAGCCTTACTAAAATTAATAAAATATGAACTGTAAAACAAAGCTAAATAGGGGTGACCAAGTCGGGTTCCAGAGGTCTTCATGACACCCTCCCCTTGTCAGGTGGAGGAGAAAGATTCTAATAAACCCATCTAAAATACTAGAAACAACAAAATGCCTAAAATACTAGAAGCAATAAAATGTTCACACCAACAAGCAGAGCAAACACGTAAAGAGAGCCAATTAAAAGTAGCCATATTTAAAAGTCATCAGAGGCAATGATGATGTCATCCAAAACATCAATGGGAAGGGAGTCTAAGGAGGATCCCACATCTGCAGACAACAGAACCATCAAAGCCTCAGTGAGCAAATCGAAGAAACATACATAATCCAGAGTCCCAGCCTCTGCCAAGGAAGTAACATCCTGCCCAGTGCCCGCAGTTATTGAGCCAGATGAAAACATAATTGAAGCTGAGGTGTCCATATCCATGGAGGATGGCTCATAAACGGCATCTTGAGGCAACTGTAGTCTCATAGGACAAATCCAAAAAATTAACCCTTAACGGGAACATCACAAGATCCATGTCTGTAGATAATACCCATTGCTGTTGAAGCACTCAAAAGGGTACCAAATACTGGTAGCACACCTTAGTGCAATGACACCTGTTTACAGATCAGTGAGTAGCTCACAGAAGTTTCACAATCACTACCATTGCGTATGAATTCCTTTTTCCCCGCTCTTACATTTGTAATCGAAAGGTGATTCCCACACCTCATGTATAAAACTCTCCCCTAAAGCTTCAAAACTGCCAACCGGAAAATGTTTCAAACAAATTGTGAATTGAAACATGGAGATTGGCAGGGAGATAACTCCATATATTAACCACACTGCTGATGGTGTCTCAGCCACTGTGAAAGATAACTCCCCTAACTTTTCCATATTAAGCATTGAGTACATTGCATCCCTCTTTGCCATTATCTGTTGTTTGAATGTTAGATTGAAGGGCAAGAATAACTGTCGAGTTCACATTCTTCCAGGGCATGTGATTGGATTTCAGAACCTGCTTTGTTCAATTCGGTTGCATTACAGATCTAAGATGACTCTGTCCATGTTGTAAAAATGACTTGCCAATTTGTATTATATCAAATGCAGATGACACAATGTTGTTCATTGTTAAATGCAAGTGGACAATGTATTGATCCCATTACTGACAACTGCTAATGCTTTCTCTAAATGTTCCTAATCTATTTGCCTTAAATGAGCAGGAGCTCCCATTTAAGAAAGCCTCCATATTTCATTGTATATCGCATACAAGACTCTTTTGGAGCATGGTATCTAAGCCCTAACAAGAAATCCTGCAAATCCATGTCATCTGAGAGGAGAGACAAGTGGTGTTCTTTTACATCTGTCAAAATGAAATGTTGCAACCACTGCCGATATAACTTTCCTATGCTGTATGAGGTGACAATCACTGAATGTTGTGTCTTGATATAACAATGGTCCGGTCTGCTTGCTTTAAAATCCTTTGTAGAGTTTATAAAATGCGCATGACAATCATTTGTGTCAGCTGGCCACAATAATCCCTGGCTGGGCCCTGAAATTTTTTAATTAAATGCACCTTTTCTGACCGTACAATTGAGGTGATCTTCTGTGTAATTGTCCCATGATGCATAATTAAAAATTGTACTTGGACTACTGCCTCTATGTAGGTAGTGGTGAGCATAATTGTGATAACAGTACATTTCTCTGCAATTTGCAGAGTTCATATACATATCTTCACTTTCAAACACTGTATAATATTTAAGCTCAAACAGCATTGAAGAAACTATTTTCTCATCCCAATCATCAGACACAACCCCCAGGTGTTATGATATCGTCCACAAAAACATAAGGAATCTAAATAGTTTCTGTAGAACCAAATACATCATATGGAACCTTATCCCAAACAATCTCATCAGCAACTGGAGCAGAAGAAATGTTCACTAGGTACAAGCCTCTTCGCACTTTGTGGAAAGACAAACAAGGCTTCAGTACCTCATCTACCAGTTCATCAGCAGAGCATTCAGGAAGATAATGGTCATTTAGAAGCAAAAAGAAGATAATCACAAATCAAATCCACAAGAAGAGGGCAAGCAAGAACAGAGTATCCCACAAGGAGGACCATGGACGGATCGGATATGTGTGTTTAAACCACTGTAAACACTTAAGCATACCATGAAGAGAAGCTTCAGTAGAGTCTGAAGAAAAGTCGTCAATGTCGACAAAGTACCCAGAAGCAGTCAGTTTGAAGACAGGAGCTGCTGCAGGTGAAAAGGAACTGGTAGATGCCTCTAAAGGTGGTTCATCATAAACAACCCTATTGTTTTAAGAAGTAGTTGAAGACTGCAGACTTACATCTGCTTCATTTCTGACGCTTGTAGTGGTAATTGGAATTAACAGACGTTCATTCTCCGCCCTCCCCACCATATGGGAAATCATTTCAGCAGTGTTTAATGGCTGAAGAGGTGTTTCCTGTATGGTAGTGAGAGGGGATAGGGAACAACCAAGGAATCCTCAGGACCTACAGTGTAGGATTGGCCACATGATGCAATTTTCCTTGATCAATGCAGACAAAGGGCCTCATTACCAGTTTGGCGGGTGGTCCGCTAAACCGCCGTGTTGGCAGTCCTGAAAAGGCCGCCACGATGGCAGTCTTCCAGACTGCCCTATTACAAGTTACACAGGCAGGACCACCGACTGCCAAGCAAAAATGGCAGACTGCCAGCGGTGCGGTGGCCTGGAAAAAGGTGGTCTGACCACCTGTCCCATCAGCCCTGTGACAAACCACTGAGCTTATTATAAGCACACAGTCACTGTGGTGGTCTCTTTATGGCAGTCAGCCAATGGCGGTACAAACTTCAACGGTTTTGCGGTCTGCAGAGTAAAAGACAACTGCACATTGGATGATTTTGAAAACACAGCTGACACACATTACTACAGTGGACACACCTGCAAAGGACTCTATAAAACACACCCCTTCACACACCATAATCCTTTGCATCTCCACTGCACGACTAACAACACAAGCATCTTCTTCCCATCTGTTCATTCACGTCCTATTGCACTTCCACTGTTTAGTACGTGACTGTCATCCTCTTTTTTTTCTCCACCATGTCACATTCCAAAAAAACATGTTTTACTGAGGATGAGTTAAACGTCATGGTGAATGAAATCATCAGAGTAGAGCCACAATTGTTTGAAGCACAAGTCCAGCATACTCCTCTCAGTAGGGAAATGGAAATGTGGGACAGGATAGGTGACAGAATGAATGCTGTAGCACCACCCTGCCCTCAAAAAACGACACAGTGAAGAGGTGGAACAAACTCAGGGGAGAGGTCTGGTCTCTGGTCGCCAGGCACCATCTACAGGCCAAAGAGACTGGTGGCCCTCCCAGTGCCCCGTTAAATATCTTTCCCTGGGAGTAGAAGCTCTTGACCATCCTGCATCCTGAGGGCTTGACAGGAATACCTAGGGGAGTGTGGTAAGTCATAACACAAAAAGTCACGAAAATGCCGTGTCATGCATGAGCATACCTCACTTTTTGTCACTGTATTGTTCATGTACCACACCAACATTCAATACCCAGTTCAGACTGTCAATCTGTATTGCTGGACCCAACATCACAGCTACTAAAGTCCATCACATGTCATTGGTAGAAATGGAGCCTATAAGTCTTACACTATAGAGCGACAATCCCAGGACCCATAGTATTTCTCAACAGGTTAATGTATGCCCAAACCTTAAATGCAGTCTGCATACAGATATGTAATACCCAACATTGGTATAGTGTGTGTAGTAGAGAGAGTGACCTAACTACAATTCCCAGCAAGCACTGTTTCTGTAACTCCAAACACCAGACCAGTGTGCCTGCGACTAAATACACCTGCATATCAACTCACAAATTATGTTTACTCACCGGAGAGTGAGCTGACTACAGCTTCCAATAGGCCCTGTTTCTGAAACTCCAACCACCTGCTCAGTGTTCCTTTGACCAAATACACCTGCCTACCAACTCACAAATGAAGTAAACTCACCCGGGAGGATACCATTTGTATAGTGTGTGAAGTAGAGGAAGTGAGCTGACTACAGCTCCCAATAGGCCCTGTTTCTGTAACCTAAACCACCAGCCCAGTGTTCCTTTGACCAAATACACCTGTTCACTCACAAATTACGTTTACTCACCTGGGGGGAGAACATGTGTCTTCTGTGTGAAATAGAGGGACTGACCTGACTGCAAAGCCCAATGGGCCCTGTCACACTCCAACCACCAGCACAGTAGCCACTTGACCAAATACCCTTGCCTTTCAACTCTCAAATGAAGTATATTCACTTAGGAGTTATCAAGCCCACATTATGCACAAATCAGAGACATATCTGTCAACATACGTCCATTTTGAATTGCAAATCGAAGATTATACATTTGAGGATAGGAATGAGACCTTACCTAGTGTGGATAACCAGTATTCCTAAGGCTTCAAGATGCCTCGCCAGATTGGTATTGGCAGCAGATACATTCATACTGCACTGTGCACATGATTCCAGTCACATACACAACAAAATCTTAGGTTTGCCTGCATCTCATTCAACTAGGCCTCAATATAGGCAAATCCATATCTTGCCTAGCCACGGTCTTGCCTGCACTGGTGGTAAGAAGTCATTTCCACACCATCCTCCAAAGTGCAAATGATCTGCTCATCACATCAGCTGCTTGGGTCAAAACGAGTTGTCAAACTTCACACGTGTTAAGTCAGAACAGCCAATAGTATGGTCACTTGGCACAACTTGATTGACTATAACTTAACTTTGAGCAAGGTCTTTGCATAGTGTAACCCCAACCCATTGGAGGTGGATGTCACCATACAACCAGCAACATTGTTTGTTTCACACAACAGGTGAAGATGCCGCTAAGCACACAGAGGCCACAGAACAGATTTCTACTACCCCTCTGGATGATGCCCTCAGTGAAGAAGACACTTCTGGATGTCTGGACATGGAGGATGGTACTGGCCCATCTGCAAAACCTGGTCAGACGGCAACAGTGAGTCCAACTGTACCTACTAAACTACTATGTCACCTCCCAGCCCTGTTGCTTCAACATCACAGGCAAACATTTGCCTCCAAACCTGTGTACCTAGCGCAGTGTCTACCATCTTGTTCCCTCCAGTTATGGATCCTGAGTTGCAGGGCAACACTTCCAACAGTGATGGTCCAGGAACAAGTTGGAGAGGGCAGCCTGAGTCAAGGGGACAGGCCAGTGGCGGTAGGGTGCATTGGAGGAATGCTGTGGGCCAGCGGGGTGAGGCCACTGTGTCTGCTGTTAACCAGCACAATCAGCCACGTCTTGGAGGTCTATCAGGAGTCCCAACGTGGGATGGGCCAGGTCATGATTGAACTCCAGGAAATCAAGCAGCAACAGAGGGACATCCACAGGGATATGCGTGAACAGTTGGAGGCCCACAATACCATCATGGCTTCCCTAACAGGAGTGTTGAGGGACATTAACACCACCTTGAGCAGGGCTGGACAACATTACTCTACCCCTTCCTTTGGCGAAGCAACATCCGGCCCTTCTTCATTGGTGCCAACCACTGGAAGGGATGCCCTCCCAGAGGAACAAATCACTCACACCTCTTCCTATGTAGCAGTAGATTCCCCCCTCCACACACAAGTGGGATGTCCAGCCAAGAATCCAGGAGGTGCAGATATTAAGACACACACCACTGCCAGTAATAACCCCCTTCACTCTGTGGACTGATCCTGGACCCCCTACCTGTTTAATGGGAGGAGTACTTGGACTTTGGACTCCAAAGGTGTGGCATCTACTTCTATGATTTCATTCACCATGACTTACCCCTTCACTTTTCATTTTTGTTTCTTTAAATCCAAAATGTATTTCCTGTACTTAAAAAAAATATTTGTATTTCAGTTTTCACAAACCAACTAACCAAAGCAATGCAGTCATTCTCTGTGTGCATCGTTATCAATCTGTAGTTTCCATTTCTATTAAAACTCAGTATTACAATGGATTGATTATTCTGTAAAACACACTGGCATGGCACATAGAGAAAATGTTGCCACTTGAGTAATAATAATGAGGACCATCCTTGTGGTAACTACTTCCTACTGTAGGGTCAGATTCAGTGTCATATTTGTGTCTCCCTCCAGCCCATAGTAAGTTCTCTACCACCCCCAAATCTTATGGAACTTATGAGGGTAACCTCTACTACTGTATGTCACTTTCTCCGATGCCATGTAGAGGTCCATTCCCCGCTGCCATTTGCGCATGGAGGGCCCTTCCGACGCTCCTCAAGATCGGGCCACATCTCTCTTGGCCACTACCAAAGCTTGGGAACAAAAGAGTACCTTGAAACGTGGTATATCCACACAGTTTGGAATTCCCAGCAAGACAAACCGTAGTTCAAGCGGTAGGGGAATCGCCAGAATGGCTGAAAGTTCCCAAAAGATTGTGGTCTATTATGGTTTAATATGAGGGCAGTCCCAGATCCTGTGGATGAAGGTCCCTACTGCCTTTTCACACTGTAGGCAGTTTGGATTAGCTTCCCTCCCTGTAGTGTGTAGTTTATTGCGGTCATATTAAATCCTGTATAGGATTTTAAACTGTGTTAGGCGGAGACGTGATTTGATTGCCACTTCACACGGATGCATCAATTATGCCTCCCATGCTATGTCTTCAAATTCTCCCACATCTCTTTGCCACCTTACACAAAGTTGGCCTAATGTAGCTGCCACATTGTTGTTAATTGTTCTATATGTGGCAGATATTGCCCCTTTGCCTAATTCATCCAGCAGTATCCGCCCCTCTAGTGGAGCATGGTTGTCAGTTCTGACCCTGTCAGCCTTTCATCTTGCCGGGCATGTATCAATTGTGCATATTGAGAATTGGGTCAGGTGCATATTAAATTCTTTTTGCATTGTGAAGAAGGGCATAATATACCCTTTTTCAGGATGTCTTGCCTTAGAGATAACAATGGTATCCCATAATTCAAATCCTCACAATTTTGCAAACTCTCAGAGCCAGGTCCTCTTCCAAATGGGTGATTCTCTAGTGATTTTATGATCCCAGCCTGGCGTTTTTTGTGGATTTTCTCCATGCTTCTTATGCCACTTGTGTCGCCAGAGGCAACGTCTGGGTACCCTTTCCTCCATACAAGTAATGCAGGTGGGTTTTGCGTTCCAACAGGGCACGTTTGAGTCAAAAGGTGGTCTTGCGGGGCGTAAACACAATCATTGATATTAATCAGGTGGGCTGCCCAGTAGTAGCCCCTGATGTCTGGGAGAGCGAGTCCCCCTTTATATGGATTACATAACAGTGTTTTTAGCAAGATTTAGCGTGTGGCCTCCATTCCATAGCAGATTCCTCAGTTCTCTGTTTATTTTGGTGATTTATTTCCTGTATTGGCATCAAAATAAATTTACCCATCACAAACTCATTGTCTGTTTGCTTTGATTTCTCATTTAGCTATGTACAAATGTAAGACCATGTGAACCATACAATGAAGATACAAGCTACTTGTGCAAGCAGGGTAATGTCACAGGTACATAGTGTATAGCTCAGGATTACAACCATTACACACCAAAACATTAGTCCACTTGTCAGGTCAAACCAAAAATGTTAATCTAGTGTTCAGCACATAGGCTGTCAATATGCATTGACTATTGGAAATCAAGAATGTGTGACTCATATTAGGCAGATCTACACATTTGCGGGTACAGGCCTCTAGACCACAGATGGAAAGGATTTGTCAGACATTGTCCTGTGGTACAGGAAAACATAGGGCCATCCTAATACAATGACCATGCATCTGGTGGTATGACACAAACATATGCCAGTGGTGTGGCACAAGCACTGTCACCACCAATAATGAAACACATCTACAACTACATATAGGTCTGTAGGAGGTGAGGGTATAGCGTTAACAACAGAGTATTGGGAAGAATACTGTACGAGATGAAAACTGGTTTTAATGCTGTTGTGTTTTTATTTCTCTTACGTATTTTAGACCCTTTGTCTCTTTTATGCGTTCTTATTCAGTTTGTGTTCCTTAATTCACAGTCTCTTTCTTTGGACATTTATTGTGTCTTCTGATTGGTCCTTTCCTTTGGCTTCTAATGTATTACTCCGGTTTTCTTTTCAGGAGGCCTTTCTTCAATGGTGTGGACTCCGTCGATCAAGAAGAGCCGGAAGGGTCAGGAGGATGAGTGTTGCTAGCGGGAAGGAAAGAAGAGAGATGAAGGGCAAGTGGGGTATTCTAGGGTTTCTGGGTTAAGGTTAGGAGGGAAGGTGCAGTGAGGTGGGAGGGGTGGTGGGTGTCTCTTCACGTGTCCCAAAATTGTCACCAAGTCGTGGGTGTGTCCCTTTGTGATCCAAAAACAAAATTAATTAAAGCAAACTGGTTCAGGAGGACTGTTGGCTTCACAGTCCTCCTGGTGCAAGTTAGTAGCACAGACTAACACAATTATTAACCACGTAACCAAACGAAAACCATCGAACAAACCAAAAAAAACAACTTTGCTTTAAGAGTTCGTTGGTTGGATCAACAAGGTCGGGGTGGTCATAATTCGCCTGACCCCGTTTCCCTCCCCACACCGCCCAATCCCTCCTCTCTCCCGAGGAGTATACTGCAGCGAATGAGGAGGCAGGAACGTACCTGCGATAGCACGTCCCTCTAGGGACGTGGCAGAAAAGTGCACCTCCACGGAGTTCTGTTGCCCGCGACGGCGGGTTCAGGTGTTCTATGGTTCCTTCTTCGCTCGCTATTTCCTGGTGTCTGTAATCCAGTCACTCTCCCTCTTCGTCTCCAGTCTTCTCCGTCGACGCCGCGTAGTCTTTCGTTTATCTTGTTGGAAACCCGGATATCCGGGTTTCTACAGGATTCAGCAGTGTCATTGGTCTGAACAGTGCCCCGGGGCACTGGTTAGTCTGCCCAGGATCGCCGTTGGTAACCAGGGTGCCAGCGACCCGGTTACACATCCCTCCCCTAGAAAGGGACTGTTGGAGTTCCTGGCCCATGGTGTATCTCGACAAATAATCCAGAATACACAGTTGGTCCCCTGGGAGGTGATGCACCTGAAAGGTGAGGGGTTGTAGTTCCATAAGCCAATGCAGTATGCGCGAATTGGTATTCTTATGTCGGGACAACCACGTAAAGGGAGCATGACCGGTATACAGTATAAAGGGGTGTCCCAGGAGATAATACTGGAGGTTTTCAATGGCCCATTTGATTGCTAGACACTCCCTTTCGATTATGGGATAGCGTTGTTCACGGGGAAGGAGTTTGCGACTAATGAACACGATGGGGTGGTTGTTATCAGCCTCGTCTTTTTGAAAGAATACGGCCCCTATACCCACATCAGAAGCGTGTGTTTGAAGATAGAACGGCTTCTGGAAGTCTGGACAACATAAACCTGGCTCAGTAGTAAGACTTTTCTGAGAAGTGTAATAACTTTGTCGTTGGGCCGGCGTCATGTTTGTTATCTTCACTGGTTGTCCCTTCCTTAAGAGATCGGTTAAAGGGGCAGCTAAGGTGGAATAGTGTGGTAAAAAAATGTTCTATAGCAGCCCACCAGACCAAGAAAGGAGCGCAACTTTTTTTGTGGACGGGCTAGGTACTTGTAGGATGGCTTCTATTTTGCTCATTTGTGATTTAATCTGTCCTTTTCCTATATAATGGCCAAGGTATGCGATTTCGTCGCATGCTAGTCGACACTTTAAGGGGTTGGCAGTGACTCCTGCATTTTGTAATAAGTGAAATATTTTGTCTAGGTGAGTTATGTGTTCATTCCAGGATTTGCTATAGACCACTCTGTCATCTAAATAGGCGGCAGCATAACTGCCATGATGACGCAACTTGTTATCCATGAGCCTCTGGAAAGTTGCTGGGGCCCTATGCAATCCAAAAGGGAGTATAGTAATGTGTAGAGACCTGAGGGGATGGAGAAAGCCATCTTTTCATTATCCCCGGGTGACAAATGGATCTGCCAGTAACCTTTAGTGAGGTCCAGGGTGGACATGTAACGGGCTTTTCCCAGCAGTTCTAATAGCTCGTTAACTCGTGGGATTGGGTAGGTGTCAAACTGCGATATGATTTTAACTGCCTAAAATCAATACAAAAGCGGATGGACCCATCCGGTTTTGGTACAAGAACAACCGGGAGCACCATGGGCTCACGGAGAGTACTATGATCCCCATCTGTAGCATTTTCTCACTTCTTGCTCTACCAGTTGTTTTCGGGCTTCTGGGATTCAATAAGGTTGAAGGCGAACGACTTTCCCAGGTTGAGTTTTAATTTGGTGTTTGGTAAGGAGGGAACTGAGTTGTTCCTGTTGGCATGGCAATAGGGATGTGTTGATATGGGGTATTTCGGGGGCTTGTTCTCGCTCTGTTGGGCATAACCCGATTTCTAGCTCCTTAACAGTATTTACAAGGAACCCTGTTGTCGAAGGAAGGATGGTAGGTTCAGGTTCCTCCCACTTCTTTAGTAGATTTGTATGATATATTTGTGTTTTTGGGGGGTTTTCTGACAACTCAATCGTATAGGTTACAGGAGTTACTGGCCCCAGCACTCTATATGGACCTTGCCATTTCGCCAACAGTTTTTTGTCTGAACTGGGCAATAATAGAATTACTTTATCTCCGGGTTGTAACTGTCTGAGTTGGGTGTTCCTGTCATAGTACTGTTTTTGTTTGTCTTGGGCTCTTTCGAGATGTATTCGTACATCCTCTCATACTGTTTGGATCTGGGATTTCAGTTGTTGGGTGTATTCTAATAGGGCTTTTTCACCCGCCTCTTCTTCTTCCCATAATTCTGTGGCCATATCTAAGAGGGTTCGAGGTTTTCGGCCGAAAACCAATTCAAAGGGGCTATGGCATGTAGAGGATTGTACATGAGTCCTTATCGCTTAAGGAACCAGGGGTAGCTTTTTGTCCCAGTCCCTCCCGGGTTCGGAGATGGTTTTTTTTTCAAAAGGGACTTTAATGTACAGTTATACCTCTCTACAAGGCTGTCCGTTTGTAGGTGATATACAGAGGTTCTTAAATGCTTTACGCCTATTATCTGACAAATTTGTGTCATGAGATGTAACATGAACGGTGTTCCCTGATTCATCAGAATCTCCTTAGGAAACCCCACCCGTGAAAAGAACCCGACCATAGCATGAGCCACGTTTTTTGTGGTCATATTGGATAACAGGATAGCCTCCGGGTATCGGGTCGCCTAGTCAACTAGGACATGGATATAAGTGTACCCTTTTGAGGAAGGAATAAGTGGGCCCACTAAATCCATACCTATTCTTGAGAAGGGTATATCAATAATGGGAAGTGGGTACAGGGGTGCTCTCTTTTTGGGCCCCGGATCTATCAACTGGCATCTAGGACATTGCTGGCAGAAGCGCTGAATGTGGGAATATACCCCAGGACGATAAAAGCAGCACAGAAGGTATTCTTCCGTCTTTTCCCTTCCGAAATGTCCTCCCCCCATGTGACTATGTGCCAGGTGTAAAGCTTGCATGCGATATGGTTCGGGAATTACCAGCTGTTTCTTTTCTTGGTTGTTGTAATTCGTGATCCTATATAGGAGGCCCTTTTGTATCACAAAATAGGGACCCACCTCTCCTGTTATCTTTAGCTTGGCTGCTTTCCGGGCGTTTTGGAGGGTGGAATCCTCTCTTTGGTTACTACGGAAAGGGGAATAGAGGTGACTGCTATTGTTCATGTATCCATCGCTTTGTTCTTCTCTTCTCTTGATTGGTACAGTTTTTTCCCTTCTCTTTTTTCTTTCTTATGGATTTATGCCTGTCTTCACCCGGCCTTATGTAGGTTCCGGTGAAAGGTGCATCCTCCCACCAAATGTCTGTCTGGCTTTTACCCTGTATACTATCCAACAAGTCAGCAAAACATGTATAGTCGGTACCCACAATGACTTCTTCTACTAAATGCTCATTGACTCCCATCTCTATTACGTCTCGTCGTCCCTCCCACTCAAGGGAAACAGAGACTAAAGGGTATTCCCTTAGGTCACCATGGATGCAGCATATAGAGAGAATATTCCTGGGTATTTGAGTTTTAAGATCCACCAGATCAGCTCTAATGACGGACTGGCTGCAGCCGGAATCAACGAGTACCGTGGCATTGTGTCCATTAATAACCATCTCTTTTATGTATTTCGAATTTTCTCTTCCGGTATACATGACTCTTCCTCGGGTTATGCTGTTTCCCATGGGTTCTGACTTCTCCTCCTTAATGGGGCACGCGCGAGCAATATGTCCCCACTCTCCACAACTATAGCACTGGGATTGCTGTGTCAGGGTTTTCTCATTGAACTGGAGAATAAAGGTCTCTTCGAGATTTTTCCGAGGTACAGGACGATAGGAGGATCCTACAGGTCGACTGTTAGGATTAACCCCTTTTGATAGCCCCGGTCTAAAGTCCGTGGAGCGGTGGTACGCATATGCCAGATCTATTGCCATAGTGGTATCCACGTTGGGGTGCTGCTTGATCCAATTGCGGGTGACCGTTGGTAAGGCCTCCAGGTATTGTTCAAGGAGGATAGTTCGAATAATATCCTCTCTGTCGGTACCAATGGGTCCCAACCATTTCAGTCCCAAATCCTTTACTCCGTAGTATAGGGCACGGGGGGTTTCTGATGGACACCACTTGGTTTTCCTAAATTTGAGCCTATAGTATTCAGTATCAAAGCCAACTCGTTCTGAAATGCTTTCCTTTATAACCGGGTAAGGAGTAGTTCCCCCAGGATTAACTGCTTGGTACACAGCTTGAAGATTGCCCATCAACAATGGGGCCACATACTGTCCCATCTCTCTTCCGGCCATGTAGCAGAGGTTGCCACTCTCTCAAAGTTCGTGAAGAACGCATCAGGATCTTCATCCTCTTGATATTTTTGGAGGACAGAGTTAGGTACGTTGGGATGGACTTTTGTTGCTGCTATAGTGTCCGTTAATTTTTGTAAAGCGGTATCATGTACCAACTGGTTATTCGCTATAATGGTTGCCTGGTTCTTTAGCGCGCTTTGCAGGGTTTCTCGGTCTGTCCTAGCTTCCCTTTGGTATTCCTCCCATACCACTTGCAGATGGCGTTGCCCCTCTGCTAGCTGCTGTATCATGTCTTCAATCATAGGCTTAACCTCCATTGTAAGGAATACGGTTTTGTCTCTTTGATCTCCTTTTCTACTCGCTAAATCCCACTTCTGACACCACTGTAGAAGATGAGGGTGTAGAGTTAACAACAGAGTATTGGGAAGGATACTCTACGGGACAAAAATTGGTTTTAATGCTGTCGTGTTTTTATTTCTCTTATGTATTTTAGACCCTTTGTCTCTTTTGTGCGTTCTTATTCAGTTTGTGTTCTTTGGTTCACAGTCTCTTCCTTTGGACATTTATTGTGTCTTCTGATTTATCCTTTCCTTTGGCCTCTAATGTATTACTCTGGTTTTCTTTTTAGGAGGCCTTTCTTCAATAGTGTGGACTCCGTCGATCAAGAAGAGACGGAAGGGTCAGTGGGATGAGTGTTGGTAGCGGGAAGGAAGGAAGAGAAAGGAAAGGTAAGTGGGGTATTCTAGAGTTTCTGGGTTAAGGTTAGGAGGGAAGGTGCAGTGAGGTGGTAGGGGTGGTCGGTGTCTCTTCACACGTGTCCCAAAATTGTCACCAAGTTGTGGGTGTGTCCCTTTCTGACCCAAAAACAAAACGAATTAAAACAAACTGGTTCCGGAGGGCGTTGGCTTCACAGTCCTCCTGGTGCAAGTTAGTAGCACAGACTAACACGATTATTAACCACGTAACCGAACGAAAACCATCAAACAATTTTTTTTTAAAAACTTTGCTTTAATAGTTCGTCGGTTGGATGAACGAGGTCGGGTTTGTTATAATTCGCCTGACCCCGTTTCCCTCCCCACACCGCCCACTCTCCTCTCTCTCGAGGAGTATGCTGCAGCGATTGAGGAGGCAGGAATGTACCTGCGATAGCCACGTCCCTCCAGGGATGTGGCGGGAAAATGCGCCTCCATGGAGTTCTGTTGCCCGCGACGGCGGGTTCAGGTGTTCTATGGTTCCTTCTTTGCTCGCTGTTTCCTGGTGTCTGTAATCCAGTCGCTCTCCCTCTTCGTCTCCAGTCTTCTCCGTCGACGCCGTGCGCGTCTGTAGTCCTTCGTTTATCTTGTTGGCAACCCGGATATCCGGGTATCTACAGGATTCAGCAGTGTCATTGCTCTGAACAGTGCCCCTGGAGCACTGGTTAGTCGGCCCAGGATCGCCGTCGGTAACCAGGGTGCTAGCGTTACGGTTACGAGGTCATACAAAAAGTATGGTAAGCCAATGTGAAGGGAAAACGACTTGGTCAAAAGCTAGGGCTACATATTGTATGACCACATGATGCATCACGCCCACCACAACACACAAAACAAGTGCAATGGCCACTTCCGGACCTTCACCCAAAAACAGTGCAAACTGTCTTGGTACAAGTCTCATACATCCAAAATCTGCAACCAACATTACCTGGCACAACCCATGTCCACTTGGTATGTCAGAACTGCATCAGATACCTGACATCGTCACTACTCTGAAATGCCCACAGGAAGATGCCAGGGGGAAGGCACCTGTACAAATGATAACACAAGGAACATAGGCTTTAAACCATACCTACACCACAAATCACATAGCCAGCTACTGGAAAACAAAGAAACAGAAACAGCAAGGAAGCAGACACAATCAGAGCACCATCATCAATGTGGAGATGTGTCAAAAGCTATCTCATCAAGCAGCCTTTGGCTGAATATTGCTGTGTATCAGATCCCTAGCTGTTACTAAAACACTCAACTCCACACATTTTCACAACTACAGTTCATTGTTCAACCACAGTCATAACATCATATGACATACTTGCACTCATTAAGAGTAGCTGTTGATGAGATCTTCTCATAGCTCAGCTCCTTCTCCTTCACCACTGAAATCCTCACTTGGCATTTCAGGAGTTTCACTCAGTGGCACTGCAGGCTCCCCCTCCTCTGGGATGTATAGGATGTTCCTCTGCAGGGCGAGGTTGTGGAGCATGCAGCATGCCACAATGATCTAACACACTTTCCCGGGTGAGTAGAGGAGGGCCCCACCAGTCCTGTCCAGGCACCTATATCTGGCCTTCAAGAGCCCAAAAGCACTCGCCACTGCCCGCCGGGTTCTGCCATGGTCCTCATTGAAGTAGACTTCTTCCTGGTGTAGTTGGATTCCTCACTGGCGTCAACAACCCTGGACGGTTTGGATATGCGGAGTCTCTTGTCAAGGAATGGGAGATAAATGCAACAATGAGTCACTCACTTCATGATTGTTGCACCTGACATTTCACACACACATTCAGGACAGACTTAACTTACCAACCAGCCAGGTCCTCGCTGGTTGCAGTTGTGACATCAGCTGAAGTATGGTGCTGTTGTGCATTATGAAGGAATCATAGGCTGATCCGGGATAACGGGCACAGACATGTGAGATGTAGAGATCTGCCAAACAGACAACTTGCACTTTGAGGGAATGGAAGTTGTGTCTGTTGCGATAGACTTGTTCACTTGCCTGCGGTGGAACCAAGCCAACATATGTGTCATCAATGGCCCCCACCACATGTGGTAGGCAGGCAAAACCATAAACGTCTGCTTTCACATTGGCTAAATCCTCATATCGGGGAAACCTGATTTAGCTGTCAATGTGTTTCATGATTGCTAAGAGGAAATCCTTCAACATTAGACTGAACATAGGTTGGGACATACCAGCAGGTAGGGCCACTGTATGTTGGAAGGAGCCTGTGGCCAGGAAGTGCAAAACTGACATGACTCGTACAATGGTTGGTAAGAAGTATGGATTACTATTAGCTGGTATCAGAGCTGGCTATTGTTTGGCTATCCTGCCGGTAGAACATTACTATATGATGTTGCTCCATGGGCTGAAGGTCTGGGAGTGGACGATAGACAGGTAAGGTTGTCGCCTTCTCCCTTTCCCAGGGTACCTATGTGTGACAAAACATGATGTTTAACACTAGTACATGTGTCCACAGCAACATACATTATGCATACCAATAATGTCATGGGACAAAACATTTCTAAATGGATAGACTGGATACCCAGTACACAGCACAGCTGGCAACTACACAGAGGTCACGTGTGAACAATGTGGTTGTCAACACGAGTCCACATCATGGATGTGGATGAAACTCAACTATCTGCTACACAATTGCCCCTCAAAATGTGTCTGCATAGTGTGTCTGCAAAAATGTCCTTTGGAGGTGATGTACCGAGCACCTCCATCAATTGTCATCTGCGTGCTGCAGCACACTGCATTGGTGGTTGTGTAGGAGGACCTACATGAAAAGACAGAAAAGGGATGCTTGCAATGCCACAACACGTGTTTTGTAGGTGTTACACAGTTTACAAAGCTAAATACAATATTTAATTCCATCAAAATGACAAATGCCTGACCTACTCCACTGGACATTTGGAACTGCCCGCAACTGCTGATGGAAGTCATCAGGGCAGTAGGTGGTCCCAACCTCGGTGGACCAAGCCATAGGCTAATGTTGTTGCCTGTGGTGGTCGAGGACCAATGGTTGTGTCTGCCGGCGGTGATGACCATGTACGTGAATGCCATATTGTGCTTATTTACTCCCTTGACTCCTGACACTGCTGCTAGCAACACCTCCATGATCTGAACTGTTGTGTGCCGCCTCTGGGAGCAATCATGTCATGTTCAGAAGGTGATAGGGCTCCTGCCTTCTCTCCAGAGGAACTGGTGAAGTTAGTTGATGAGGTCCTACCCCTGTATGAACAGCTCTATGGCTCACCAGAGGAGCAGGTAAGAATCTCATAGGCACACTTGATACTGTTTGACACCATCTTTTCCCTCATCACAGGTTACAATGTGCCCCTGTGTGCCAGTTAGACTTCTTGTGTGCCTTTTGTTGCAGCCTGTGTGGCATTGATGAGATGTGCATGGTGCATATATTGGTGGGCAGTAACATATGTTAAGTTCAGTCACATTGTGTTGTATGAGGTTTTTGGGATCCTAGATCCTCCTTGTTTTGGCTGCACGAAACCAGGCAAGGAGACTTTACTGCCATCCATTGACAGATTTATCTTTACGGTGTTTGTAAATGTTAGACAACATGTATGTTTTTGACAGTATGAGCTGTGTATGCATTTTGTATGAGCCATTTGAAGATCTTATGAGCAATGTGTATGGTACCACAGATCTTTCACCCCACATTTGGCCTTGACAAACTGTAGCCTGGAGGGCATGTCCTGACTCACTCTGCCCTTCAGGTTGCCACACACGCCAGATGCCAAATTGCCGATGACCACATGATGTTCTGTCATGTGTGGAAGTGATGGAAATGGAGTGATATTTAGGTTTAGTATGTTCAGCCTGCAGAGACCAGACCCTGTCAAATGTATCTCCCAGTATGGGACAAAGTCCAGGCTGTGGTAGAGTCATTGTGGCAATGCAACTGTGGCACTGCGACCACTCCCTGTACAGCAGTAGATCCTGTCATGTGGGCAATATGATGCTCTAGTGGCAAAACTTACCCTGAATGCCTCGATCCATTGACTAAATTAGGAATCGGTTCTGCAATAAAGCCATGAACTAGTCCATATGTGCATTTTGCATCTTTTTCAAAGTGTGTCTTTGACTCATGACATGTCCCTTACTCCCACAGCTGTGTTGTCACCTTCACAGAAGTAATAATTGCCCTCTACAGGCATAGTGCACTAATGACAGTCCCACAGTGCAGACAGTGTGGTGATTCCTCGGAGGCCATGACATGTGACTCAGTAGTGTGGTCACATTGCAAAAATTGTACTATGCATACCTTTGTACGTTGGATGCCATTTCTGTGGTAAAGACACATGTGTCCAAAGGAGTGCTCTGTGGTACACGTAAATACCCCAGAATCCACCCCATGAAGAGGCAGGGGTCTGCATTTGGTAGGCCACATGTCCACACATGCACAAAGAAGACACTTTCTGTCCCCACCATGCCACTCTGTCCCTTCAGTGTCACTCAAGTGTAAGGGTGAAGTTTGTACTATGTCAGTGGCCTGTACGGACTGTATGCAGTGAGTCAATCTCACAGCGTGTGAATGTGTTAGTTCAGTCACGCCTCAGGAGTTTACCCTTCAGAAGCCACATATGTGTGTAGTGTTTCATTGTGGCTCACATCACAGTACATGTTGCTGGAGCATGGGCTTCCTGATGTGAGTAGGCTTGCTTAATAATTGTAGGCCATGAGCAGGATAGTGGGCTAGTCTGCAGATGGATACCAAAGTGTGTAGTTATGTCCTTGTACTTATTGGCTTGTATGTTTTACACTTGTGGTGTGTTAACAATTTGAAATTTCTAGATTGTTTTTTTTTACCTGTGTGACTCAACCATTTGTGCCAAAACTTGTGATTGTAGTCTCTTGATTTGTCTTTTGCATCCATGCAGGTCAACGCCCATCAGAAGAAAGGGATATGGAGAGCCAACGCCTGGAAGGTGTGGACCCTGGAGGTCCACTGCCAGCAGAACACCCACTGTCGCAAGAGGTGGGAGGACCTGAGACGCTGGGCCTGGAAGTTCTCAGATGTCCAGCTGGGGCTGTCCTCCCAAAATGGGTGGACCATGACCCCCCTAATGCCAATTATTCTGGTGGTGGCGTAACCAGACCTTGATGGGCAATTGAGGGGAGCACAGCAGCCACAAAGGGGTGAGTACAGGGCATAATCCTGCCTATCACATTGCCATGTTAATGTGTTAGGTTCTGACATCTCCCCCTGAGGATTAGGGATGTGCCATGTATGAAACAGTAGATGAGTGACTGTCTGTAGGTATGTATTGTGGTGCATACCGATGTGCCTTGCCTATTGGCCCAGGGACCTAGTGCACAAATGTGTACAATCAAACAATTTGTTCTCTAGGGACAACATATGGCTGTGTAAATTGATTCATTAAGTACTGTTTGTTTTTGTAATGGTTGTAAATTGTATGCAGCAGACCACCAATCCTCAGTGTTACAGGCCAAACTAAAGGAAGTGATGGATTACTGTCCTCAGCCATGTGTCTGGTTAAATGGGTATATTGGCATACGCCACCCAGAGGCTACATGTATTCAGCATGTGACGGGTACTGGAGCCTCACTATTGTCTGTAATCTGAAGATGGCCTCATTCATGTGACAGAGCATACATTTATCTTTGGGTGTAGCTACAGATCAATACCTTCCCTTGGTACGTGGGGAACGTCCATAGACATGATTTGTGTGCCATCACTGTTGCCAACATTCCTTGAGCCTACATGTTAGCATGTATCTCTTTCTCTTTTGACAAAATGTGTGTGTTGCTGTTGCATGCATGGTCTACCTTCCTTCACAAGATGATTTCTGTATTCCCTCACATATATGTGCAGGCCATCCTGTTTTTAGAATAGGACATTTGCAATGAGAGAATTTCATGTGGGGCCACAGACAGGAGTGTGTCACCATTGATTGTTGGCTCACACATACCCTCAGCAGTCATTACATGTCATTTGGCATGTACAACTACAGTAACAATAAGGTACAAGACTTGTATGACTGGATTTCTTAGCCACAATGTGCATTTCCAGGCCATTGATGTGGCATCATTGTAGCAAAGTGCTCTGCACATGTGTAATGGGGAAGGTTTTTTACCTGACTGTTGGCATGCATCATGGAATGTCTTGCAGTTATTTTGAAATCATATGTGTTTGGGTACATTCATCCATAGACATCTGGGTTTGCATGACCAAAATGGAGACAGTGCTTTAGCTTCCCATTGGGCCACATGTCGAGGGCCTCATACGGGTACTTGCTAATCTTTATGTCTCTCCGACCTACAAAGGACTAATTGCTTCTACTGATGCAATTAGAGCATGTAATTGTAAGGAGTGCTAGACATTAGTGGTGATTTCCCTGGTGCTTGCTGATTCATTGTGTTGTGGTTGTTAGCGGCATGTCTCCCTGACAATTTGCACATGATGTCTGCAGTGTACATTTCCATGTCAAATGTGTGGCCTATCAGAAAACATTGGTACTGCCTCCATGATTCCACTGGGACATATTACACTTGGTGAAGTGTGTATTGTGGATATGTTTCCAGTGAGACATGAGTATTTTCATGTCACCTTCTCCAATCTACTGTACTGTTGTCAGCAACATGCATGTTCTGGAAGCATCATTTCGTATTGTTGTGGTATTGTGTATATGACAAAAACATGTCTGTATGACCTTGTGTTGGATCTGTAGGAATGGAGCTGGCATTGGCCTGCTATTGTATGACAACAAGTAAGTGATGTATGCTCCATGAGACAAAGCAAGTCCCCTACTTGTTCAGTGGTTACTGTGAATACACAACTTCAGCCATGCAAATGTAGTTGTCTGAGATCCTGATTTTCCTTTGAGCACCTGTTGACACTTCAGATGGCATGCATGCATATGATATGGTAAACGTATGAATGACTTAGGTGGAGTTTGTTGCGGGGGCATATTTGACATGGTAATGTTTGCTAATCCCTGAGTGAGGAGGCTAGTGATCTCCTGAGAAGTATCTCTGTGAGTCAGATTGCCATTGTGAATGCCATCCAGGGATTGGCCTGCCAACTTCAGCAGATCAATGCTTTCCTGGAAGGCATTCATAGTACCATGTCTGGTCTTTAGAGATCTTTTCAGGCTCTTGCCTTCTCACTGATGACAGCCAGTCACCCCTCCCATCTTCTGTCCCCCTCCATCTCCATCTTAAAAATCCAATTTACCCATTCCCCAACCTATCCCAAGCACACAGAGAGATCCGCATGCACCCACCTCAACAAACAAAACCAGCTCACACAAACACCAACATCCCAAAAGACACTGGCACGCAAGCACTCAACATACACCCACACATACAACATAAGCCACCAGTTCCCCAGACACTCCCACCACCCCCATCGGTCCACACACCACATCAAGCATATCCACAGGCACCACAACAACAGTCAGTGACACACCCACCACACCTACCATACCTGCAGACACCATCCCAACAAACACACAGACACCCACCATACCCGCAGACACCACCCCAATAGACACACAGACATCCACCACATCCACCATACCTGCAGACAACACCCCAACAGACACAAACACACATCCACCACTACAAGCATACCTGCAGACACCACCCCAACAGGCACACAGAGATCCACCACTCCATCACCCAGCACCTCCACCTCCCACCCCCCAAGACTCGGAAATGCCCACAGTCACACATGCAACACACATCACCCAAATAGAAGCATACCTCATACATGCACACACCCAAGACATCTAAACTGACACAGCAGACAACCACTCCCTCAACGTCAAAATCCCCAACCCCTTCTGATGACCGTCCTCATGTCCTTAAGGAAAGTTTTTTTTTTACCTTGTCCTTTGCCCTGTTCCCTTCACCCCTATCCCAAACCCAAGATGTCCGTACCCACATCCCAACCCATCCCTTCCACCTCCAAGTCCTCCCCTGTCACACCTGCCCCCCCTGCAAGCACCTATACCCCCCCAAGAAGTAACCCATCCCTCCTAAGAAAAAGCCCACGCCTCCCAAACCTGACCCCTCCCCCATCCTTGAGGTGCCTGCCTGCCCACTTGATGCCCCTTCCTGTGGAGGTTCCCAGACAGTAATAGGAGCCAGGTGTTGGCACAGTACTGTGCAATGAAAACCCACAGGACTGGCCAATGGCCTTGGACATTTTGCCATTGATTGTTAATAAACCTAAACAATTGTTTTGTTGGTTACACATTTGTCCTGCAAATCCTTTTTCCTTTTATCTTGTTCCTGGGTAAGTTGTGTTGTCTACCTACCGTTGTGTTTGTTTCATCCTGCTTGCTGATCCATTTGCTAAAATCTGACTTTGTAGGCAGTGCTGGTGCCACCCGAGACAATGGTAGATGTTGACTGTATGGATATGTGTTTGTTAATGCAAGTGTGGTGTCATTGCATTGTGTTCTGTTTGGTATGGTAAGTACTTCCTCTTGTGATGTCCAATGAAAGCATGTATGGTGTTAGACATGTCCCCCTGATACGGACTGTACATTTGTTTCATTTGTGGGAGCACAAGTTTTGTTTATGCAGACATGGAGGGTGTTCAATTGTGCTAGCTTCCTTAGCATTTGACTGTGTGTGTGTACATTCTGCTGTGTGTACCTTGCAGCTACTTCATCTAGATGTCTGGCCCATGCAGTTGCAGTTGTATGTGCTTTCTTGACTTACGCTTCTATATTGTGCAGATAGGCATGTCACTTGGATCTATTATTATTTGACCCTGAGATACCTGAAGGGATAGTTCCTATGCAGATGTTGTTTTAGGGGCATGTGCAAAGTGATATGTGTCTCAGTGCAGCATCCTTCCCTGAGTGCTCCTGATGCCCCCAACTCTGCTGTGCAGGTATTGTTTGCATAGTGAGCTTAGTATATTTGTCTCTCTGTGTATTGTGCATCCCATTGTCCTTCCATAGTGTTGCAATGTGGGTGATGTGTGGGTCCATTGCAGGGCTGATAATGGGAGTGGTGTATGTGTTCCAGGACACATCCATACATATGTGTGTTGAATGTGATGGCAGTCCATTGCATGTGAGGGATGTGAGAGTGTCAGTTGTATTTGTAGATGCAATGTTGCTGTGTTTTTGGTTTTGTGTGACACAATGATGTGTACACTTCACTGTCCCTCTGGCTGAGAAGGTCAGGCATGTTTTTTGTGTAGTGTTGCGGTGCTGTGTGAGTGACCTGCCCAAAAGAGGGTGTTTTGTGGCTGTGAATGTGTCCTTCTTTGTGATTGACTGGGGCAATGTACACAATAACAAGTGTACTTGATGCCCGTAGCGTGAACCCATATCATGTGGATGACAGCGCCACAATCTGTGGTGGAGCATAATGACACAGGTAGGTGTGTGTACTTATGTTGGTTGCGTCCTCAGCATCGTGGATTTTTGGCTCCTTGCTGGAAATGGCCCTTTTTGCAGGGTTATCTCCAAACTTTTTGCCTTCTTCCTCCTATTTTTTCAGGTCTGTTTTTGCTGGTTTATTGTCTCTGCGCACTTTACCACTGCTAATCAGCGCTAAAGTGAAACTGCTCCCTATAGAAATTATACTGATTGATTTATCCATGATTGGCATAGTTGATTTAGTGGTAAATCTCTAGTAAAGTGCACTAGAGGTGCCCAGGGCCTGTAAATCAAATGCTACTAGTGGGCCTGCAGCACTGGTTGTGCCACCCACATAAGTAGCCCTGTAATCATGTCTTAGACCTGCCACTGCAGTGTCTGTGTGTGCAGTTTTGACTGTAACTTCGACTTGGCAAGTGTACCCACTTGCCAGGCCTAAACCTTCCCTTTTCTTACATGTAAGGCACCCCTAAGGTAGGCCCTAGGTAGCCCCAAGGGCAGGGTGCAGTGTATGGTTAAGGTAGGGCATATAGTAATGTGTTTTATATGTCCTGACAGTGAAATATTGCCAAATTCGTTTTTCACTGTTGCATGGCCTGTCCCTCTCATAGGTTAACATGGGGGCTACCTTTAAATCTGATTAAAGTGAAGATGCCCTTTGGGAGCGGATGTACATGTGGAGTTTGGGGTCTCTGAGCTCACAATTTAAAAATACATCTTTTAGTAAAGTTGATTTTAAGATTGTGCGTTTGAAAATGCCACTTTTAGAAAGTAGGGGTTTTCTTGCTTAATCCATTCTGTGACTCTGCCTGTTTGTGGATTCCCTGTCTGGGTCAGTTTGACAGTTGGGCTGTTCACACCTTTCCTCTAGACAGTGACACAAAGGGGGCTGGGTTGTAGCCTGCATATCTTGATAAGCCATCTGTGCTAGAGGGGAAGGGAGGAGTGGTCCCTCACACCTGAAAGGACTGTGCCTGCCCTCACACAGTGCCGTCTCCAACCCACAGGTGAGTGTCTGGGGCCTGGCCTGGACAAGGAAGGATCTTGCAAACACTTGAGACTTTGCTTTGAAGTTTGCAAACTTCAAAGGCAGAACTGGGGATAAGAAACAGACCCAAAACCCCAGACTTTTCGAATCTTTTGAGAATCAAGTGGAACCTCTGCCCAGGAGAAGAGCTGAAGAACACCCTTTGCTGTGTTGCTTTGCTGGACTTGCCTGCAGTTGCTGCTTCTGCCTGAAAAGAGTGCAAAGGGTGAACTTTGCTGTGTGTCCTGCTTGAGAAAATTCTCCAAGGGCTTAGAGTAGAGCTTGCCTCCTGTTGGAAGTCTCAGGGACACCAAAGACTTCAGCTTCCTCGACCTGCAGCACTAGGAACTGTGCGTTTTGTGTTGTTCAAGAGGAGAAACCACTGCGCCGCCGCCAACGACGACGCTGGCCTGCACCGTGACCTGCCGACACCGCACGGAGTTGCTTTGGCCTGCTTCGCACCGCGACCCTGGTCTCACCGACGCCATCATCAGACGACTTCACCGAGCCGCTGCTCGCACCGCGACCTGTGGGCCCCGCACTCCGGCATCACCTGCTCACACCGCAGCCTGGGCATCCCCGACGACGTCGCTCCTGCTGACACCTGCGCCGCTGCCTGTACTGTGGCCTGTGGACACTGCTCGTGAGGAGCACGAAGCACCGTCCCGTCCTGCGCAGCAGCCCCGGTCCACTGACGCCAGCACCATCGGCTCCAGTGTCGTCACCAGGCATCCTTGCCTGCACGTGGCCTGTGCACACCGCTCGTAACCGTCCCATCCCGCACCGCTGGCTTGGGCCTACCGACGACAGCACTTCTGCAACGATGACGCAGCTGCCTGCACCGTGACCTGTGGACACAGTGCAGCGCCCCGCTTCACACCGCAGCCCTGGTCTCACCAACGCCGCTGGATGCCATCACCGAGCCGCTGCCTGCACCATGACCTGTGGGCAGCGCACGTCGCATAGTCCCGCTTCGCAGCCCCGACGCCATCCACGCCAGCACACCTGATTTCATCAGCCCGGATTTCAGTCCTGAGGTGCGTGACTTCAAGGGCCTGACGACTCCTGCACTGACTCCGGAACCAACACCAACATTTGCACTTGACTTAAAGTGATTTATGTACACTACTACCATATCACAGACCATTACGTGCCACATACATTTTTTTGTTTTTGATTTTTTTGCTCTTTGACCTATTTTTGATCTTGAGTTCAAGTGAACCCCAACTACATCATGTCTCAATCAAGAGCATCTTCAGTTGTATCCCAGGATTTGGTTTTTGAGGAGGATAGGTTGGAAACCTATTCCATGAAGGAACTGAAGGCAGTTTGTAAAAACCTTAAAGTTCAGATCAGAGGCCTTACCAAAAAGGAGGAGCTACAGAAGGCGCTGAGGGCCTGGGTAGCAGCCAGAACTGCCAGTGGGCAGTCTGAGGATCCAAATGGAGAGTCTACTGACACAAATTCTAGGGGAGATGTACTGAGGGTGCAGGAGCTGCCAGGGGGGAGGTACCCCCTGTGCCAAGCAGCAGTGGTGGATAAAAAGGACTGACTCCAGAGGAGCTGGAGGACAGGAGAGAAGCCAGGAGGCACCAGATTGAGTTGGAGAGATTAAAAATGGAGGCTCAAAGGGAGCAGCGAGCCATTGAGGAAAGAAAGATGCTTTTGGACCATGAGCTTAAAGTAAAAGAGCTGGACGTGAGGAGCAGGTCCAGCCAGGATGGTGGCAGCAATTCCTCACTGCAGTCAGACAGAATTGTGCACATTCCTAAAAACGTAGGGAGAGAGTACAAGAAGGGAGATGACATACAGAGGTGGTGTCAGGGATATGAAGCGTCCATCCACATGAAAGGGATCCCTGAGAAGAATTGGGGAGCAGGATTGTGGAACCACTTCACAGAGGAGGGACACTTTGCTAGCTTTGGGTAAGGGGTACAACCTCACCTACACTGACATGAAGGAGGCCCTTTTCACTCGGTATGGTCTCACTCCTGACAAGTACAGGGATCAGTTTAGGCAGAGTAAGAAAACTCCCAATCCTGGTTAGAGTGTGTAGATTTGTTTTGGAGAACACTGGATGGTTGGGTGAAGGGCAGTAATGTGACAGATTTTCAGGGGCTGTACAACTTAATTGCGTGGGAGAACTTGTCTAGTCTGTGTTTTGCAGAGCTGCGCCAGCACTTGACTGATAGTAAGCTGACTGACCCCAGGAAGCTTGCTATGGAGGCGGACCGCTGGGTGAGTACCAGGGCCCATAAGAAGGTTTATGGGGGAGACTCCGCCAAAGGTGGATAGGGTTCCCAGAAGAAGGAGAGGGAAGTCAAGGGAGACGCAGACAGGTCCCAGGATAAGGAGGGAGAAAAAGAGTCCCAGGCCCTTTCTGATGTAGTGAATCCTAGTTTGTTTTAACGGGATAACAGGAGTTAGCTTAGCCGTAGGCTTGTAAACTCGTGCCCCCGTCACCCAGTGACTTTTAACCTACTTAGCTTGCTCTGTCTTAGTCCATTTAATTATTTATTTCCTTTAAGATGGCGGCCTTGTTTATAGTTAGGCCACTTTTTATGGGTTTTATTATCAGTGTCACTGCGCCAAGGCGTCAAGATCAAGCACGAAAGACAAACATACAGTAGGTATTCACACTTAGGGATTTTCCCTCTCTATACTTTCGAGGGATTGTTGATATTAATTGCCGTCCCAAGCATGCCTGTTATCTATTGTTATGAATAACACTTGTGTCAGGGGACCTTGTAGATCTGTATAAATACAACACACTTTTAGACAGATAATCAGAGGGATTCCGACCAGAGGGCATCGCCACCATCGCTGATACCGATGCTGCAGTCATCTTGACGCTGACCCAGTCTTCGTGTCCCTGCGGAGTCTGAGATAGAGACCTTATTCCAAGGTAACAAGGGTTGGGGGCTCCTCTAATGGACACGGCTTTGGCAGATTAGGTTTAACGAACCCAGCTCTCTTATTTAGGTAGGAGGTTAGACCTATTCTCCTTAGGGTATTAGGGCTTATTCCATCTTATACATATATTTCTTTCATATATTTCACAATGGTGGGGGTCTTTATAACAATGACTCTCCTCTTCACAATACTATTGCTTGGTATATTCATTATCCTAATCATTGCAGTTCATGCAACTTATCACAAACTGCAGTTATTTGAATAAAAACTATTATAACTTCACTGCATCTGTGTTATTGCCTTTGTTTGTATGAGACATAATAAATCTGTGAGAAAAGGGTAATTTCCGTTTAACCAAGACAACCCTGAGAGATCTAACTTTGAGTCCATGCATAAGCGACTGATACAAATCACCTTTTACTATTGTGTTTCTGGTGAGGTACTGCTAGTAAGCCGGTAAGGTTTGGACAACAGTTACAACTAGTTGTAGGAACAAACTTAGTCACCTACAAACGAAAGTACTGTCATCCTGAGACCAGCAGTCTTGCTCAGAGCAAGAGTCCAAACTACGACACTGACAGGAAGGAGGGAGGTTCTGGTAGGCGGTTGCCCAGGGCACCCCATTTTCAATCCCGGTGCTTTGAGTGTTCTCAGTTAGGACACATGAAAGGGGACTCTGTCTGTCCCAAGACAACCCACATTGGTGGCCCTTTCTACCGAGGTAGCTAATGTGGCCTTAGGGGGATGTAGCCCCCAGGGGCAGGTCATAGACCATGCCATGATATCCCTTAGATGGGAGGTTGACTCAGAGGGTGAGTTGGTGATCCCTGAGGGTGAAAGTCGTCACTTCCACCAGGTAACAGTGAATGGGGTCCCAGTCACTGCTCTGAGGGACAGTGGGGCTAGCCATACAATGATGGTGGAAAGGCTTGTCTCCCCAGAACAGTACACCGGCCAAGTGTGTAGGGTGACAACAGCTCATGGGCAGGACTTCTTCTGTCCTATGGCCCTGGTATCCCTAGAGTGGGGTGGGGAGGTGACCCAGAGGTGGGTCATAGTCAGTCCCCAAATGCACATAGACTTCCTTCTGGGGAATGAGTTGCCCCAGGTGTCAGGGGAACTGGGAGAGGTGGCCCCCAGAGGCACCCTCACTGTTCAGTTGTCTGGGGGTACCACTCCAAGGCGGAGGGTACCAGATCACAGCAAGAGGGACAGGAGGAGGGAGAGCCCACCCCTGTCCCCTGCTCAGCCTGAGGGTACAGACACAAGGGTAAGTGACCAGTCTCAGGACACCACTCCTGAACTGGTGGGAAGGGAAGTGGAAAAATGGTGTAAGTCTCCTGGGGTTACTGCCCCCCACTTTTTAAAACCACAGAGGCTAGAGACCCTAGCATTGCCTGGGGCCTGCCCATTTCTAACACTCCTTCAATGAACAGCAGCAGCAGCAGGAATTGTGTGATGGGCTCCATGGCGGCACGGATGTGTAAGGCTGCCAGCAGGTGAGTTTCTCCCTTTATACTCTCCATTTCTGCCTGCTGAGTAATGTACCGCTATGGTCACATTGGTGGTGTGCAGCCTCATAATGTGTCCAGCAGAAACACAGGCTCCGCAGGCCTTTTTGTGCTGCCTCATGGCATTGGCGGTCTCTGCTGCCTGGTGGTGCTGGCGGGACTGCGGTGGTCTTTGCTCCATAGGCCCTCTATACTCGTAACGTAATGGTCCAACTGCTAAGCCTATGGTGGTCGGACTGCCCCCACCGCCACAGCAGTACATGGACCACCAAACTCATAATGAGGCCCAAAGTGTTTTCCTTTACAAGCAGCAAGTGATACTAAGATGACAGTTCTGGTGCCTTGAATTCCAAGGACTGACGCCACTGCATGACCTTGTCGAGTAGGTTCTCATTCTCCTAATGTGACTACTGTATTTGGGCGGCAGAATTACCTTACTGTGGGGGACTGGGTCTGAACCCGCTCCAGGTTACGCCCGTCGGCATAATCCGGGTTTTGTTCCAGCTAGCTAGCAGTGCCTCATCTCCTCCCAAGAGCAGGGATGATTGGACAACCGGGCGCAGGACACAAATGACTCCTCAGGGGAATCATGGTCGCTCAGTTCTCATCCGTTTCCCTCAGTTACATTAGTCTCACATATGCAAGAACAATCAGAGGCAGAGTACATTTCAATAAGGTTTTATTGAAGTAACTGCATCTTAGATAATAAAGCATGAATTGCAATAACTAGGACGATGAAGCACAATAAGATTAAGATTGTGACAAGGAGAATAAAACACAAAAAGAACGCTATCATGTTCTCACTATGGTTTTTAAGAATAGTTCCTACCTAGGCTATGTTAGAGTACAGCATGTTAAGCTCTAATTCTGCCCTTCAGGTTCCCCCCTGGGAAGACATCACCCCTCATACTTGAGCAAGACCTGGAGTCTACATAAGCAGCTGCAGCGAAGCACTCAGTAATTAGCATACAGTTGTGGTCATCTGGCTGAAATCTCCATCTAATGTACATGGTAGTGTTTTTATAATAAAACAGCTGATGTTCCAAGAAAGGATCCCCACGTAAGAGTGAGTATGTTTCTGTGAACACTGGAGACAAAGCGTACCACTTTTGCCGGCAAGCTATCTTACTGCAGCCTTAAGAAAAGCACAGAGTGAAAGAAATGTCTTGTTTAAGAACGCAGTGCTGACCTAGGCTAAGCACAGCTAGATCGAGAAAATAAAACAAGACCGCAAATGTAGCTATTGTTAAAATAATATAACGAAGCTAGAATAAAACACATCTAGGTTAAAGTGCACAGCAGCAGGCCTAGTTTGCTAAAATAAGGTGTATAGAATTATAGCTAAAATGGCTACATAACAACCTGATAGGCCGATTTTTTTTTCTCACTGCAATCTTTTCCCCGACTAGATCCCGATTTTTCAGATTCCAACCTGTAGATGCTGGTGTATCCCTCATTCCCAAAGCAATGGCATGTGTAGTAGAACGCTCATCTCAGACGTCATAGAGTTCCTGTAAGACAGTGAGACATTCATCTATGTCGAAAGTTGTTTCTGCCCCGCTGCGCCAGGACCATCATGGTCTGGGACATACATCGGGATGCCAAACAGGACTTCATATGGGGTACAACCACTCAAAGTTCTTCTAGGCAGATTATTTAATGCTCTGTACCCTATAAAGGTGATGGATCCAACGACAACCAGAACTTAATACTCCAGCTATTAAGGGTTGCTTTAAGTCTCAGTTCTTTCTCTCCACTATTGAATTTCCCTCAGGATGATAGAGGGAGAAAAATGCACAGCCACACCCAGGATTCCCATAGTATCCCTGTAAGCTCTGGAGGCAAAGGCAGGGCCCTGGTCTGAGTGTAATGCAGCTACTGCCTATGTTCAGAGAAAGACTTGCAAATCTTTAACAACAGTGCGAACATCAGCCGATTGTTGTGACAACACCCAAAGGAATCTGGCATAAGAATCTACAGCAAGTAGATTGTATTTGTATGCACCATCAGAGCTTAAGGAACCACAATGGTCCAGGTACGCACACTGCGTATGCTTGTTAGACATTAAGAGGAATGTCTAAGTTGGCTGTTTAACAGTGGAGCCTTTAATCTGCTGGCAGATGTCACAACTACAGACATACTGCTTTGTCTGTTTGTACAGACCATGCCACCAATAGCATTATTTATGTTTGGTACCTACAGCAGTTTGGGCTGGCCATCAGTGTAAATAATATATTTATACTGATCCGATGGTATACTATTAGTGGGCATGGGGTACTCCAGTTCATACTGGAGAAATGCTTGAGTTTGCAATTTCGAGTCGGACAGTCTACATCAGTGGCAGTCAAGGAAGTGGCTCATAATATCCATCTAGGATGTGAGGCTTTTGCATTAGGAACACTAGTCTTTGTGACAGCCTCTAAGGCTGGAACTGGGGTGACAACAAGAATGTATTTTCCCTGAGCCAGTGATCTTTCCTTAATGACAGGCATCTGAACTACAGTCAGTATTTTTTCAGGAGATGCAAATTTAATTCCAGCATTGGAATACAAATGTGATTTATATGCATTCAACACTGTGTCATCTTCATTGAATGTGACATAAGTGAAGACAATAGCACCCAGAATTTTCCAGATGGCCAACTTTATTTTGTTTTCTGTTGTGTGTAAATGTTTTGCTTCAAGCATGTCAGTCTGTAGTGATCTGACTATTTGTGTGTATTCTCGTGTCCAATGTTAGTTTGAAGAATCTGGACAAATTAAATCATAAAAGGGCTTTATGCGTTGTGCATAATCTGGTATGTATGTCCTGTCAAAATTAAAGAATTCTAACAAGGATTGTAGTTTTTTATGGTGTTTGGTGGTTGTAATTGTGCACAGTTCTCTAGGAAGTGTGGGGCCAAGTTCTTCCATTTATTTGAAAGCTCATTCCCAAAAATAGAACACTAAGAAATTCAAATGTTGTTTTCTTAAAGTTGAATTTGTAGCCATGTTCAGCAAATACAATAGAATGCGATCTACTCTGGCCAAATGTTTAGTTAAATCATCATCTGTCAGATATATGTCATAGACATATAACAACGCTTCTGGGTCAATATCATGCAATATTGATATTACCCGGGCAGAGAACAGCCCTGGACTGTTCTAATACCCTTGGGGAAGTCAGCAAAATTAGCGTTAGGAGCTGAGAATAGAAAAAGCAGTTAGATCCCTGCTTTCAGGTGCTATATTTTGGCAGGAAAAAATGTTTTAAATATCCAAGGTTGTTTTGTATTTGTTTCCAGACATTATTGTTTATTAGTGCTGTACTGTGCGAATTTTGTATAGCAAATGTGCGTGTGTGACTATTTAAATATCTATAATCTACGACTATTCTATAGAAATTATCTGGCTTAGCTGCTGGGAACAAGGGATTCTATATAGGAGATACGCAGGATGCAATTACTCCCTAGTAGTCAAGCTGTAAGAGGATTTCTCCTTCATGTCTCATGGGGTATTGTGGTTGAACTCGGAGGCTGGACTTTATGGGTATTACATGATAACTATCCCAGCCCACATGGTTGTGGTATAATGCCAGGGCTTGTGCAAGAGCCCAATCTGCACTGTATGCTTGCTTTACTTGTTCTGGAACGAGGACTGAAAAAGACAGTAAAATTACATCTTCCCCTTGTGGGGGTGTTCTAACAAACTCCGGTGGCCAATCTTTTTCAGCCAAGAGTCATAGTTTAGTGTAGACTTTAATTTTGCACATTATGTCCCCCTCAATTTGCTTGTTTAATTTATGAACGTGCCTATCTAGGGTTTCCACTTCTTTGTAGTCGTTAGTTGCTCTCACATCCAGACATTCTTGAATATTTTGGGGAACTATAGTAACTTCTGCCGCACTCTCCAGCAAAGTCACTGCCCATATCCTGCTCCACAATAATCTTAATATGTGTAACACATTTTCCTGAAATTCCCACAACCTTCTCCTCTTTGAACTGGTGTTTTTGTTGAGGAAGTTTCTCTTCCTTCATAATGATGTCAGATGAGCATTGTGAGTGCATTTTTGGTTACACGTACTCCTTTGGTCTGTGTTCTGACAGCCCTGCTCTCTAAAACCATTTGTCTGATGAGTCCTGAAAGCAACGATAAGGACGTGTATAGGTATACTGATACCTGTCAGGCTGTTTCAAATTATTACGGTTACATAAATTATGGAGCTCTCCAGCTGCGGAGATGCTCCCCTTGATTTTATTTTTATCTTTTTGGAATTTCTGTTTGTCCTGGTCTGGCCCCCAAATTATCAATACCTATACGAGTATAAGACTCTGCAATTAATTTTGGTAATTCATGGTCCTGATCTATTAAAGGAACTTGTGTGAGACATTGGCAAACCCCAAAAGCCACTGCTTCCCCTTCTATGTTTCCTAAAATAATTGAGGATATTGTGGTGAAGTTGCTAGTTAATTTAGTTAATTTAATCCCCAAATCCAGGGCAGAGGCACCTCTGTATTCATTTTGTATTTGTTTTAACACTTCAGGTAAAATTGCAAGCAAGGGTGTACCATAATGTATGGTATACATAATGCGGCAAAAACTGTGCCCTAAGTAGCACAATCATCGATAGAGGGTGCCATCCCAAGTGCCCAGCACATTGTAAGAATTCTATGTTTATCTTGGGGCCCCGTATAGGAAAATACTGCTTCCAGCTGATTTGTTTTTTTTAGCAGCCCAATGTGGAATTTCCTCCTGTTTGGTTGGTACATTACCCATAACAGCATTAATAATCACTGGGTTAATCCCAGGTGTAGCCAATTATTGTTGGGCACCTGGACCAGCCCTTGCTGGGGCAGTGTTCAGTGTTCACATAGCAAATTTTGTTAAACGTCTATATAATCTAACTAGATTATTGTATAATGGGAACAGATTGGCTGCTGGCAAATTTGATATATTTGAATATGGTGTGTAGGTAGCTAGAACTGGCCATGCGGCCCCATCATTACTAAGGGGACCCAATCTAATGTGTTTAACAATGTGTGGTAGGGTGCCTTGGAACCAATTTTTGATTTTCCCACATTTGTCAGAGTTATTTCTAAATAGTTGTAAACTCTGTATTGCTGTGAAATATTAGCTGCAGTACATGTATGAAATGGATTAGTGTTCGCATCGCCTGCAGAAATATTGACCCATGAATAAAATGTTTCAGTTTTGTATGCATTGTGAACTCTACTACAAATGTAACCTCTCCAACCCCATTCAAAAGTAAATGTTGTAGGACAGCATGTATACAATTTACTGGAATAACTACTGGGTTAGCCATTTCAAAATGACATTCAAAAAAAGAAATACTAAGTGTGGTACCTTTTTTTAATGTTCAAGCTTGAATAACATGCAGACAAATATAGGTGTTACCTATACTGCTGAGGAGAATATTTCCCTAACACCCGGACGTCTCCATATATAGGTGAATAGGGCACTTTAGGCATACAAGAAAGAGCTACTCAGGAGATATATGTTAAATAAGTACCTAACCTTGATATGTTGGTGGTGCCATGTTATGCAGTTCCTACTATAGTAATAGGATTGTGTGTTTAGGACAGCAGAATGGCAAAGTGTGGGAGACTGAGTCCATCCACACCATTAGTAACTGTTGCCTAACTCCTTGCTAGCTCATAGTGCCTCACCCTAACCCTAAACCTACCAAGGTGGGATGTGATTACAGCAATCTGAACATGACACTCTGACTCCCAAGGTAAGTCGTTGAAAGAGATCTTATCCCTTTTGTATTGTCACTCATGCATGGTGAGGTGAAACCCAAAAGATGCAAGGTAAATTTCAATATCTTCATTGAAACAATCACAATCTGGCATATAGCAAGTAAGTTGTGATAATTAGGCAGATGAAACAAAGCAAGGTAATCAGCATTATGAACATGGTAAAGAAGATAAACAATCCAACCATGGTATGTATAGTTACAGATGTTCTAGAGGTTGCTACCTAGCACTCAGTCTATGCTGAGAGCATAGCGGGTGTCCCCTCTGCCTGGCCCGATCTAAGGGATTAACCCCAACCCCATACCTGAAAAGAGTGTCAGAAGTTAGTCAATGTTGTAGCAGGCATTCCCCTCAGGAAGCTGGCAGACCAGCGCCAGATAAACGGCATGTTGCACGGCATGCGTCCCAGGATAGTCATGGCCGGAATGCCCTCTGCCCCTGTTCCAATACAATGCTCTGCCTAGGTCTTATAAACGTTCTCCTAAATGGGCAACACAAACTAGCATATCATGTACAGTGGTCTATAGCCTTGGACAGGAAGTACTGATTACTTGTTGTGCAGACACTAAAATAAGCAGCTTGTTCCTTGTTTTCCTAGAATAAAAGGAAGCTAATATCAATATGCAAAATCATTGCTAAAAGCAGCCTTACTAAATTAATAAAATATGAACTTTAAAACAACGGTAAAACAGGGGTGATCAACTCAGGTTCTAGAGGTCTTCGCAACCGTGATACGCTATGCTGCTCTTCCAAAATTAAATAATCACTGCCACTAGCCACCTAGGAAGGCTAATGAAGGGAGGTGCTCCCTTGAAAACAGTTATCCCTGTAGAAAAATAGATCTTAAATTTTGGGCACTCTGGACATGCCAAAAAATGGGAAACATTACAAGAAAACAGAAAATGGCATCAGTATGGGGTCGCTAGTATCAAAAGACGTGCACGTTCATCTCCGCAGGCACTCTCATTTACGGCGTTGAATGTGAAATAGAATAACAAGATAATACATGTGATAGCTATAGACAGCTGTTGCTTGAAAGGCATCGTACCATGAAGAGGTGGCTAAAAAAAAGTTAGAAGTTTGTGTCTTTGTGTATATGTTGTTTACGTGCTGGCAACCAGTCAGAAAGAAAACAGTGTGTGGAATCATCATATGTGGCAAAACAAAGTTGGTGTGAAAATCAACAACTATACCAAATCTGCTGCACAAAATGTTTCGTATTTAGTGCCGTGTCTATGTGCTTTTAGTATAGCGGCTGATAAAAATTAACAGGTAGGAAAACCGGGATTAATTGAAACTGATTTGATCACAAGTTCCTCCTAATGAGATTAGCTCTTCCAATAAAAAGGCAACCTTGTTCTCGCCCAAGGATGTGTGGTGTTTCTGATTGGCTGGCACCAACATCTCCAGATCGGATTTTTTCATCTGTCGGGTTACAAAAAAAAACCTAGAGGATTTTTCTCAAACAACAATCTGAATAGTGCAGCATTTCCTGGAGATTACCTAGATTTTGATTTGCGACCTTGAAACATAATTATGTGGAACATTTGTTCGACATAAATTTTGGAGTTTTTTGGAGCATTCTCCTACAGTACCATATATCTGCATTGGCGGATGTACAGTAGGAAACGTAATCATTTAAGCATATGAAATCTTATCACCGGGGTTACCGCACATCCAGGCTTAGACTTTAATATACCAAACTGATCAATAACTAGAACCACTGGAATTATGCAATTGTACGAGTGCGCCGATTTTTTTTATAATTATAGATTTCCTGCATTTGCCACATTATGCATCATCTCCTGCATACTCTGCAGATTTTAATGAAATAATGGTTTCTAGCTCAAACGGTTCAAAATTTACTAATGAAAGTGGAAGGCCCTTTGGAAAGTTTGACTGATCATCCTTCTGTAGCTTATCGCTATAAATGGGTATTAAACTGATACTAATGAGATGCAACGATTCCCCAGACAGTGTTAACAAGTTTTAAAATAACAAAATTATCAAGTAATACTAACGCAAAATGTGCAGCATAATTTGGCTTTTTGCCGCATAATTTACTGAACTCTGACGAAGAATTTGTCCCTCCCGTGCCGAATAATTACAGTGGTCCTGTCTATAGCTAAAATGAAGTACATTAAGTATAAAACTGTGAGAACAGAGAACAGTGCATTATTGAACGAAACCCAGAGTAAGAAATGTGAGCATTTCCCATTTGCCTACAGTGTTATTAGGGTCTCAAATACGAACAGGAGAAATATAAAACCGGGAAAGAGAAAAAGATTGCAAATCCTCTGCCACAATCTACTTCTCTCTCAATATTGCTCTTGGCGCAAAATTGCTGTCTTCAGCTTTAACGTTGCTTTTAGAGGCTTTTACCCAAATCATTTCATGCATTGCCTCCATCATGAACACAATAAATACATGTTATGCGCTGTGCACTACTTTGGGATGCAGTAGCCACATTTGATGCACTGCGCCCCTCATTTTGAACACAGCGAGAACACGCGACGCACAACGCCCTTCAGCAGGGAAGCAGTAACCACATCCCGTGCACTCTGACCTTCATGAAGAGAATAGTAACACTTGCTGCACGCGCCCTTCACCAGGTTGAGGAGCAGCTTTCCCTACATTGTGTCCTGTATACGACACACAGTAACAACAGTTAGACATTGTACACTTTATTCACAGACAGTAACAGCGCCCCTTACGCTACGTTTATGGTTGTATCTGCAGCCATTTTCCAGTAATCGTGTTCTTCAAAAGCATTACTTTAGCAACACTCCGTGCAACGTGGCCCGGATCTTGAATACTGTATCCGCAGAGTATGCCCTGCACTCTGCATCGTAAATACAGTAACTACACTCTGTGCACTACGCGTTCTTCATCAGAAACGCAGTAACCTATAGAACTCTAGACGGGTAACAGTAAAGAGTGGGGGTGATTTTCACTGAGGGGTTCTGAGTGCTGCTAAATGTACAAGGGCAGCCTGGAAATCCTACTGTTGCTACGTCATAGCAATGAATAACCAGACTTAGAATCCGTTATTCACGCTAGTGGCTCTCAATGAGAGCCATGCATAATATAAAGATTATAGCTGGGTAACCGTGGATACTGAGGACGTTTTTCACCAACAGGATCTGAGTGACACGAAATAAACAATGAGCGTTGTGTCAGCATAGAATTCAGCTCTTTCAGCAATTAAAGGGAATGTGAGGGAGGCAGAGGACTGCCGACATCCTCTCACCTTCCTCGGGACTTTAAAGACACGGAAGAGACAAGAGAAAGGTGGTTGAGACTACCATGTGCCACTCTGTGGCATTGCTTGGGTCTCCACAGCCTGGGGCCTGGCAGGGGAACACAGGAGAGGTGAGCGCTTCCTCCGGCGATGGAAGAATCGTGGGAAACAACGTCTGATTCCCCCTTTTGTTACATCACAGAATGCCCAGATTTCGATCTGGTTATTCATGAAAGAGGCTTCAATAGAAGCAATACATAACAACATACTATGTTTTGCCTCTTCATGAAGAATGCAGTCACATTCCAAACATACAATAACTCAATCGATCAATCAGCATTTATACAACGCGACTTATCACCCGGGGGTTCTCAAGGCGCTAATTTACTGAGAATCAGAAATACAGGCCAGCACTGTCCTCTTCATCAGAAATAAACTAACAAATGGTACTCATTTTATCTGGCATACAAACAATGTATACCTTCCACACAGCTCACCCTTGGTCTGGAAAACAGAAACAACATCCCATGCTCTGTCCCCTTCATCAGCCATACACATTATAACATCGGACACAGTGCCCCTTTCATCAGAAGTACAGCAACATCTCTCCTCTAACCTTCATTAGGGACACAGTAACGACCTCCCACGAGCGACAGTAGTACAGTAACATTCTATGCTCTCTTACCTTCATCAGGGATGAAGTAACAACATTCCAAGCAATACGCCGTTTCTCAGGAATGAAGTAGCAACATTGCATGCTCTGTCCCCTCCTTAAGGCATGCACTATCAGCATTGCACACAGCGCACCCTTCATCAGAAATACAGCAACAACCTGCTATGAGTTCTACCCTTCATCAGAGACACAGTAACAACATTCAATGCCCTGTCCCCTTCATCAGCATACACCCTTCCTCATCGTGCACTATTCATCAGAGATACAGTCACCACATTCCATGTTTTCTCCCCCCCACAAGTCATACACTCACAGCAGCATCAGTAAGACTGTAACTACATTCCATTCTCTCTGTCCTTCATCAGGGAAGCAGCAGTGACAGCACAGTGCCCTTCCTCTGGATAGCACGTTAACAGTAACAGCACCCAAAGAGCTGTTCCCTTTTTAAGGTATACACAAGCACCATTCCATGCAGTGCACTCTTCAATAGAAATAAAATTACTACATTCAATCCTCTGCCCCTTTCATCAGGCATACGCCTAACAACATTCCAAGAAGTGCATCCTTTACCAGAACCATAGTAACAGCATTCCATGCCCAAGCCCCTTCTTCGGGAACGCAGTAACAATATCCCATGCAGTGTGTCTTTCATCCGAATTACAGTAACAACATTCTATACTTTCTCTCTTTCCACAAGGATACAGTAACAGCATTCCACGCAGTGCACCAGTTGGATTTAGTTCTTGGTGGTAAGGATACTGTGTTGCTGTTGTGACGGAGTATCCTTACCGCTAAGAATGCTGTTCGCACACAAAAAATTTATATGCAGGCAGCCCTGATTAGGATTAATCACGGTGGAAGCTGCTCTGTCTCTACCATGATTAAGCTGCTCCAGCGGCCCTGCGGGGTAAAATATATTGTGGACTGACCTGTCATTCTGGCCACCTAATTTAGATGAGTGGAGTTACAGGTTAGTTTCCACTGCCCTTGATGGCCAGGAAAACACCAGTGGTAAAGGTGTGTGAAAACTGTTGACTGCTCCCCTCCCAAGGGAGAAAGACTCCCATGCCACAGGGAGCACGTTATATTTTATTTTAAAAAATGAAATCCTCTTTTCGGTTTTATTGTTGAAAAAGTAAACTGTATGGTGTGTGGCTCTGTCCCAGGTCAACAGAGACTACTCCATCTTCCAGCATCAAAACTGGGCCCTAAGTGAATGTGCAAACCTGAGACAAAAACAGTTGGACTGCAACCACTCCACAACCCACTGAGCATTATTGGAGTGAGATACATTTCAAAAAACGATCAATCACAGTGATAGCAGAATCCAAACTCTTCTTTTTAAGAAATAACACACTCAAGAACACTAATATACAATTAATGTATCTTAAAGATTTATTATAAAATCAAAATCCTAAGTTAGTTCACACCATATGAATTGTAACTGCAATAGAGATAAACAGAATGGTATTAGCAATGTTTACCAAAAGTGTGGACAACAATACATACTCCAACATATTTGTTGCATAGCTTTATATCAATCATACCCTCAATTTTCTATTCACTAAGCTAATCTTAGCACCAAAAGGAAGCGTAATGTGATTTTAGAGATGGCTCACACTCATCTATTTGTTCAAATAATAGGCTTTAGATGTATTATAATAGCAGAGCCTGCTATTCTCATCTTGTACTGGCAGCTGGGCTGATAAGCACAGCAACTGAAAGCTGAATGTCTTGCTGTTCACCTTTAGCCAAAGTAAATTATGTGATCTGTCATATGGCACAAAGTTCCTCTCTAACCCTTCATACCCTATGCTTATTTTAGCTAACATTATTTAGTTGTTGTTGGATCTTTCAGGATAAACAATTAGCAGAAATTAGCCTGATGATCCTTAACTTATTGTCATTCTACAAGGCTGTCTTCTTTGAACGAGAACAATAAGTTATACAAGTAGCTATCACCTTTCCATGAAACATTGTTCACAGCTCAATAACAATTATTTAGAACAGAACAGTCACCTCAGATTAACACTGTGAATAAATTTGATCAGACTTGATTATCGTGTTGAAAAGCAGAATGACATACAACAGATAGGCATTCATAATTAATCACCCCCATTCAGTTGTAAATAGGTAACATGCATAACCTGAAAGGGGGATACCTAGAACAGAAAAAATATAATCGTAACAAGCCATTTTTCTGTGTGTCCACGAGAGCACGATCTACTGAACCTGTGGATATAAAATTCCTGTTACATGACATTCAGACCCTTGTGCTGACATTCCATATGAATGTCAAGCACCTGTTTGTGTACGTGTGCACAATGTAGAACTCAGTGTGCTGTGTGAGTCTGTGTACTGGGGCCAATAAGATCCATTGTGGATGCCCATGGTTCGCATAGCACTAGACAGAAGATGAGAAATCCCCCTCAGACAGTAGAAGTGTATTCACAACACAAAACTATATAGTGAATCATGAAAGAAAAGATTCATAATGTGAACATTTTCCTTTATAAACATATTATTATTGGAGAAAGTGTTCTCATCCACAATTTGTGGTATACTTCACCCTTGGGTCACGTCCGCATTGAAAGTGAATCTTTACCTGAATAGGCTAAACCGAACTTGGGTACTCTTAGATATTTGATAGTACATAGTTAGAGGGATCCAGACTGAAAAGAGGAGAGAATAAAATAATCTAGTAGGTCACCTAAATCATATTTATTTGGGGGTGCACCTCATAAGATTAAAGGCATACACAAAAGGATACACTGGGATCTGAATTATTCCTGCATGATGTAATAAGTTGACATGTTTCAGCCAACACTGAAGCCCATACTTGTCAGTGGCCTTCCTCAACAGTTGGAACCCAAATATTTAATCCACTATACCTAATGCATGTAAAATGTTTGGTGAAGTTGGTAGTGTAACACTTAACACATAGCACCGAAAAGACAACTTTATTTTTCGGGATAGCAAGATTTGGGAAATGACAATGTAACAAAATTCCATTGATAAAGGTGCAATATCAGTTAAAAACCCAAAGCGCATGCACACGCCTGTGAGTATCACTGCAAACTCACAAACTGTAATTCACTCAAAACATAGTGCAGCACAGTAGTCCTAACTTACCCTACTATAATAGAATTTTGGCTCCATGGGTGAAGGGAGGAGGCAACTCCATGTAGTCAAAACGTCTGGTAGTTAGAGCACGTAAATACAATAAATGTAGTCAGAAAATAGTACATTCATTGTATATAGCCTCATAAAGTCCTGTGGCCCTGTGTAACTTATTTCATCAAGGGAGAATGGCTGCTGATACACCTATAGCCCTCTTAACCCTTCATATTGAATTGCCGTGGGAATGCTCCTGTTTTTAGCATAAATACATTTTTATTGGCATTTAAGTCACTAGGCAAACATAAAACGTGGCATAACACCTCATCCCACCCAATCCATCCCCAGGAAAAGAACAGAACTGCAAACCCCTTTGTTACCCCCGCCCCTTCCTGCCTTATCATGTTATTCACCAGTCGCCTGCCCTTCACAAACCAAAATAATGAGCAACCACAGTCCCTTTGTCTTGTGTGCCATGTTCGGAAAAGGGTGTTCAACCCTTGCCCTCTATTAGTTTGAGATAACAGCCCTGCAGACTAGAGTTTTACAATATATTGAGTACTCTGATTCTATTGGGACAATGTAGCTCCTTAAGGTCCTTCCCATGGTGAGTCAGCAATGCACATTCTTTCTCTGTGCCATAGAACCAAGACCAAGTACAACGCTTGATTTCATAACCGAGCATGGGTGTTCTAGAATGCTCTTCCAGCTTGTTTAAGGTATAAAAGACAGGGGGACTGGGCGTTAAGACAGGAATTCACCTGTGAAGCAGATGCGCTGCCTGGGAGATATTTTTGATCCCATGTGTGGTCTCCTGCCTTGACCGTCAGCGGGTTCCCTGGTCGTGTGCTGGCTAAGATGAATAATTCAACCCTCATGGTGATGCATTTTAACTTTTAATTCTTACTATATATATATGTCATTGTTGATGCATTGCAAATCTCTGTTAGTGATTGTTTAACTGCTCTGATTCTTCCTGTCTTCTTGTGTATACACGTTTTTTTTCAATTGAGTTAAATGCTTATTTTCATATATTTGTGTGCTTTTATTTGATATCTGAGAAGTACCTTAATAAATTAATTACTCAGACTACGAGTGCTGTTTTCTTTGGCATCATTTTCTCTTAGTTTAAACAAGGGCAATACAAATTGGCATCAACTGCAGGATTGGAAGAAAAAGATTGAAGAGTGAAAAATGTTTGGTAAAAAAACAAAGGTAGTTCCCCAGATGCCAAGTGAAATACTGGGGTTAGAAAGTGTACTTACGAATGAGTGGGTTTGCGGTGCAGGGTTGAGGGAGAATTGGAACGCATGTATGACAGACGCTGTACCAACAAAGGTATTAGCTTGCTTGTCAAAAGTTCCAGTAGAGAAAAGAAGAGTTATTTATCATAGGCTGTCGGGGCTGGAGCATTCAGAAAATGCATGAGAAACGTGTTCAGTTAGAACCAGAACGTGAACAATTAGAAAGGCAGCTAGTGGAAGCCAAAAATACCTCAACAATGTTGTCATGTCAACATAAATTACTACAAGATAAAGTTGATACTTACCAGACTGTAGCAGAGAGAGCTGCAGTGCGTGTAGCTCAATATAAATACAAAAAGCGCAGCGGAACAGGCAATAAAAAGAAGGTTCATTCAGCAATTGCTAAAGCAGGGCTAGACTGGAATCCGGATAATTGGGATGCTAATATTTGGGATGCCTCTGACTTTTATGACTCTGGCAAAGAGTCTTTTCAAAACAGTGGTGGGCAGGGCGAGGCAGACGAACAGAAAGTGATTTGTGTGCAGCCTATACACAGACGAAAGATACTAACTGGCCCACAGTACCCTCAAGGGGGGCCTCCATGGCCTCTCTGGCGGATTATACTCAACAGGAGATTAACAATATCATAGACAGATTTCGGTAGAGATCTGGGGAAACATTGCTTACATGGATGGTGTGATTATTTGACACACGATCATCTGGAGTGATGCTAGATGTAGGAGATGCCCCAAAGTATTGTATACATAGCACTGATCCCACTGTACAGGAGCTGTTTAGGGGTTATCAGGGTAACCAACAGATCACCCTACTGCAGTTAGCAGTTATAGGGTGTAATCATAAGTATCCTACTGAGTCTGACTGGGCACAAAGTTATAAGCCCTGGTATACATTAAGAGATGCAATGCAGAGAATTAAGGAAGAGGGAATGAAAACTGTAATTTTTCTGGGTGATGCTCACCGGATGTTGGATGGACCACTGACACTGTTAGTGCGAAACAAAATAATTTGTTTAGCTCCCCGGCCTACAAACATGATGATGCCCCTATTAATCAATCAGCCAGGTAATCCGTTAAAGGATGTACTTGAGGCTGTCCATGAGTTGAAAGAATGGATGAACCCTGAGGGATCCTCGAGGTCTGAGGGCTGTTCAGATAATAACAGTGTACCCACAAGATATATGTTTATGGCATTACTGAAGGATGGTGTCAACAAAGAACAGATAGATGGGATAGATACCAAGAAGCAGGGAAGTGAATAAGCAAGATAACACACAAGTGAATCAGGGCAAGTCAGAGATGCAGACGGAAGGAGAGGAGAAGGAGAAAAATGTTTCACCAAGGAGGAAAGAGGAGGTAGATTTGAATACTGACTGCTTGACTGAGGAAAACAGGGAACAAGAAGAATCTCCTTGCAGGTATGAGAGCATATAGCTGGACTTGACTTGGCCAAAAGTCGACAGGTTTAAATCAGATTAGGAAATAGACCAAACTCCGGTAGAGGAATAGGGTCGCAAGGATATTAGACTCCATGTTGATTTAGAAATTCACTGGAAAAATAGAAATGTTCAAAAGGTTTGGGCCTTGGTGACACCGGAGCAGAGGCCACAAATAATATATGGAAATCTGAAAAAGTTCACTGGTCAGCACTACACCATCACAGGGTTGGGTGGAAGGCAAACCCTTGCTGTGCAGACTAATGTTCAAATGATAATAGGGAGAACACCAAAAAAAGAATATACTGTTTTGATTGTGCCTCTCTTAGAGTATATTCTTGGAATTGACATTCTGAAGGAAATTACTTTATATTTGGAGGATGGGTGCTATCAACTTGGATCGAAGAGATTTTCAGCGGCTGCAATGACGGCAGGCCATCAGCAGATACTTCCAGTGAAGGTGCCCCCAGCCACCAAGGTAGTTCATTTGAAACATTACCGAATCCAGGCACGGCATGCTGAGATAAGTGAGACTATACAGGATTTGATAGAGACAGGTGTGGTGGGCCCAGTCACCACTGTGTGAAACAATCCTTTGTGGCCTGTGCGCACACTGGATGGGAGCTATAGAATGACCATCGATTATCGGGAATTGAACAAATATACACCCCCTTTTACTGCTGCAGTACCTGACACCATCACTTTGATTGAAAGGATACACAAACATAAAGAGACCTGTTATGCAACCATTGATGTTTCTAATGCCTTCTTTTCCATACCATTGACCCCTGAGAGCCAAGAGCAATTTGCTTTCTCACACCTTCAGAGACAATTTAAGCCGTTAAGATTACCTATGGTATATGTACACAGCCTCACCATCCGTTACCTGTTGGTGGCAGAAAATCTGGATGAATTATCTGTCATTTTAGGGGTGCAGTTCTCTCATTATATTAATGATGTGATGATTCAGGAAGAAACACAAGAGCAGGTGCAGACTCAGTGGACAGGGTTGTGGAACTTTTGCAAAGCAAAGGGTGGATGATCAATCCAGATAAGATGTAAGGACCCTCTCAAAACGTGAGATTTCTAGGAATTCAGTGGATTCAGGGACAGGGTGGTGATGCTGCAGGTAAGACAAAAGATACTAGAGTTTGCCACACCTCATAATAAGGAGGAAACTCAGCGAGGTTTGGCTTTTGGAGACAGCATATCCCTCACTTGAGTCAGATTTTGGCCCCTTTGTACAAGGTAACCCGAAAGAAACATGAGTTTGAATTGGGAGTGCAGCAGCAGTGTGCATTTGAATTGGCAAAGGTGGCAATTCAACATATGTTAGACTTATGGCCCATACAGGAAGGAGACAATGAGTTACATGTAACCGTTCAGGGGCAATATGCAAGTTGGAGTATGTAGAAAAACAGTGAAGAAAGAGGGTGCCCTAGGTTTCTGGACCAAAACGTTACTAGACACTGGAGAGTGATATATTCCCTTTGAGAAGCAGTTACTGGTGTGTTATTAGGCTCTAGTGGATACTGAACAAAGGACAATAAGGCATAATGTGATTTTGAGACCCGAGATCCCGATAATGCCGTGAGTGAGGAGTTCACCCAAAACTCACCACAGAGGACATGCACAAGAAGCAATTGTCATTAAGTGGAAATGGCACATATAGGACAGGGTCCGAGTGGGACCAGCAGGAACCGTGGCCCTGCATGAACAGGTGGCAGAGGCCCCCGTGCAGGATGAAGAGGTGTTGCACGAGGTGCCAGAGGTAAAAGAGTCACCCATGAGGTGGGGTGAGCCACTTAAGCCCTTGTCCCCTGAGAATAGAAAGCACGTATGGATCACGGATGGTTAAGCCAAGTATGTGTTGGCTGAGAGACATTGGAAGGCAGTGTCATATAATCCTGTCACTAAGAAGCTGCTATCCACTATGAGAGAAGGGAAGAGTTGTCAATACACAGAATTGTACGCTGTATATCAAGCTCTAAAACAAGAATTACCTGGGAAACGTCACATTTATACTGATTCTTGGTCTACTGCAAATGGGCTTGCTACCTGGCTCCCCACAAGGCATCCACATAACTGGCAAATATATTCTAGGAGGATTGGGGCAAAGAATTGTGGCAAGAAATTTGGGAAATGCTAGAGCAAAGTACCGTCACTGTATTTCATGTAGATGCCCACTCTCCCACCAACTCACTAGAACAATGGTGTAATTCCTTTGCAGGCGACAAAGCCAAAATCTCATAGGCAGAAGCGGCAACACAGGATTCTGACTTGGTGGGGATGGCTAAGTGGGCTCACCAAAAATGTGAACACATGGTAAGGAAGGCCACTAACAGGTGGGCAGAGATTAGAGGGATACACATTTCACTAGATCTAATAAAAATCATAATGCAATTGGACAGGAAAAGTTTTTGGGAGACACTGGGACGGGTAGCTGGAGGGGGTTTGGGAGTGGAGGAAGAGGTTGTGGTTGTAGGAGGTGTTTGCTTGCTGACTTTGGGTGAAGGTGCATGCACTGGAGGCTGTCGTGAGGTGGATGGCTGTTGGGTGGCTGTGTGCCTGCGTTTGTGTATCTTGGGAGGGGGCGTCACAGACACAGTGGGAGAGGACACAGGGGACGTGTGAATGGCAGTGGGGGTGGTGACTGCACGTGAGCAGGGTGTGGTGGTGTGTGTGCTGGTGATGGCAGTAGTTGCTGTTGATGTAGTGCATGCAGGTGTGAGTGGAGACGAGACTGGGAGGGAGGAGGGAGACGAGGAGGAGGGGGACACAGTGGAGGCAGTGGATGTTGGTGTGTCTGCATGTGTGTGATGCTTGCATGAGTGCCTGTGGGATGTGTGGTGCTTATGTCTGCCTGAGCTTCCCCTGTGTGTTGACGTGTGTGCATGCTGGTCTGAAGGTGTGTTTGGGGTAGGCTGGGGTGCAGGGGACTGCGTCTGGGTGCAGGAAGTTGGAGGGGAGGCTAGAGACAGGGACAATGGCTGCCATCAGTGCTGAGGCCAGAGTCTGAAAAGCTTGCTGAAGGGCCGCCTGACCAGAATGAATGCCCTCCAGGAATGCATTTGTTTGTTGCAACTGCCTTTCTACACCCTGGATGGCATTTAAAATGGTAGACTGCCCAACAGTGAGGTACCTGAGGAGGTCAATGGCCTCCTCACTGAGGGCAGCAGGGGTGACTGGGGCAGGGCCTGAGGTGACTGGGGCGAAGGTGATGCCCACCCTCCTGGGTGAGTGGGTATGGGGCAAAGGCTGAGGGGCTGCTGGGAGGGCGGTGCTGGTAGGGAGGGTGGCGGCTGTACCTGTAGATGTGGGGGGCACAGATGTTGCCGCCACCACAAGGGAGCTCCCATCAGAGGACGAGTCCGTGTCGCTAGTGTCAGCTCCTGTCCCCGCCGTGGAGCTCCCCTCGCCCTCCGTCCCACTGGTGAACTCCGAGTCTGTAGTTTCGCCCTCCAGGGCCATGTGGGATGCAGCTCCCTCGTGCTCCGGTGCCACTGCTCCTCCGCCTGATGATGTTAATGCACACAAGAACAGGGAGACCACAAAAAGGGGGGGGATGACAGAAGAAAGACATGTTGAGTGCATGCATTACCGCTACCATTGGCGGACACAACAGACACAGAAGCCTCCTGCCCTATGCCGCGCTCTTGGTCTCCACTGTTCAATTCCAAGGAAATGGCCTACTAGGCTATGGACGACATCTACACACATGGATGACACAGTGGCATGACTAGGTGTACTTGGCACTCTACAGAGGTGGGGTGGGGTGCCACATGGCCTGCCTTACGGAGGGACCTTGCCTAAAAAACTCGCCCTGGCCTAGGGAAACCCACAGCCCACCTCCCCCACCCAGACACCTCCACTGAGCGCTAAATCAACAGGATGAAAGTGTACTCACCCCCTTGTGGCTGCTGTGATGCCCTCAAGCGCCCATCCAACTCCGGGTACGCCACCGCCAGTATCCTGAACATCAGGGGGGTCATGGTGCGACGGGCACCCCTCCCACGTTGGGAGGCCATCCCCAGCTGAGCCTCCGCCATCTTCTTGCTCCAGCGGCGAATGTCCTCCCATCTTTTCCAGCAGTGGGTGCTCCTTCCGTGGTAGACCCCCAGGGTCCGGACGTCCTTGGCAATGGCACGCCAAATATATTTTTTCTGGTGGGCGCTGACCTACATGATTTGTACAGGGGGAAGAGAAACTTATTACCAACTGCACCATCACAGTTATTGGCCCCCATCCCTACCCTTGGCATGTGGCACACGCACTAACTGTCGTTTCATGCACGCCGCACTCTATCCCCTTCCTTCTTACATCCACCCCTCTCCACACAGGCATAGCCCATACAGCATGCTCCCAGAGTACTTACCTGTTTGTCTGGAGGACCGTAGAGTAGCGTGTACTGGGGGAGGACCCCATCCACGAGTTTCTCCAACTCCTCCGATGTGAAGGCAGGGGCCCTTTCCCCAGACACTCGAGCCATTGTCTCTTCCAGACCGAGGTCACAGCAGCACTTGCAGTGTAGGTCCTCTCCTGTCGAAGATCAGGTATCGAGTGATTGAACAGATAGAAAATGGCGGTCACGTCAGCGGCGGTGCGTACCGTCACCGCCGGCGTACACCGTCATTGGCTCCTGGGACCCATAGGGTCCAATGTTAACCAAAGCAGCATTGCGCCGCGGTCTTCGACCGCCTACCGCGACGGCGTACAACGCCAGCGCAGTTACCTCACATCCTATTGTCCCACTTTACAGGTCAGGCAGCTGCCATTTCAGGGGCCCACATTGCTTCATTTTTATCTGCATCACACATACCTAGGCCTAGACTCAACACACATACAGGCCACTTTTTGGATTATGATTCGTGTTATGTGTAAGCTGTGGGTACGTACCTCTGAGTTGTTTGAATCTGTGCTCACTGTTGTCCTTCATAGGCACCGTCCGCTGGGACATGTGAGGAGATGGCGGCATCCTCCGGTGTACCGACCGTTGGTGGACCTGTCGACAATGGAGGAAAGACATGTGATCATCACCTACAGGCTTGACCGTGCCATAATCCAGAAACTGTGTACCCAGCTGGAGCCAGACCTGATATCCGCCATCCCACAGGAATCCCCCCTCAAGTGCAGGTGCTGTCAGTGCTCCATTTCCTTGCAAGTGGGTCATTTCAAACAACAGTGGCCATAGCATCAGGGATGTCCCAGCCTATGTTTTCCAACGTGTTGTCCAGAGTGTTGTCTGCTGTGCTGAAACACATGCGAAGCTACATCATTTTCCCTCAGGTGGAGGATTTACCTACAGTAAAAGGTGATTTCTGTGCCCTGGGACATATTCCCAACAACATAGGTGCTATTGATGGGGCCCATGTGGCTTTGGTCCCCCCCCCACAGGAGTGAACAGGTGTACAGAAACCAGAAGAGTTATCATTCGATGAATGTACAGATGGTATGTTTGGCCGACCAGTACATCTCCCATGTGAATGCCAAGTTCCCTGGCTCAGTGCATGACGCCTACATCCTGCGGAATAGCAGCATCCCTTATGTGATGGGTCAACTCCAGAGGCACCGTGTGTGGCTATTAGGTGAGCACCTGGAAGCAAGACAGTGGGAATGGTTGTCTGGGTCTGGGGATATCCCTACAGGTTAGTGTGTGTCTAACAGTTGTCCCTCGCCATTTGCAGGTGTCTCTGGTTACCCCAACCTGTCATGGCTACTGACCCCAGTGAGGAATCCCAGGACAAGGGCAGAGGAACGCTACAATGAGGCCCATGGGTGAACTAGGAGGGTGATCGAACGGACCTTCGGCCTCCTGAAGGTCAGGTTCAGGTGGATCCATATGACAGGTGGATCCCTATTCTACTCACCAAAGAAGGTGTGCCAGTTCAATGTGGCCTCCTATATGCTTCACAACTTGGCTTTGCGACAACAGGTGCCTTTTCTGCAGGAGGATGGTCCAGATGGCGGTGTTGTTGCAGCTGTGGAGCCTGTGGACAGTGAAGACGAGGAAGCAGAAGAAGAAGACATGGACAACAGAGACTCAGTAATCCAGCAATATTCCCAGTGAAACACAGGTAAGAATACAAACCTGCCTACTACATGTACTTAAACACTACTACCTCTCTACTGTCTGTCGTTTTCACCCAGTGTATGGTCACTGAGTTGTCACTTTCCCTTACGATTTCACAGATGTGGGTCCCAATGTGTGACATCTGCTTTGATTACTCATGGACTACAGCTGTGTGACATAGGTATGTTGACATTACAAATGAAAGAGCTTTTTGCCACAGTAATTGCTAATACACTATTTCGAAATCACAGACTGACTCCAGATTGTTTTGTGCTTTAATGGTGTTTATTTTAGTGCTCAATATTGGAGGGGGTAGCAAAATGGTGAGGGGTGATGGCGGAGGAATGTCCATGGCAGAGTCCAGTCTATTAGTCTCACAGATGCATTGCCCAAATGGGCATAGGAAGTGGAGCTGGGGCAGTTTAAGGATGGAGAGGGTGACAAAGTGGGACAGAAGGATGACATTCAGGGTGGTCTCATTTCTTGGCGGGACTCTTGGCATCGTTCTCTGTCTTTGTCCTGGATCTCAGGGACCGTTTGCGAGGTGGTTCTCCCTCTGCATGGGGTGGGGTGCTGGTGTGGTTGTCCTGTGGGGGTGCCTCCTGTCCACTAACGCCGGCAGAGGTGGTGGGCAGTTCATCGTCCAGGCTAGTGTCAGGGGCCCCTTGTAGTGCCACAGTGTCACTCCTGGCCTGGTGTTGAATACTTCCTTCAGCACCCCTACGATCGTGCCCAGGGTGGAACTGATGGCTCTGAGTTCCTCCCAAATACTGTTCCTCCTGCAGGCGCTGGGTCTCCTGAAACTTGGCCAGTACCGTTGCCATCGTCTCCTGGGAGTGGTGGTAGGTTCCCATGATGTTGGAGAGGGCCTCGTGGAGAGTGGGTTCCCTTGGCCTGTCCTCCCCCTGTCGCACAGCAGCCCTCCCAGTTCCCCTCTGTTCCTGGGCCTCCGTCCCCTGGACCGTGTGCCCACTACAACTGCCCCCAGGTCCCTGTTGTTGTTGGAGTGGTGGGTTAGCCTCGGTTCCCAGTAGTGGTGGATACACTGCTGATTGACGTGTCCTGGGGATGGGGGTATGGGCCTGCTGGGTGGGTGCTGTGCTGGCGTTTCCAGAGGGGGGAAGCTCTGTGGTGGCCTGTGCCAGTGTGAGGGGAACCAACTGTCCCCAGGTCCCCGATGGGCGGGGCTGGTCATCTAGATCCAGTTGGACAGAGGTGCTGTCATCACTGTGGGCCTCTTCTGTTGGTGGTGTGGACATGTGTGGACCCTCCTGTCCGGTGACGTGGGGTAGGGGTCCTGCAGGGGTATAAAAGGATGTTTATTACATCTGTGTGTGCCATGGTGTGCAATGGGTGGGTGACCGTGTACCCCAGTGCTTGCATTCCTTGTGTGATGATGGTTTAGGGGGGTGTATGGGTATGTGTAGTGGCCATGCGTTAGTGATGGGTGTCCATGCTTTGTTGTTGCATGCAGGGCTTGGTGTTAGGATGTGTGGTTTGTGATGTTGGGACATTTGTGAGGAGTTGGAGTGATGGGGGTGAGGGTGAGGGTGAGGGTGGGGGTATGTGCTGGCATGCAGGTAGGGTGGGGGGTGTAATAGTTAAGATTTGACTTACCAGAGTCCATTCCTCCACCTACTCCTGCGAGGCCCTCAGGAAGCAGAATCGCCAAGACCTGCTCCTCCCATATTGTTAGTTGTGGGGGAGGAGGTGGGGGTCCGCCGCCGGTCCGCTGAACCGCAAGGTGGTGTCTTGAGCCACGGAATGCACCTTCCCCCGTAGGTCGTTCCACCTCTTCCTGATGTCCTCCCGAATTCTTGGGTGCTGTCCCACTGCGTTGATCCTGTCCACTATTCTTTGCCATAGCTCCATCTTCCTTGCAATGGAGGTGTGCTGCACCTGTGTTCCGAATAGCTGTGGCTCTACCCGGACGATTTCCTCCACCATGACCCTGAGCTCCTCCTCCGAGAACCTGGGGTGTCTTTGCCGTGCCATGGGGTGGTGTAGGTGATGTGTGGGGTGATAAGTGTGCTGATATGTAGTGGTGTGTAGTGTGAGGTGCGTAGAAGTTATGTTGGTGATGGTGTTGTGTGCCTGTGGATGCTAGTATTGTTGATGGTGGTGTCTCTCTCTGGCCTTCTCTCAGTAATTGTGGTCGTAGGGGTTTGTGGGTGATGTGGGTGTGTGTTTTATATTGTATTGGGTGTGTGGGAGTGGTGTGTGTATGTGTATCAGGTGTGTGTATTTTGATTTGTCCAATGTGGCTGTGTTTTGGAGATGTGTGTGTATTTTGAGCGCAGCGGTGTGTACCGCCAATCGAATACCACAGTTGAAAGACCGCCGTGTGGATTCGTCGGTCGTGATGGTGTGGGTGTATTTCTGTTGGCGTGACGGTGGAGGTTTTGTTTTCGCCAGTTTATCACTGACCTTTCGTGTGGCGGACTTGTGTGGGTGTCTGAATATTGGCGGATTCCGTGTTGTGGTTCAAAACAGCTGTGGTGGATTTCTGCGGCCGCGGCGGTGTGTTGGCGGTCTTCTGCACGGCGGTAAGCAGCTTTTACCGCCAATGTTGTAATGACCGCCAATATACAGTGGATTTGACATATTCTATATTACACACAAGCTGATGGACTGATTGAGAGAATGAATGACTTACTTAAAGCCCAGTTGCGTAAATTAGATGACAGCACATTGAGAAATTGGAGAGATCATTTGAATGAGGCCCTCAGATTTTGAATAATAGACCTTTGACAAATGCGAATGTTGACCCTAGCTTTACAGATACAACCTCATACAGCCACCAACACCAAAGACAAGAGCTTTAGCTCCGTGCCGAGCAACACCAGAATGTGCAGGTCTTGATTTTCATGCTTTAAACCTGTACAGACTGAAACCAAGGGGTGTGACCCTTATAGAAACAGGAGTTGGGATACAAATTACCCCAGAGCATTTCGGATTGATTGCTTCTTGATCTGGGCTGGCACTCAAGGGTATTCAGGTGTTGGGGGAGAGATTGATGCAGACTACCAAGGAGAGATCAAAGTTATTTTACTAAACAGTGGAGAAACCGATTTGATAATACAACCTGGAGACAGAATTGCTTAGATTGTCATCATTCCAGTGTATGGAGCAATAGTTAAAAAAGGGACTGCCCAAACCCTTCTTGCAGTGCATGGGGAGGGAGGTTTTGGCTCAACTGACAAACATCCTGGTGCTAAGGTGTGGGTAGAATCCCCAAATCGCCCTCCTGAACCAGCAGAAATCATAGCAAAGGGCAAAGACAATGTTCTGTTAGTCATGAAACCAGGACAAGAAAAATGGGAATATGTTTCAGCTGATAGATGTTATTTGTTTCTTTTACAGGTCATACTAACGAGGTGTCTTTGTGCTAGCTGCTCTGAGTGAAGTGTGTTTGGCCGGATCTAAGTGGGGTCGGGAGGGACCTAAAGTCCTCAGCTCTGAAGTAATCGACCGGCAGCACCGATTGACACCCTTGCTGCACCAGTCCGAGAATGTTTGTATTTATCTGGCTCAGACCCTTCTAAACAGGTCAGATTTCTCCATGAAGAATAAGAAAAGCAAAATTGACATAATTTACACATGTGTAGTCGCTACATCCACTCCTGCTAGTGTTTTGCTACAAATATTCAATGGCACCAATGCTGATGGAGCAGTGGAAGAAAGTAATGTGTTGACTCATTTTACACCTTATGAAAACTGCTGGTTTTGCCAAGGAAAAACAGAGGAAAAATGGGACTATCTGACACAAGTAGTCACTTACAATGTTACTGCCAGCGATGTCTGCTACAATTTAACATTCAACACTTACGAAATCGGAAAATGCGCTCAAATGCGCCTTGAAGCAACAATGGGGTCTCCCCAGGAGATCCCATGGGGACAACAAGTACTATGCCAACGAAGAATCGATAAAATGTGTGAAAATGTAAATAATAGCATGTCTTACAAGAACATAGCGCCTGCTGCTAGTCACATCAAGCATGTAATATTACCTGTTGGATGGTTATTTTCTTGTGAAAACATCATGTATACTTATATTCCTGGAAATATAACTGGAGGATCATGTGCTTTCGTGCAGCTTGGACTCATGATGTTTTAATTTCACTCTGTATTACATACCATGAAACATAAGCGAAGACTGTGACTCTGAAGTTCAACTATTACCTAGATGAGAATATGTAAGCTTAGGTCTTTCAATGGTAGGAGTTCCAGGGTTAGTTGTTTATAATACTAGTGCTATTAACAAACTAGCATGTTTGATGGTTACAAACATTAATAATACATCTATTGCTTTAGCAGAGCTATTACTAGATATGCAAGGCACCAGAAAAGCTGCATTGCAATACAGGGCAGCTATTGACTACTTGCTTCTGAAGCGTGATCATGGCTGCTCAGAATTTGAAGGAATGTGTTGTTTTAGCCTGTCAGATCACTCTAAATCTATCCACTCTCACATTGAAGCCGTGCATGAATTAGTGAAGGAAGTAAAACAAAATGTAGACAAAGGGTGGAGGGACTGGCTTTTTCAAATGGCTCCCAGATTTTGGTCAGCTTCATTCCATTTTATGGATCAAATATGTTTATTGGCTTTTCAGTTATAAAACATCACAGATGCATCATAGAGGAGCAAACGCATAAAATTGACACAAAGCTTACTCCATGTACAGTGACAGAAAAACTTAATATAAAATACAACTTTGATTCCCCGCAGCTAGCGACCAATATAAAAATCAGTCGGTCCCAGGCCCTGTAGCAATACAATCGTGGTCCCATATATATTTCTAATGCACATTCGCCCCCGATCTCTCAGTTCAAGTTCAGAACCCTCAATTAGGTCGGACATGTCAACTCTGTAAACTCCCCCAACAGTATTTGTAAGAATGGTTGCCATAGATCCTTAAAGTCCGCACCTTGCTGCTGAGAGGTCAGAGTAAGCTATTCTATAGCGAGGATAAACCAGAGCCTGTGTAGCCATGAAATTACTGTCGGGATCTGGTCAGTCCCCCATATGGATAGCAACAGCTGTAATACCGCATTTAGAGCTAAGGCCATCTGCCGTCCCTTCAATGATCTCAGGGGGAAAGTGAGAGGGTTGGGGAGGCCGAGAAGAATGTACGCAGGGAGTCTAGGGATAAGAGTGTCAAACGCCTTATCAATTATGTCTCCCAGTACCAGTGGAGCTTAGGGCAGTGCCATAGTAGGTGGACGAGCGAGCCCCCAACCCCACACCCCCTCCAACAAAGGCTAGATTTAGTAGGATCCCAAGCGTGAATCCTTGCTGGGGTGTAGTACCAAGAGGAGGCCACTTTATAAGCTGTCTCTGTACCTGCTGCATTGTAGGCTGTGTGGTGTGCCCTGTAGAAAATGCTCTCCCACTCCTCGTCTGTGAGCTCCCTTTCAAGTTCCCTCTCCCATCTCAGCTGGCCCTTAGTCCTAGACGGAAGGATCCCTCCACACAGAAGAGCGTAAAGTTCTGAAATCACACGTTTAGCGCCCTTTTTCATTAGGAGCCATTTTTCAAACGGCGTTAACGGCCTGTCTATGAATGTTCTATTAGCTGGTAACATGGCCCAATGCCGTATTTGATAATACATCATCCTGTCAGCCTCGGTTAGGCCGTATGTCTCCCTCAGTTGGTCAAAGGGGATCACACCCTGCTCATCAAATAGATATCCTACCCTTTTACTGTCTCCTTCATGCCATCGACGTAATGCCTCCGACTGGAGACCCTGGACAAAATCAGGGTTTTGCTCCCAACTGAGTCATTGGGGACGGGAAGGTCGTCAAACCCACCCTATTGGCCACCCGATCCCAAACCCTCATCGAGACCTCTGTGACCGGAGATACATACAAGCCCCGCGCTCTATGATGGCACATAAGCCAGGGCTCTTTCCAAATATGAAAATTAGCCACTGCCTGGTCCATGAAGCACCAATGCTTCTCGGAAGACGGGCAGCTCCATTCCAAGAGGAAACGCAGCTGTGCTGCTTGAAAGTATCGAAGTAGGCAGGGGACCGCGAGTCCATCCTCCTGCTTAGGGCGATAAAGCACCCGTTGTGGTAGCCGCGACGCTCTCCCTTCCCATATAAATATTAGAACCGCTGTTTGGAGGGTTGCTATCGTTCGTGGCGGGGGTTCTACCGGGAGTGCCTGGAATACATACAGTATACGTGGCAGGATGGTCATCTTCACTGCAGCCACCCTGCCTAGCCAAGACAGTGTAAGTCTGCCCCAGGTGTCTAAGTCGCACTGCACCTCCTTGATCAATTTAGTGTAGTTCAGCGTTGCCGTACGCGCGACCGTAGAACCAAGCTCCACCCCCAAGTACGGAAGGCCCGAGGAAGGCCATATAAAATGGAATCGGGACTTCAGCTCCCTTTCATGCTCAGCACTAATAAACTTGCCCATAGCTTGCGATTTTTGCATATTTATCCGGAACCCCGAGACCCGCCCGAATTCCTCTAGGACTCCCATTAGTACCGGTAGCGAGGTCGCAGGTTCCGCCACAGTAAGAATGACGTCATCCGCATATAACAATATAATATGCTCATCACCCCCAAACTTCACCCCCGTAATCCTAGGGTCGTCCCGGAGCCTCTGCGCCATCGGCTCCATATACAGAGCGAACAAGAGGGGCGAAAGCGGGCACCCCTGCCGGGTCCCTCTCTGAACAGAGAATGGTAAAGAGAGCGTTCCATTAACTCTGTCCGCTGCCCGAGGCGCCTGATAAATGCAGCGGATCCATGCCATAAAACCCGGACCTAACCCAAAGCGCTCTAACACCCTGAACAAGTATGGCCAATGGACCCTATCAAACGCCTTCTCAGCATCAATAGACAAGAAGAGCGCCTCCCTACGCGAGCGTTCAGTTTTATCCAGTAGGTGAAGCAGTCGCTTAGTGTTATCACTACACTGTCTATGCAGGATAAATCCCGCTTGGTCGGGATCCACAAGCCCCGGCATATAATAGTTGAGCCGGTTTGCCAGGATGCCAGTGAATAATTTGGCGTCTATATTCAAGAGGGAAATCGGCCTGTACGAGGCACATTCCTCTGGGTTCTTCCCAGGCTTCGGAATAACCACGATAGTGGCATCTAACATGCTCGTCGTAAGAGCCCCCGTGTCCCGAAAGGAATTAAAAAGTTGCACTAAAACGGGTACTACTTCCATACAGAAGGACTTATAAAAAAGCGCGGAGAAGCCGTCAGGGCCAGGCGACTTCCCGGATTGTAGGCGCGCAATTGCTGATATAACTTCCTCTGCCCTTATAGGTTGATCTAGCAGAGTCGCCTCCTTCTCGGTCAAGGGACTAATTGCTATGCCCTCTAAGAAGGACTCCGGAGTTGAGTTGCCAGGCTCCTCAGCCCCATACAAACCCTGACAGTATCCCGCAAAGGCCTCCGCAATCTGGTCGCTCGTGCGCTTCCAGACCTGAGGGAGAGCGAATCAGTTTTATCATTGAGGCTGCGCACTGCGCTCTCAACCTGTGTGCTAATAGCTTCCAGCATTTATTACATCCGACATAATACTTGTGTTTAAGGCGGACTACTGCATACTCTGCCCTGTCCCAATCCAGCCTCCTCAACTGCTTCCTAATTTTCTCAAGCTCTCACCATGTTCTCGGTGCACCTGTGTATTTATGTGAACGCTCCAGCACCCTTACTCACTGTTCCAGATCCTCCCTGAGTTGTCTCCTCGCCTTATTGTCCCTAGCCGAGAGCGACATCACCTCACCCCTCACAACCGCTTTCAATGCCTCCCATAGCGTCGCAGTGCTTGTTGTCCCATCGTCATTAAAGCTGAGATAGTCTGTTATTGCCTTTTGAATCGCCTCTACCGTTGCCCCGTTCTGAAGAATTGAATCCCTAAATCGCCAGCCCAATGCACCTACGCGCCTTCATTCCATTTTAGGTGGAATACTTGTGGTAATTTGTATTATAATAATGCTATGTTGCTGTATGCAATGCGTACCTAACCTGATGACTATGTTATGAGAGTCACTGGTCAAAGGGTGGAGTGTAATGCTATGTGTAGTTGATCACCGACTCCATCTTGACCATTGACTCTATTTTGTGCTTAGCTTCAGTTGTCGTCACTGCGGCGGTGTATGGTTTTTCCACATAGAGCTTATTTTCACACAGAAGTTTTTTTTGCTTTTATCACCAAAACAGGGTCATAGCGTGTTGGAACATATTATGGGGAATGCGGACATGAGAAGAGATTATATGGCTGGGAATGTTTTCATCAGGGAAAGCTACAGCTCTGTCTCTGGAATGCACATTGGGGCCCAGCCAATTCTTCTGCATGTTTTTGACACAGACCAAGTACAGCCAGCGCTTGATGTCATAAAAGAGGAAGGGCGTTCTAGAATGCTCCTCTAGCTTAATTAAGGTATAAAAGCTGGGATATTGGGCATTAAGGGGGTCATTCCGACCCCGGCGGTCAAGGACCGCCGGGGCCGGGGATGCGGGAGCACCGCCAACAGGCTGGCGGTGCTCCTCAGGACATTCTGACCGCGGCGGTTCAGCCGCGGTCAGAACAGGAAAACCGGCGGTCTCCCGCCGGTTTTCCGCTGTCCTGCAGGATCCTCCATGGCGGCGCAGCTTGCTGCGCCGCCATGGGGATTCTGACACCCCATACCGCCATCCTGTTCCTGGCGGGTCGACCCCGGTATGGGGTGTTGTGGGCATTGGCATGGGCACTGCAGGGGCCCCCGTAAGAGGGCCCCACTTTGTATTTCAGTGTCTGCTTCGCAGACACTGAAATACGCGACGGGTGCCACTGCACCCGTCGCACATACCCACTCCGCCGGCTCCATTCGGAGCCGGCTTCCTCGTGGGGAGGGGTTTCCCGCTGGGCTGGCGGGCGGCCTTCTGGAGGTCGCCCGCCAGCCCAGCGGGAAAGCCAGAATGGCCTCCGCGGTCTTTCGACCGCGGAGCGGCCATATGGCGGCTCCCACCGCCCGCGGGGGTCAGAATGACCCCCTAAGACAGGAACTCACCTGTGGACGCGCTGCCTGGGAGATATTTTTACCCCTCATGGTGATGCATTTTAACTATTAATTATTTAGCATACATATATACATATTTTATATATATATATATATATATTTTTTTTTATTATTTATTTATTTTTCTTTTTTTTCACTGTTGATGCACTGCACATGTCTGTTTTTCGATTGTTTAACTGTCTGGTTCTTCTTGTATATATAGATGTTTTACTTCATTTGAGTTAAATGCTTACTTTCATATATTCTTGTGCTGCTATTTGAAATATGGGAAGAGCCTTAATAAACTCACTCAGTCTAAGAGTGCTTCATTGTGTCCTCTTAGTTTAAACAAGGGTAACACAACAACCAGAGGACAGGGAGAGAATAATTACTTTACAGACAGCAGGTTGAATAAACTTGCAGTATGTTCCATAATGGCGGGAGAAATTGGATCGACTGAAGATTCAGATTTAACACTGGAGCAAGAGGACGTTAAGTCAGTAATAGAGATTGAACAGAATTGTTGTAGCTTAACACTGGTGGCTGACCTGTCAAACCACATCTCTAGCTGCAGGCAACATATAGCTTCTATAGGGAAGGAAATATAGATTTTCTCTACTTTTCAGTGAAAATGTAGCCAATTTCATTACAACTATCTTCAGTGGGCAGAGAGGAATGTGAATGAAAATGTGTATAAAAATGAAAACCCTTCCATCCGCTTTGTTCCATTTCCAACTTCTTCTTGACTAAGGAATAGAGTACTCCACAGAATTAATAAAGAGCTGCTGTTAAAAACAGCTAGTGTATACATGACTGCCAGCCTCCCAGACATCAGTGCACAGCATCTGAAGTCTGGACGTTCTGTTGGAAGTTCTGAGGATCTGCCCAAATGTCCTAGAAATGTGCCTGTTTGCTGAGAGAGGGAAGGAGTGTGTCTGTCCTGTTGGAGGGGTGTCTATCCAGGAGGAGAGGCCTAGTGTGTTCCCATAATGTGCCAAGAGTGACTTGTGGTGTAAAGGGGTCCCCTGTCACCCTGCAGTGAACTGCACCATGAGTGTACCAGAGTGAAGATTCCTGTCTCACCCAGCAGCCTGCCGCAGGCTGCAGACTTTGGTTCTACCTCTGCTGGCACAGGAAATTAAATATGTCTAACTGCTTGACCAGGGTCAGCCTGGTGGCTGCAGCTACCAGAAAGACATCATCATGAAAAAGCTCAGGCAGGCAGCTGCAATTGTTATATCTTATCACTGGTCTGCAGCTAGCCAAGGGGTCACCACTGTCGGAGACTGGTGTGACCATGTAGACATACCTATTGTGTCTGCTCAGTGAACCCTGACCCAGAAAATGCTACTGCTTCAGCCACCGGGAAGAAAAGTTCAGTGCCATAAAGATGGGAGTACATCCCGCACCCTTGATACAGCCTGTACTGCAGTGTGACCAAGAGCAAGTAAACACAGAACTTAGGGGGGTCATTCTGACCCCGGCCGGCGGCGGTAGCCACCGGCCTGGCTGGGACCGCCAGAAGACCGTCCCGCGGTCCAAAGACCGCGGCAGTCATTCTGGGTTTCCCACTGGGCTGGCGGGCGACCGCCAAAAGGCCGCCCGCCAGCCCAGTGGGAAACACCCTTCCACGAGGAAGCCGGCTCCGAATGGAGCCGGCGGAGTGGAAGGTGTGCGACGGGTGCAGTAGCACCCGTCGCGAATTTCAGTGTCTGCTAAGCAGACACTGAAATTCAAAGTGGGGCCCTCTTACGGGGGCCCCTGCAGTGCCCATGCCATTGGCATGGGCACTGCAGGGGCCCCCAGGGGCCCCACGACACCCCTCACCGCCATCCTGTTCCTGGCGGTCGAAACCGCCAGAAACAGGATGGCGGTGAGGGGGTCGGAATCCCCCATGGTGGCGCAGCAAGCTGCGCCGCCATGGGGGATTCCTCAGGGCAGCGGAAAACCGGTGGGACACCGCCGGTTTTCCTGTTCTGACCGCGGCCATACCGCCGCGGTCAGAATGCCCTCAGGAGCACCGCCAGCCTGTTGGCGGTGCTCCCGGGTCGGAATGACCCCCTTAGTGTGTATACTGGGATAGTGACAGATGTTCATGGGCAAGACAATGGTACCATGTTGCTTGGGGTATGAAAGAAGGCTGAAAGACACCTTAAGTAGCCTGGCTGCTTTTATTTTAGGATGAGTATTGTATGAGTAATTAGCTTGCAAAGCCTTCTAATATTTTCTTCTTCTCTCCTTCTTATAGGTTCTTCCCAGGTATGGGCCCGCCGGTGTCACAGGTAAGTGCCTGTTTCCACCTTATTTCTAATTTTAAAGTGATAGTGTAGGGTTAGTGGGAGCCCATCACCAGATCGTGTCCTAAGGTCACCCGGTCTGTGCAAGGGTAGGTCGCCCTTAGTATCTGCCCTTCTGAGGGTCTTTGTCCTTAAAAGGAATTTTATTCATAAACAGAACCTCGACCTGAGGTAAAACATGAAACAAACAAAAAATCAAAAAGAAATGAAGTCTGTGAGAACACTCTTATGTCCATGAATGTTCTTGTCTTTGGGCCTGCTAGAAATGAGGTTTTTGATTGGCTAGGGTATGCACCTAAGCCAGGCAGAACTAACCCCTCTAGTCAGGGCAAGTAAGTTACACACCAAAGATAACCTGTTCTCATCCCCGGGTAGCTTGGCACAGAGCAGTCAGGCTTATCCTCAGAGGTCATGCGTAAAACTTTTGTGCAACACACTCCCACTAGTGACACCTTAAATACACCACAAAAGAGACTACACATGTGATTATATAAAAAATATGTTTCTCTAAAGTGCATATATATCATAACACCAAATCGACATAAGGTATAAATATTGTACATATATTAAAAGGTCTGAGATATTACTTTATACTCTGTTAGTGAGGTACCAAAATCATAGGAAATACAACATCAGGGCATGAAATGCATCTGATTAGAAAAGGTACATGAGTCACCACATGAGTGCAAGAACGCAAATCAGGATAGGAAAATATGCACAAATTACCATATGTCCTCATGAATCACCAATATTAGATACATGGCTATCTGAATATAAGTAACAATCATTCAGTAACTCAGCCCATGCACCATCATGACATCCTGAGGCACGGCGTACCTGGGATCCTATTACACCTACTATGGTAATCAGACCCCAAGCATAGGCACAGAGACACCTTCATGCTTCCTAAACATAATATGGTAGTCTCCTTTGCAATGGCGATCTCTTGAGCAGGGGGGCCTCCGTCAAGGGCTCACCCCTGCGTTACCACTGTTTAACAACGACAGGATTGTTCAAGTATGGCCCCCTTCCAGGGAGTACTTTTAAACCACAGAGGGTAACCCATCAACCCAAAGGGCTGGGTAGAATTCAAAGATCAAAGACAACAATGCCCTTAAAGGTAAATAAAAACTCATTCATGCACATAATAAATATGTCATAACAAACTGCATAGGTGAACATATAAAAGACACTTTTATTCAATTACATATAAATATTAAAAACATATTTAAATTACTTTCCCATATAGGACAACGCATCTCAAAATAAAAAAAAACAAAGGACAAACCAGATAGTGAAAAAAGAGTGCTTGTGATAAATAGTAACCAGAAAAGGAATAGCCAATATCCTAATTATCTAACACATAAAAAATAAATAAGAGCCATTGGTTAGGTATCCTTTTACTGCAATGAATCATTTCCCAATCATCAAAAGACATATATCTCCATCTTAAGTCCCGCTGTTATACTCTATGCAGACACCAATCCCGACTGAAAATTGTGCGTCGACGTTTCGACCCTTCCCTATGCTGGGCCAGATCACTGCTCCAAACTGGGACTTCTTCAGGACTAATTGATGGGAGTCCCTATAATCATATCAGAAAAAATCCTGATCAAACTACTAAACATATTAAACATGTCACCTATGCTGCTCATCAATTTCAAAGACATACTTACCCTCTAATTTCTTTCAACCCTTCGTTGTTTAGGAGTTCCTTCTTGTCAAATGGATCAATCTAACAAAACAAAACAAGTCACACACTCCCTGGGTAGTCTACATACACCACGGTGCGTTCATGCAAACCAAACTCACCTTGAATTAAAGGTCCGCTTGCCTACTCAAATTGATTTAAAAATTCTTCCATATATACCGCCTTTGAGCATTCCTTCCAATCAATCTGAAATGTGCCACAAATAACAACTTATCAACAATAAACATACCACCTTGACTTCTAATATCTTACTTTCATAGTATCCAAATAAACAAACCACCATATATTCTATCATATCCTAAAAGAACCCTATAGCATACTCAAAAATGCCAACTCACATATATTCCTCAAATGTTATATTTATAAATTGTCTCCCAGATATAGAGGGATACAGTCATCACTTCTTTGTAAATTTATTTTTAACATTAACATCAAAACGAAAAGATTCAAAGTAACCAGCATGGAAATGGTTACTGAAACTCCAGTCATAAATCCAATTATTAAATCAGAAACAACTGTCTTACATACAGAAGTGACTGGGTAAAAATAACCATGCAACATTGTTACCCAGTCCTCCGATAATGTACCTCTCTGTTCGTTTGTATTCCTACTCCAAAAGCGCCTCAAATCATTCAGCCGAGAAACCGCCGTGTCTCTCAAGGTGCGCTTTTATCTTTGCCGGGCAAACATAATTAGGCGTGGCCCCAGCGTGAGTTTCAATAGAACCACGGACCTGCCGCCACGCTTCCAAAACAATTAGCATATCCCAGCTGGGCAACATTCCAAACCTTCGGCTCATGCGGCCACTCGACAACGCTATTCTTATTCACGTTAAAAAATGTATTTGAACGGGTGATCGACCAAAAATGAAACATGCGTTTGTTTTTTTTGAGCAGACCAAATAGCCCTTCTTATAAAACCTAGACCCTACATCAAATTCTTACGGCTTTATAATTGTCGTCACTCTTCCGATATTGCACCAAACTCACACACTAAAAACAAACCAATACAAAATATTAAATGCACACAATTCATAAATATATAAATACAAAATACTAAATACACACCATTTATAAATATATACCCACCTAATACTACAATTCAAAAGCTTATATATATCATGCAGTGATTCAATGGACCGTTAGTACTGTGCCACTTCAAATGAATCTAATGAAACCCAAGTCTCGCAACAACTATAAGGAGGTTTTTTATTTCATATCAGAGAGAAGGGAAATTATATCATTCAAGGACCCACTCCTCATCCTCTATCCTAAAAATCACACATTCAACCTGTCCTGCTCAGTCAAACTCCTATATCCAAAGAATATTCTCAAAATTCCAAATCCAGTTGCCCATGGACTCACCCATTAGCCAAACTGTTTGTTTGCCTGGCAATTTTCTCATATTCATTCAAACCATTCCCTGCCGAGTCTAACAAATGAATCCATTTGCATTCCCTTAGGTTTAGCGCCCTTGTCAGGTCTCCCCCTCGAGAATTGTGATTGATTTTCTCAATCACCGTCCATGGTAGGGAGTCCACGGAATGGTTCAATCCCTTCCAGGGAGGGCACCCACACACTTCAGGGGTCAGCGGGGAAACCTTGTGAGGTCCACCGCAGGTGGAATACTTTGGTTACACTGCTGGCAACGCGCAGACATCTATGATGATCCAGTACTTGGTGCAAGGGGAGCCTGGCTTACAGAGGCTGTCTCGCTAGAGGATGGTGCAGCAATTGCATCAGCCATCAGTGGAAGCCCTGGTAGTCAGCGCAATGTGTACAGCTGGGGAAGTGACTGCGTTGGTTCCGTTGGGGCTCCCTTCACCAGGTGGTTCAGCGCACACAGCAGTGCGTGTCACCTGTGGTTTTGAAGTGGGGCTTCTCTTGTGCAATGCCGGTTCCTTGCTGAGCTCGGCACCAGGAGAAGGGAGAAGTACACAGCCCTTCCACATTGGCGAAGTCAGTCCAGAGGCAGCACTCACAACGTGGTGTACTTGAAAGGTCAGGGGCTGATCACCACATACTCACCACATGCTGATTACAAGAGTTATAAAATGGGCAGTGCCAAACATGTGCTGTGTGTGGAGACTGTGGGGGTTGGACTCAAAGTCCTACAGCCCCTTCTGGGGCAGTCCAGCCACAGGGGAACACGTGGGACACAACTGGGGTAGCAGGCCAGCTCAATAGGGCACTTAATGGTGGTTTCTTCTGGCAGTCTAGCAGTGCCTAGGCAGTCTAGAGTCAAGAAGCAGCAGGGCAACATGCAGAAAAGAAATCCAGATGAGTCCTCTGTGCTACCCAGCAGACAACAAGCAGTAGGGCAACACACAATGAGCAGTCCAGATGAGTCCTATGTGCAGTCCAGCAGTCCTTCTGACAAAGGTACAGTCCCAGTTCCAAAAGTGCTCTACAAATCATGGGGTGAGAGCCCCTCTACTTATACTCAAAATGCACAGCTTCTAGAACAGGGGTCTTCAAACTGGGGGATGGGCCCCCTAGGGGGGCCGCACGTGATCCCGGGGGGGGGGGGGGGGATGCCAGGTTCTGGGCAAAAGAAACATTATGTAGATGAAAGTGCTTTTTTAAGCAGAAAAACATTTATTGCATTTTTAAAAAGGTAATAGAACTTAACTGCAATGTTCAAATAAGTCTAGACATATTTAAACATTGCCAACTTAAAAGAATAATTGTGAAAAGTTCTGAGGGGTGGCCGGATGATTTATTCTTTTTGCCACTGGGGGCGAGGGGGAGACTCGGCATTAACAAGTTTAAAAAACACTGTTCTAGAATGTGGGAGAAGTTTCCAGCCAGATCTGACCCGTTCCCAGGATTTCCCTTTTCCTCCCCTACTCTGGCTCCACACATCAGTAGGGGGTAAACAAGCCCTTTCTGTGAGAGCAGGACACAGCCGATACAGGTGTAAAGTGCACCTCGCCTCCTTCTCTCTCAGCCCAGGAAGACCATTAGTATGTAGATGTAACCCTGTCATACCTATCCCTCCCTGATGGATGGTTGTCTAGAGAGTATGCACAAATTAGAGCTGTCACTCTGTCCCAGAGTGGATGGAGTTAGGCTGCAAAGCACTAGAGTTATAAGCACAGAGAAATGCCCACTTTCTAAAAGTGCCATTTCTAAAGTAGTCATGAAAAATCTACCAACACCAGTAAGTATGATATTTCACCACCATTCCAAACATACCAAACATGCCCATGCTACTCCTTACCGATCAGAAATTACCACTTAGACGTACATAAGGGAATTCCCAATACAAATCTGCGAAAGGAGCAGCGCTCACAGTAGTGAAAAAGTAAATAGGCTGTTTGTCACTACTAGGACATGTAATACATAAAAATATGTCCTACCTTTTACATACACAGCACCCAGCCCATAGGACTATGTAGTGCCAACCTTAGGGGTGACTTAGGTTTAATAGAAAGGGAGTTCAGGACTTGCCAAGTCAGTGTGGCAGTAAACTGCACACGCAAGCATTGGAGTGGCAGGCCTGAGACACGTTTGAAGGGCTACTGCTGTGTGTGGCGAATCTGCCCTGCAGGCCCTCTAGTAGCATTTAATTTACAGGCCCTGGGTATATGGTATACCATTTTAAAAGGGACTTTGAGGTAAATGAAATAAGCCAAATATGGGTGTAATCCAATTAAACCAAGTTTTAAAGGCGAGTGCATGTGCACTTTAGCATTGATTAGCAGTTGTAAAGTGACCAGAGTACTAAAGCCAACACAATGAGGGTCAGTAAAATAGGAGGAGAAAGGCAAAAAGTTTGGGGATAACCCTGCAGAAAAGGCCATTTCCAACAGAGCCTTTGTAAAAGAGTACAGTGTTGGGGAACCCTTATACCAATCCATTACCTTAACCCCTATCCCATCTTCCCTGTAGCCCCTTCCTGCCTCCCGGTGCAAAAACACAATCACTCACACAGCTGCGTTAGCCACGCTCCTCCAGAAGCGTGACTGGGCGATACACCCAGCAGACGGCACTCCGGACGTAGACTGCTGCTTTCTAGATTGGAGTCTCCTCATGGTAGGAGACACTTCTGGTCTTCGCTGCTGACATGGCTTCCTTGATTCCCCTCCTTTGGGCCTCAGCTGGGCATTGCACGTCATATCATCACTCCGCCTCCTGTCATCTCCATGCCCTTTCACTTGCCCTTATGTCTGTTCCTGCTGCCTGGCCTTATCCGTCTTCGAGGTTGCTTCCTTCATAGAATGCCTGCAGGGACGAAATGGGTTGATTGCAATTATGACATGTGAAAGTGACTCAAACTTCAGCCCAAGGGAGAGCAGCAGGTAAGTCCTCCTTCCTATCGTCACTTGCATCCTGACATACCACTTACAGCTTTTTAACTAGGGATTGAAAGCACAGGGAACAGTACAGACCGACACTCAACCATAGTATGGAGGAGAGAGGCGCTACGGCAAAGGGGGGGAGGGGTAGTGCAGTACTATTAGATGCAACTGATTACAACCCTGTATTACACTTTCATAATGCTTTGTAGTATTCAGTTTTGTTGTGTGTTTAAAGTACTTCCTTTTCCCATAAAATATAAGCACTAAGCAGCACATTAGATTATTTTGCCTGTTGGTTGGCTGTTGAGCTCTTGCCTAATCCACACTATCTCTCTGAGAAGCCTGTGAATCCTTGACTTCGATACCCTGAAAGTCTAGAGCAGAAAACATTGTACTTGGCCCAGTTTGCAGAGCCACAATAGGATGGACCCCAGGCTACGAGTGGCAAATGACGTACTACCACAGTTAGGACCGTAGTAGCCACTGTCTGTTCTGTAGTCTCCCGAACATGATCTTACAATTGGTGGCAAGCAGTGTGACATCTGGAAGTTCCATTTCTGGTGGTCTTGAACAGAACAAGTAGTTCAGAGTAAACACAACATTACCTGTGTAGTACAATGGCAGTCACAAAGTTGGAAGGAGAAAACCTTGATACCCTGCCCTTATATCAGTTATGAAATCTGGGTTTGGTAAGGGGGTGGAGGGCTCCTGGAAACAAGGGTAAGGAGACCCTTGTTGGTTTTGTAAGAGACCAAAATAAGAAACTGAGTGGTAGGGAAGAAACTGCGATGGCCTCTGAGATGGATACCATTACAGGAATCCAGAGAGGGAGGAAGGGCTTTAGTTTCAGGCTGTCTAAGCTCACCAGAAACAAGATTAGAGGAGGTGGGAGAGACGGGAGAAATAGGCCTGAGGAGAAAGAAGAAAGGAAAACAAAAATGAGAGAGAGGATAGCTTTAGAGAAGGAAATGTTCTGGACGGTAGCCGAAACAGCTACTTCTGAGCAAGGTGATTTGATCTCTAACTCTGCAGAAGTACCTGCAAAGTTTACAAAACAACTTGTGCACATGTTTTTAGAAGGTTGAGATATTTTGAAATGGTTTGTGAGCCTTGAGACTCAGTGGTGGCTCCCACTGAATGGGGGTGGAGGGGCGGGATGGGGTTGCTAAAAAAACAACAACAAAAAACACTTTTCTTTAAGGGGAGACGTGTTCATCTCCCTTCGGTCCTCTTCCTGTTCCTGGGTGCATAAAGGCTCCCAGCCAAACACAACGCTGCTGCCACTAGCATGACAACAGCGTTGTGATTAATCCGAGAGGCCGGCTTTGCCGCTCAGACTGGGAGTGGGAGCCTGTGCATGTTCTCTACTTGGCTGTTCAATACAGTTGGGTAGAAAACATACAAAGACAAACACGGCCGGCCAAACAGATATGTGCACCTTGTTATGCATAGGTCTCCTCTGTCCCCCTCCCTCCAGCCCAGCCCCGTCCCGCCCCCTTACTACGAGGAAAAATAAAATGATTATAACTTGGCACATGTTATTACCAATTTATTTTTCCTTTTTGGAAAATCCAGTGGTGTGAAGCTCCTCTGCCTTAGTGGAGGAGCCGCCCCTGTTGGGACCATTTGTATGACTAAGCATCCTAAAGCCAACAAATATATATGGTCCAGTATAAGGCAAACAAATCTGTCTGTTTAGCAATACTCTTTCTTGATTTAAACAGTCCCTTCCAGAGGCCCTCTAGTCTGAACAAATAATAAACCCAAAGTTGAAGGAGTTTTAAAACATGTCTAATGTACTAACTGAATGTGTGACATCTTTTATTTCAAGACGTGAATACATGTACACATGTCTTTCTTGCTGTTTGCAATGTTTTATGTGGTTGCACATTTTATTTTGATCTATGGGGTGGAAAGCTCTATGGGCCAGATGTATCATGCACTTTTGCAGTCGCAAACTGCCCAACTGGGCCACTTGCGACCGCAAAAATCATTTTGGTATGTATGAATTCCAATTTGCAATTCGGTAACTTGTTACTGAATTGTAATTTGGAATTGCGACTACATACTGATTCGGTATTAAGAAGGGGCGTGTCAAGAGCGTCCCTTCCTAATACCAAATGGCAGCTGGCTTGTAGGAGTATTTTGTGACCAAAATGCGGTTGCAAAACATTTGCAATTTACCACCTAATTCAAGTAGGCGATGACCCATTTGCAAACGGGAAGGGTTCCCAGGGGACCCCTTCCCCTTTGTGAATGCAAGCAAAAACATTTTTAAAGAGCAGACAGTTGTCCCACAGACCACTATCTACTCTTAAAAAAATGAAAAGAAAGCTTTTCATTTTTCTTTTTTAAAGCCCATCCTGTTTTCATTTGTGGAGCACAGCTGCATTTAAAAAAAAAGATTACTTTATTTAAAAGCAATCACAGACAAGGTGGTCTGCTGAGTCTAGCAGGCCACTATCCCTGTGATTTTAGCGTTTCCTAATGGGTCGCAAATTGCGACCTACCTCTTGAATATTAAGGAGATAGGTCGATTTGCGAGCCATTGGGAATCGCTAAATTAATCTCCTGGAGTTTCATACATTCAAATAGCAATTACCTAATTGCGATTCACAGAAAATTGCAATTAGGTAATCGTTATTCAGACAAATGATACATCTGGCCCTATGTGAACAAAATTGCATTTCTTTGTAGGAGAAATGTATTTATTCTTTGTGAATAACTTTTAGAATAAGATCTGCTGAATGCATATGGTTTTCTTTCTTAGAAAATCTATACATTTTTATAGCACTGCAATCTTTTTAGTATTAGTGAAATCATGTTTAAAAAATAGCTAGACAACATAGTAACAGGATGCGTTGCATGATTTGATTTTATATAACATGCCGCATAATTTGCCTTTCCTTGTGGGATATGCCTTAAGGTGGCTTTTCATTGCTGCATATTTCTTGTTTCCCTTCCTATAATACAAAAAAATCAGTCAAAGCCTGAACATCAGTGACCTCAATATATAACTTTAGCTGTTGTACTGGAACATGAGATGAACATAATGTCAGATATCCAGAAAATCTTGCAGAGTTTGGTTAGATATGGCCGGGATTCTTGTAGGATGGTGGCAGAGTCCATCAAGACCATTAGCAATTGCTAGTGTCTGAGATTAAGTGAAAAATTCCATCCATCACTTTATTTTTTGTTACAATAGACGCCCTATGTGTGAACAGAATGCCCAATCATGGATCCCGTGCTCATTGTTCTATAACACTCATGCCGTACTCTATTGATGAAGCCAAAATAGGCATCAACCAGTCGCAGCTTGCTTGTTTTCCTGTGCAAAGCGACCATATTTGGCAGTCTGTGCTGAACTATTCTTATTGGAGCAGGACCAAGAATTATTTGCGTATTTTTTGACACAGTGGATGAAAAAAATGGGCTGTAATGAGGCTTCGTCCATCACCAGTGACTGAGATTATTTCAAGTTTTCCTATCATCACTTTGTTGTTTGTTGCAGTAACTGTCCCCGGAAGCAGCACCTACAACAGCAGCCAGGTTTTAATTAATAGAAATGTAATAAGGTATGGACACCTGAAGTTGCACCAGGTTATCAGTAGGGAATAAAGTGAATTCATGGATTTGGTTGGAATTTGATCACTTCTGTTCTGGGGCCATGTGCTGGTGGGGCCTAGCCATGCGGGCCTTCCTGTGTTGCGCAATGATTCACACTCACACCGTGTCTCTGTGTGGCGCGGACTGATTCTTCGAGTCCCGGCCCTTTTATTTATATCCACGGTAAGCAACAGACCTGGAAACGCGTAGGCGCACCCAGGTCATGATGTACCACCACACAACTAGACCGGTGCTTATTTACTACAACCCTCCCCAACTGGATCATAACTCACAATAAGTCTTCTTGTATCAGCATGCAAAGTCCTTCAGCTTCTGAATAGGCGTCGGATTCAGCCTCAGGTTATAGGGCCTGGAACTGGGTGGCACGACATCCAGTCGTTCTTCCCCCGCCAGAGGCTCAGACTGAGTCTGATCTCATTGCCCGAGACCCAAGCCACCTCTCTTACTCACAGGGGGTACAGGACTGCTTCTCTCAGCATCCCATGTGAACTTGTCCACCTCAGGCCTATCCTCCGGATCTTCAGTGAGGTTCACTTTGCGGAACCACAAAATGTTCCTGGTCACTTTGTCATGCCCTCGGAGAGCAGTTATCATGGTCCCCTGTATCTGGCTGACAGTCTATATGCCAGGTTCAAATGGTGTGTGGAATTTCCAGCCCAGTTTGTGATCTCTCAGGATCACTTTGTCACCAACCTGGAGGATCCGGTCTTTGGCTCCCCACCTCTGACTGGCCCTCTCATTCCGTCTTCTTTGTTGGGACTGGGCATGCTCAGGATGAAACGGGGCTGGCTGCCACTCAGGGGAGGAAGGTAGAACATCCCGCCTCACGCCGTTCAGCATCAGCGTCCACAGTGGTGGTCTCGGGGTGCAATGTGGGGTGCTCCGATACTCCCTAAGAAAGCATTGAAGGCTCACCTCAGGGTCCTGGGCCTCAAGGACAGCTATCCAGAATGTCTTATTCAGAGTGCGCATGAATCGCTCCACTTCCCCGTTAGCTTGTGGCCTTTGGGGCGTAATGCGCCAGTGATGAATTCCAAAGTCTGCCAGCAACGCTTGAAACTGTGCAGCTAGAAAAGGGGTCCTTTGTCCGTTTTTATCTCTCCTGGGAGGCCGAACAAGGCAAAGACTTTCTCAAGCACCACTGCCACATTTACAAAAGCAGTTAAACAGATGACCTTCACTACCGAATATTTGGAGTTTCCGTCCACCATGAGCAGGGTGACACGCCCATCTGGGAAACTGCCAAAGTGAAGGCTAACTTAGGACCATGGCTTCTCATACGCTTCCTCTGTCACGATGAGGGCCGGTGCTTCTAGAACGCTGGTCAGCTGACACCTGGGACATTGTCTTACTACAGCTTCCACTTCCAGTTCGAGATCTGGGAACCACACCTTTCCTCGCTTGCGGGCCTTAATTTTTGCTGTCCCGTGGTGCCCACCATTGGCAATCCGCGAGACCCGGCTCTGCAGAGTTTTGAGAATCACCAGCCAATGCCCCCGCAGTACCAGTTCTTCTCAGGTGGAGTTTGCTGCAAATTCTCCACATTTTCTGTAGTCTTTCTCGCTCTGCATCTGCCCACCTGTCCACTCCTTTCAGGAAGTCAGTCCACTACCCCTTTTCCAGGGATTCCTAACCTGCACCAGCACCACGTCATCCCCAATAGCCTGGGTAATCTCCTCAAGGCTGATGTGTTTCGTACAACTGTTGTTGCCAATCACGCTGATGTGCGCCTCTGTGGCCTCGTCATCATGGAGACTGTCACCGGCTGACGTTGGATGTCGAAATAGAAAATCCACTGGATTCCTTGCCCCAGGTCTGTACATAGCTTCAGCACCATACAGCTGCATTTGCACAGCCCACTGTTCGATTCTTGGTGGGGGTGAGGAGTCATGCCTCTGAACAGGGGCACTATGGGCTGATGGTCCGTGATTACTGTGAACGGCCTCCCACACAGGTGTAAGTGAAAGTGTTGACATGCCCACTTGATAGCCAGGGCCTCTCCTTCTATCTGAGCATAAAGTTGTTCAGTCAGAGTGAGGGCTCTACTGGCAAATGCTAAGGTTGCCCACTGTCCTCTGTCAGTCCCTTGGGTTAACACTGTGCCTAGGCCCACCGGAATGGCACCAACGACCAACTCCGTTCTCTTTGCCGGGTCAAAGTAGACCATCATAGTGTCATCAAGAAGTGCCGACTTCAGCTTCTGGAACGCCTCCTCCTTGCCCCATTGCCAAGGTGTGTCGGTTTTCGGGAGCGCTCTTAGAGGTTCTGAGAGGGTTGTCAGGTTCGGGATGAACCTCCCACACAAAAGCTTCTCACCTCTGTCACGTTCCAGGGAGCTGGCACCTCTTTGATGGCCAGGGACATCCACGGATCCACTTTGACGCCCTTCTGGTTGAAGATGTAGCCAAAGAATTCCATGGTGGGTTTGAAGAACGAAAACTTTTGTCTGTTAAGTGTGAGGCCGTGCTCTGATAGTCGTCAAAGTGTTGCTTCCACATTGTGGTGGTGCTCTTCAGCAGTGGCCGAATGAATTAAAATGTCGTCACCCATGTTCATGACTCCAGCCAGCTCGGATAACGTATTCCTGATGGCATCTTGAAATATCTCAGCCTCCGAGGATATTCCAAAGCTAAGTCATTTATACAGTCTCAGCTCAAGGTGTGTGGAAAATGTTGTTATGTAGCTGCTCTCTTACGCCAGCTCCAATTGGTGATAACCGACATTGAGATCAGGTCTGGAGAACCACTTCGACCCGTTGGGTCAGCGATGATATCATCAGTTGTCAGTGTGATGTGTCTCTCAGGCTTTATGGTGGTGTTGGGAAGCTCTATCAAAGTCTTATTTGTCCCTGTTGTTTTGGTTTCTCGGTTATCACCAAAGGGCCACCCATGGTGCGGATCCCGTCACCTTCTTGATTACCCCAAGTTCTTCTAGCTTCTTCAGTTCCTGCTCCACAAGAAGGCGAAGATGAAAAGGGATGTGGCGGTGCCTGAGAGTGACCAGTTCGACTGCTTGGTCTATATGAAGTTGGATCGGAGGTGCCTTCAGTTGCCTTAAGCCAGGTGACTGCTGATCAGGATGTCTGCCTCTCGGGCAATGATGTGGAAAGTGGCTTGAATTTCACGGCACCCCACCTTGACTTTCACCGGCATCTTCCCTTTTAGCAGGAGTAGGGTTACGCTCCCATATGTGAAAATCCTGGTTTTGGAGTTCACCAGTAGCGGTCTCTGCCAAAGGGGTTGGTATTGCTGTAGGCCCATTATATTGACAGAGGCACCAGTGTCTATGAGCGTTGTCACCGTGGACCCCTTGATGTTTATTTCACAGCTCGGCTGGGGCCGGCAGTTTCGCTTGATATTTTCTGAGAAGGATATCAAGAACGCCTCTTCTCCCTCTTTCTCTTCCGAGGAGTCTGCGGGCCAGGCCCTGCTGGCCTGCAGCCGTGTGTTGCGTGGTCTGAGGTCCTCCAGCGCTAGTTGTTTGATCGCCATGGGCCACTCACAACAACCTCTTGTGCCTCTGCCTCTGTAGCCTCTCCTGCAGACAGACGTGTAGTGTTTGGATCTCCCACAGTTAGAGCATATCCTTCCCCGTGCAGGACACTCCTTCAGAGGGTGCTCTTCCTTCCCGCAATAGTCACATTGTCCACTCCGTTTCACCACATGGTATGTCTAGTTGCTCATTTTCGGCAGCTGGGTCTTAGACAGATCATCCTATTCTACTTTTATGGCCGGTTGTTTCTCAGCCACTTGTGCATTGGCGAGGTCCATCTCATCCGCCCTGGCCCCTGTTAAGCCATGCGATCGCGCCATGATGAGGATGTCTTCCAAGGTGATATTGGGCTGCCTCAGCATGAGGCCTCTTAGTACCTTGCTTCTGCACCCCTGAATGGTTTAAGCACGGATTTCTTTGGGTTGATCATCCGCTGTACAGGTGCTTGCGAGTTGCTGTGCATATAACTGGTCTAGCGACTCACTCCCTTTGCTTGTCTGAGCTTGAAGCATTCAAAATCAGGGTTGAGTTGGGGGTCAAAGTGGGCATTCATGGTGCTCGCCTCTGTGTTGTAATCGTCCATTGCCCCCGTGTCAGGCAGGTGCTTAAACAGTTTGTAGAGCTCAATGCTGCCAAAATGGGGCAGTAGCGACCATTTGACGGCTCTGCCGCACTCCCTGGGGGCTATAAAGTAGTTTTCCAGCCAGCCAATCCACACCTTCCACCGTGGTGGGGCGGTTGCAGGGTCAGCCAGTTCACTGAACGGCGGCAGTGCACCTACCATTTTGTGCTGGGGCTGAGGTTGGGCTGGGCCTGGGCCAGGGCCAACTGCTTGTGCCTGGTCATCTGCCATTGGGCTAGTGTGGTTACCAGCTGATGTAGTTACAGTTCCTCTTTTTAATTTTGGTGTTTATTTTCCCACTGTTTCAGGGTAGTCTGGGTCTGGTGTGCACTAGCTTCCCCACTGCGCTCGCTATCTATTGGTGTGTCACGTGATTTGGGGGGGGGGGCAGCCAGCAGCTTTTGTGTTGTTAGTTTATTATTCTCTTTTTTTTCTTTTTGTTCCTTCGGGTGAGCAGCGCTGCTGCGGATGTGTCGGGTGGGCTGCCTGGGGTGCGCGGGAGTCAGCTTCCCGCCCTCATCGCCAGTGTTCTGGGGCTACGCACTGGTGGGGCCTAGCTGCAAGGGTATTGCTGCGCTGCTCAGTGACTCACGCTCACACTGTGTCTCTGTGTGGCGTGGACTGACTCTGCCAGTCCCTCCCATTTTATTTATAACCACGGCAAGCCACGGACCTGGAAACGCATACGTGCATCCAGGTCATGACGTACCGCCACACAACTAGACCGGTGCTTATTTACTGCAACTTCCTCTCCTGAATGAGTAATTAAAGATAGCCACAATTGGGGGTGCAGTGAGTGAGCCCCTTATATTTCTGTCCCCGGTGGCACTGCAGCTACTGCACTAATGTCTAGGCCCATGACTGTTTGCTGTATTGTTGCTCTATTTTGCTCATTGCGCACTCAACTGTCACCGGATACTCCGAGAATATGAGAGGAGAATTTGGGGGTGTTTAATTTGGTAGTGGTGATAAACACGCCCTTGCCGCTCTTCACAACCTTCGCAGCTTCTGATCATATACGCCAACACTTTTACAAGAGGGAGGTGAGAGATTTTTTTAAAATAGTCGGGAGAATGTATTTACCCCATTGACTTCTACTGAAGACGAGGAAATCTCAGGCGAGAGACTGCAGAGTTCGCGAGTCTCCTGCCTGAATAGGGTCTATTTGCATTATGTAAGATAGCTCCCTGTGGGTCGATTTCTTCTCCTTTTCGCAGCTCAATCTGCAGACTGAACACTAAAATCCCACACAAGCGCCTCGAAACAGCTTGGTTCTCCGAGTCTGGGCTGATCAGAGGCGCAGAGGAAGTGGACTATTGGGGCATTAGTATGCTACTTTGGGAGAAATTAGGAACGTATCGCTACGCACTTTATGTAATTCACCGAATCTGCCTGTCGCGATCACATTACGCGTAGACAAGCTCGCGTTGCCATGGGAACACGCCTCCAGTGTAGGTCTGCGCGGTTCCGAAGCAGGGCTAAGGGAATAGGGTGTTCAAAATATGCAGTGCGTGGGGATGTGTCTCACGGCAACAAAATGCCAGAGAATTAAGGAAGCGCAGGCTGACAGACATGTTCTCTTCGGCCAACCACACTATCCTGAGCGTTGTACTTGGGCCAGTATTGTCCGATAATCTCCCACAACGGCACAATGGTTAATGTGAAATTGTATTTATCTACTCACAGCACTGCACCATGTTTTAATTTGATTTAATTTATAGAGTTTTGCGAAATGGATGGATTTATACAACTGCATTGCAAAAGCTCTGATTTCTACATTAAAAGTGCTCGATTAAGGACGCCTTGCAGTGCCACCATAAGGGGAAAGGCGCAAGAAAAATACTCCTTTTGATTCTGGCAATGTATCAGTCCCGCTCACCGGGTGGTCCGGAGACGATGAGCCCACAATCCTCGCTGTACCCGCGAGACTGCTCCCTAGGTGCTAAAATTTGAACGGGAAAACCGCACGTTATTTATTACCCATCTCAGTGTTCCTTGTGTTCCCACCCACGGGCAGGAAGAACTGCGTTGATTCAACTACGGTGCCAATATCGGATCTGCAGGTTGCCCATAATAGACCTTTCTTCTGGAGATGGACTGACCCAGGACGCCTCCTCCTAGACTTACAAATCACAGGTGGGCTTACCTAACCAATGACATGGGATGGGCAGATTGTATATATTTTTTCTTTGTGCGGGAAGTAAAATTAAATTATGGCCCTATTCCTCGGCATTTAGGCCCATATTTATACGCGGTCTGTGCCGAAATAACGTCATTTTTTATGCTAATTCAGCACAAACCTAACTCCATATTTATACTTTGGCGTTAGACACGTCTAGCGCCAAAGTTATGGAGTTTACATCATTTTCTGGACGTGAAAACCTACCTTGCGTCAATGAGACGGCGATATGGCCTTAGCGCCATATTTATCCCCTCATGCTAAAATCTAGCAGGGGGAATGGGGGCCTTATATAATGGCACTAAACTTGCTTAGCACCATTATTTAACGCCTGGGTCAGGGCAGGCGTTAGGGGACCTGTGGGCCTTTATCCATGGTGAGAGACCATGGAAAGAACCCACAGGTGCCCTTCCCTGGCCCCAGGGACAACCCAAGCCACACCAGAGGAACACCACAGGATGGGGGACCCATCCCCGGTAAGTCCTCGTAAGTATAATCTTTTTTTCACCCGCTCAGGGGCCCTGACTTGGGGCCCCCTGCATGGTGCTGGCCCCAATGGCCATGCACATGGGACAATTGTCCCCTGGGCATGGCCATTGGGGTGGTGGGCATGGCTCCTGCCTTTACTAAGACAGGAGGCATGTCCATGGGGGTTGTGCACCAGAAAATGGCGTTATACTGCTTAGAGGATTTTTTTTGCCTCTAAACAGTGTAGAGCCATTATTTGGCGCACAAGCTCCGGTTCCCCTTACACCTCCCCCAGCCGGTTAGTGTCTTTTACAAGGACACTAACAGGGCATTAGCGCCGGCTAGTGCCATTCCATAAATATGGCGCCCAGCCGGCGTCCAGGAATGGCACTAGCCGGTGCTATACTCTTACATGCATAACTGCGCTAACGCAGTTTTGCGTGTAAAAGTATAACTATGGACCTTAGTGCCTATGTGTGTTTCTCTAAGGAACACATTTTGTAAGAGAGAAACTCGCGAGCTGCACAAAATATTTGCTCTCTTTCTCACCCGTCCAGCGGATTTGGCTACTGTCCTAGCTCAAAGTCGCCCAAAAAAAGGATTGATTAAAAGGACAGATCTTACCTGGTTTGCAACTTGGATTTGTTTTTCTTCCAGTCTCTGGACTCTATTAGCCCCTGTGTCTTTTCCAACCTTACTGGTCTTTTAAAATATGATGCCCCAGGCCACCAGCAAATCTCCTTATTTCTTTTTACACTCAACTAAACAAGATTGCTTTTTATTATAATCTGGAAAGTGTTTCAAAGCCGAATAATACAATAAAGCATAATATTTAGGCGATATCAAAACCGAAAACAGGAACGGCGTGGTCGAACTGTGATTCTGTGTATGAAGGGGACAGGGTGAGTGAGCTAGCGTAAAGGCGTGATCAAAGGCGTAGCAGAAAAAATATTCTGTAACTTTTTCCAGTCTTTCACCTTCAGATAACTATATATAAAACAAGGCACATCTTAAATGAAAAATAAATGCAAATTACGTTAACGCCTGGGAATCCCACTATCGTGCATTATTAAACCTCTAATAGTTAATGCAAGGCAGTGGTTTGTGTAGGTAACCAAAGATCCACGTAATTGAATCCTGGTTGCTGAGGTGGAGGATAATGACTTATATGTGTTTAGTGCTACAAGGTTCCGGTCTGTGACAGAAAGCACTGTGAATACGTAAGTTATTATTTTAAACTTGCATTACACACAGTCTAAGGCAGGTTGCTACAAAATGCCCAATCAGGTTTAAGATAAAAAATGCTTCCAAAATATAGATTTTTTGTAATACCTAGACTATACCTAGTGCAATTTTTTTGTAACTGTCCTTTAAAAGCATGCGTTTTACAGCTCAGATGGTAACACCCTTACAATACCTCTCAAAAACAATAAATTTGTGTCATCAAGAAGCTTAAAGTGATCCCATCAACTAAAGCCAGTTCAGGCTCCCAAGCACCCTTTACATTTGCAGATTGGCCAGTTGCGCACATTTACAATTCTTTCAGGCAAGCAGGCGTCATGGCAAGAAGGCTTAATTTTGCTGTCAGCAAAGACGTTCATTCAATTGCCATCTTTCATTAAACTAAGGCAAGGTGAAAAAGTACATGGAAATTACATAGGTGCCATGCCAGGCCAGTTATTTTTTCTTCTTGTAAAATACATCTGTAAGCTGTCACTGTATAATTGCACTTCTGGTTTGATTTTTATGTATTTTGTAATGCTGTTTACACGTATTGAGAATGAAATTAATTAAAAAATGTTTATTGCATAGATATTTTTTGAGATTATTGTAATTACAAAAGTCTCCATGGACTCATAAAATTACTAGCACAATATTCTATATATGTTGGATAGATTCAAGAAGGGACCAGCAGTGCAAAGACTAAGGTTTGGGAAGTGTGGGGCTATTGAGACAGAAAACTTTACTCCAAATCTCACAGTACTTTCTGAGAAAGTGATCCTTTCCTACAGATACATGGAGGAAGACCAGAAGTAAGGTGTTTAATGAAGTGAGCTGGAGCTCCTAGGTGTCCTTCTATACAGAGTGGGTTTAGTACAGCAATTGGTGGAATGGATCATGGCTAACTATCCTACTCCGGAGATGTTTTTAATTGTTGATGGGTGTCTTCCTGGCAGGGTATTTCTAATTTGGGGCACCAGGCAAAGTTGTCCCCGATCTCTGCTTATTGAACCTCTTGTTATTGAGATCCGATCTCATCCTGAGGTTAGGGAGCTTGGTTTATAAACTCACAGAAGATCGAAAGAATGCCATAGGAGTTTGGATCAATGAACGCGGCCTTCCTACTCCGCACATTGCGGCTCAGGCAACAGCTGCTAAGGCTTTTACCTTTGCTTTCCAGCGCTTTCTTCAAAATCTTACCGGCTCAGATCTGACTGCAATCTCCAAAGTGATTGAAAACAAATTAATGCCCCCTTAGCATATGAAGCATTTGTTTATTTAAACCGTATCACAAGTTGTCATTATCAGGCCCAATGTCAGTGCTACCAGCAAGTACAGCACAAGCACAGATTCACCTATAGTTTAATTTGGCCCGTCAAAAACTATGTCCTGCCCATGAAGCTTTTTATCCATACGCTCCAAATTTGCTTCAGTTGACAGGGGTTGATAAAAAGGACTTTTGTGGGGCATTATACAGGACCCGAAAGCTGACATTTAGAAGCTTGTCCAAGAAACTACTGACCTACTTGCTGCCAGAGACCTCTTGAAGTCTGCACTACCTCTGAAAAGTCTTTCAAAGTTACTGATGAAACAATCAAGGCGTTTATCAGTCATGTGGACTCAGGTCTTATTAATTCTAGGAAGTATGCTGACCTGAAACTGTCTCATATAAACCAATGACTGCTCCAGTCTGCTTATCACTTTCTATAAATCTTAAAGTAATGTTACAACTAATGTGCTTGAGATTCAGCTTAAAACCACTCAAAGTGTACAAGTATGGTCGTTTGACAGGCACCTCAGATACATCTTGCAGGCTGTGGTTTTAACCAGGAATCACTTTTACATGTCCTATGTTTATGCCCCTTCTTACATTCAGTTAGACGTTATTATCTTTTTCCAGTTTTCAGACAATACAATATCAGGGCCTTTCCACTCGTGTCAACTGACCGCAAGATTCATTAAGTTCACAGCTTTTTCTGTATCAATGCTTAAAAATGTTACCTTGAAAGTAAAGTGTAAAGATTCAATGTCTGCTTTAATAACCATTGACATACTATGCTTTTTTCATTGTAGGTCTGATTATTTCAATAGTTAACTGGCATTGATACATCTTGCACTTTAAGTTTGGTAGAGGTATGACGAGAACCACGTCTTCTTATTGGCTCTGATATGCATTTGCAATTTAAATTTGCTCTCATCTTAGCCTGCCTTTTATCTTATCTGCTGCTAGTTTGAATGAATGTTTGTATCTTATTTACCTGAAAAGATACAATGTCTGCTTAAGAAAGCATTGGCATGGCATGCCTTCCTTATTAACGAGCTGCTGATCTTTGTGGTCCATTGCCACTGTACCTCTTGTAGGACGAGGGCCTTTTCTTTTCTTCCTATTGGCTCTGAAATGCACTTGCACTTTTATTCGTACTTGCCTTGGCCTGCCCTTGCCATTTATCCACGGCTAGTGTGAATCAATGTTTTTATGTTAATCATGTGATAATGTATATTACAGTCGGCATTTATACTTCTTTCACTTTAACTTTGCAATATGTAGGACTGCCGCTTAGGTTCTCATTATTCCAATGAGACTACTGGATTTGGGAGGCAGAATCACTTGTGCTGTGGGGGACTGAGTCTGAATCCACTACAGGTAACACCCATCGGCCCAATCCGGGTTTTGCTGCGGCTAACTAGCAGTGCCTCATCTCTACCCAAGAGCAGGGAAAAGTGGCCAGCCGAGCGCAGGACACAATTGACTCCTCAGGGAAATCATGGTCACTCAGATCGCATCCGTTTCTCTCAGTTACATTAGTCTCACATATACAAGGACAATCAGAGGCAGTATAGGTTTCAATGAGGTTTTAATGAAGCAACTGCATCTTAGATAATAAAGCATGTACTGCAATACCTAGGACAATGAAGCATGACAGGATTAAAATTGTGACAAGGAGAGTAAAGCATAAAAATAACGCTACCATATTGTCACCAGAATCATTAAAATAATTCCTACCTAGGCTATGTTAGAGCACAGCATGTTAAGCTCTAGTTCTGCACTTTAGGTCGCCCTGGGAACACATCATCTCTCATACCTGAGTAAGAGGCCTGTAGTCTACAGAAGCAGCTGCAGCGAAGCATTCAGCGATCAGCATACAGTCATGGTCATCTGGCTGATATCTCCCTCTAATGGACATGGGTCAAAGTAGTGTTTTTATAATACAACAGCTGATGTTCCGAGAAAGGATCTCTACGTAAGAGTGTGTATGTTTCTATGAACACTAGAGACAAAGAGTTACCACGTTTGCCTGCAACCTATGTTACTGTAGCGTTGAGAAAAGCAGAGTGAAAGAAATGTCTTGTTTAAGAATGCAGTGCTGGCATAGGCAAAGAACAGCTAGATAGAGAGAAATAAAACAAGACTGCAAATGTGGCTATTGTTAAAATAATAAATAAAGCTGAATAAAATATATCTAGGTTAAAGTGCACAGCGGCAGGCCTAGTTCGATGAAATAACGTGTATGAAGCCTAACAAGCCATACCTTAACGGCAAATCTGATAACTATACTAGCAAGCAGACACCTGACTCTTCTAGAAAGTGCATGGATAAAAATAAAGACAGAGCTAAAAGTAAAACATGGACCGTATCTCCGCTACCTGAGTCTTCCAAAAAGTGTTGCAATCTATGTACCTGTGATACAATTAAACAACCTATCAGCATTCTGACACATGCTGTAGGAAGCTGGCTATGAATATACCATATCAAAATGAGATACAGTGTGCACAGAGTCTAGGGGTTCCCCAGAGGCTTGACAGAGGCTGAAATAGATAATACTAATGCTCTATTTGTGGTAGTGTGGTCGAGCAGTTAGGCTTATCAGAGAGTAGTGTTAAGCATTTGTTGTACACACACAAGCAATAGAAGAAACACACACTCAATGACTTAACTCTAGACCAATAAGATTTTATACAGAAAAATAGGTTTTGTAAATTTATTTCTAGAACCACAAGCTTCAGTTTGCTGGTCGGTACATAAAATGAAAAGTACTTTGCATATGTATAATCAGGACTTTGAATAGAATCGACAATGTATACAGTTTTTCTTAAAATGACAAAAAGCTATTTTAAAAGTGCACACAGCGCAATTTTCAACAGTTCCTGGGGGAAGAAAAGATAGTGCAGTTTTGCAGGTAAGTATCCAACTTACAGTTCTTATCTCCGGGGTGTAGGTAGTCCATCGTTGGGGGGGGTTCAAGTTAATCCCAAACACCTACCACCAGCAACACGGGGCGGTCGGGTGCAGAGGTCAAAGAGGAACCAAATTAATGTGGGCTCCTATGGAGGCAGGGGCATTCGGAACTTGTTCTGGCGGCAGGTAAGTAATAGCGGTTTCAGAGGGCAGACCAGGGGGGTTCAAGAGAGCACTGGATGGGGCCCAAGTAGGCATCAAACACGCACCCTCAGCAGCACTAGGGCGGTCAGGGTACCCCAGGGGTCACTCTGAGGCTGCAGACGAGGTCCAAGGGGGCTGCTCGGGCAAACCACCGGCTTGGCAGGGAGGAGGGCCACCTGCTGGTCGATGCTGCATCAGGGGTCAGTTTCTCCAAGGCCTGGGGGCTGCGGGTGTAGTGGTTCTTCAGGCGTCGGTTTTCTTTGTCTGGAGATTGTGGTTAGGGGGATCCTCAGGATTTCCTCTGCAGGCGTCGTTGTGGAGGTTTAGAGGGGTCAACCCAGGGTGGGCTCTTGCTCACAATCGCCTGTGGACCCTTTCTTACTGGGTGGACCACCTGGATAGGGGCCGTGGGTGCACTGGGGTCAGGACTCGCATCTGGAGTGAGGTGGGAGTCCTTAGTTGTAGGTTTCTTCAGACAGAGCTGCTGCCCTTGGGAGTTCTTGGTCTTTTTGGGTGCACGCCAATCCTTTGGAGTTGGCAGAGGTCGCTGGGCCCGCTGGACACATCGCTGGTCTTCTTGCAGGTTGTTTAAATCAGGAGACAGGCCGGTAGGGCTGGGGCCAAAGCAGTTGTCATTTTCCTTCTTCTCTGCTGGGGTTTTCAGCTTAGCAGTCCTTTTTCTTCTTGTAGGTCGCCAGGAATCTGGTTAATTGGGTTCAGGGAAGCCCTTAAATACTAAATTTAGGGGCATGTTAGGGGTCAGAGGGCAGTAGCCAATGGGTACTGTCCCTGAGGGTGGCTACACCCTCCTTGTGCCCACTCCCTTTGGGGAGGGGGTACATTCCTACCCTTATTGGTCCCTGTCCTCCAAACTAAGATGGGCGATTCTGCAGGGAGGGGGTCACCTCAGCTCTGGACACCTTAGGGGTGGTCTTGGCTGGAGTGGTCACTCCTACCTGTTTTCCCTTATTTTCCTGCCGGACTTGCCACCAAAAGTGGGGCTTTGTCCAGTGGGCGGGCATCTCCACTAGCTGGAGTGCCCTGGGGCAATGTAACCAGAGTCTTGAGCCTTTGAGGCTCACCACCAGGTGTCACAGTTCCTGCAGGGGGAGGTGTGAAGCACCTCCACCCAGGACATGCTTTTTTTCTGACCACAGAGTGCACAAAAGCACTCATCCCATGTGGTCAGAAACTCGTCTGAAAGTGGCAGGCTGCCACAGACCGATCAGTCCTTCAGTAGCAGTTGGGCTAATGTAGCTATACCCTCAACTGTGGTATAGTGCATGCTGCCTTAGGGTTGTAGGGCTTGCTAGAGGGGTGACTTACCTATGCCACAGGCAGTGGTTTGTGGGCATGGCACCCTGAGAGGGGTGTCATGTCGACTTTGCCTTTTTCTCCCCACCAGCACACACAAACTGCCAGGCAGTGTGCATGTACTTAGGGTGGCATAATATATGCTGCTGCCCTAGGAGGCCTTCACTGGCCACAGGGCCCTTAGTACCATGGGTACCTTTTACAAGGGACCTAACTGTGTGCCAGGGCTGTGCCACTTGTGGAGGCAAAGGTACAGTTTTAGGGAAAGAACCCTGGTAGTGGGGCCTGGTTAGCAGGATCCCAGCACACTTTCAATCAAAGTTGGCATCAACACTAGGCAAAAAGTGGGGGGTAACCATGAAAACAGGGGCACTTTCCTACACATGCCCTTCTCGTTCCTTTGAGGACTCTACAGACAAGCGGTCAGAGAATAGGGATGAGGCGACCACAGACCAGTAGAGTATGTGAAACCAAAAATGGACTCACAGCACTCCTCTGATTTCATCATAAAAAGAGAAACTTTCATCACAAAAAGCACAATTTAAAAAGAAAAGTCAGGAATTTCTGAGAAATATGCCACAAATATTTAGAACTCTTCTTAAGAAGACGTGGGTGAGAACTCTTCTCAACAGTGCAGCACAGGTCATGATAGTTCACCAGACTTTTCAAGATTTTTGGTTGGCAAGACCGACTAATGACTATGTACAGTTTGAAACTCCTGATAGATCTTATGATTTGGACATATACAATTAAGGGTGATATACTGCATACTATTAAAGTAATATATTGGCAGAATTTAACTAATGAATACAACATTCTCTTGGCTAAGGTAGATGGCCTTTGAGTTTTTAAGAAAGTCCCACATGGGGAAGAAGTGCTACCACCTTTCTTTTGTGTTCTTATTCTCGAGGAAGCTAAACCAGCATATGCTGCAGAACAGACTCTTATACAGGCCCCAGTATTATATCCCAATTAGACATGTTGGGATAACAAATTACCTTATCATGTTATACCTATATGGTCCTATCTGCAATACCCTATTAAACATGAAGCCATAACCCTGTTAGGGAGATTCTATCAAAATTAGAATATCAAGGAGTGATTGGGCATTGTGTCTGCCTATGAATAATCAATGTTTTCCTGTAATTAAACCTGATAATTCGCATTGTATAGTCTTATACTATTGACATTCAAACAGTCACACATGGACATTTGCTGTACAAAATTCAAACCCCACAGGATGAATAAATAACATTGTTCGTAAAAAATACAAAATGTTTCCAGTGGATTTTTCTGTCAAAATATAGAGCCTGAAAGCTGCAACCTGGTTGCTTTTACAGTCTGGGAGGTCAAAAGATATTCTTTAGACTCCCACAATGGCATAAGTCCAGGCCTGTTTGCTGCCCGAGTGACTATGAAGCATTGTCCTATGTTGATGACATTTACCACACCGATGATAATTTAAATTCACAGTTGGCTAGAGTGGATCATATTATTCTGGAATTCGCAGACCATGACTATAAAATTTAATTTTCCAAAATCTAAAAATTGCCTTTCCCAGTATTCTATGTTTGGGATATGAATGATCAAATGAAGGCAAGAGCCTAACACCACAGTTGTTAGAGAAACATGCTTGTTTTCAACAACCAAATATATTTAAAAAAAGCTTCAATTGCTTTTGGGCTTTCTAAATTTTGGTAGAGCTTACATACCTGATTTTGCGCAATTAGGTTAAACTATTGTACAATTTAATTTGTCCTGATTTTTCTAATAAACATTGATCTACTGGACAATCCACTATTCTCAGAAACTAACTAACAGACATGCTTGAGTATAAACACTTACATAGTCGTGTTAACACTGCTGATTTAGTGATTAGCGTCCTTGTGGGTTTCAATGGTTATACATATTTAATGAAAGCGAAACAGTGCTGATTGCTTATAAACACGTTTTGCATCAACAGAAAATATTTTGACTGCAGTTCGAACAGCTCTACTGAAATAATGTGCAATGACTCAGGTGAAATGCATAATTGTGCTGTCTCCTGGTCCAGCCTTAGAGGCTGTCACCAAGGTCAGCGTTCCTAATGCAGAAGCCTTACATAAAAGATGGATCCATTGGGCCATTTCGTTAATAGCTACTGATGTAGATTATGTCTTTGACCCTACTTTGAGAACACAGGAATACCTACACCACTTTTAGTTTCAAATAAGCCATTACAGTGTGTCTATTTAGATAATTGCAGACCGCTCCATACCGATGGTGCCTTTACATTTATCTTAGTGTCTATTGATTCTTGTTGTCGAATCCTACGGGTGTGGCCGGAGCGATTGGCTGAACTCTACTCTTATTAAAGATTTGCAAGTCTTTATATGTACTGCAGTGGCAGCATTCCTCTTGGACCAAGGACAGGTTTTGACCTCTGAGGCTTATAGGGGACAGTATTGACACCCTGGGTGTTGCTGTGCATTATTCTACTCCCTACCAACCTCAGGGAAATTTTAGATGGTAACAGCAGAACCATGACTTAACACAGTCCTTAACAGCTGGAGTTTTAGGTTCAGGCTGTAGTTAGATCCATCACCTATATGGAGTCCAGACAGCATTCAATAATCTGCCTAGACAGTGGTTGGATGGCAGAATTCCAGAGGAGGTGTTATTTGGGGTCCAAATGCTTGTTCCAATTCTTGATAACTCTGGCACAGTGGTGGCAGATGCACCATTTCACATCAATGAATATTTTGCTGTTTTACAGGAAATACAAAACTTCAGAGATTAGCACTCAAGTTCTAAATGTTCTGCCACTGACAAAATGAAGAAGTGACTAGTGTTTTCTGACTGGATTCCTAAATTTGGGGATCTAGTCCAAGAGAAAATTGCAGCCAAAAAAGAGTTTGGCCCATCCTACAGTGCTCCGGTGCCTGTCCTTACTGTCCAAAGTACTCAAAATGTGATTTTGCCACCGCTCGCTGGTTGTAAACAGAAACAAGTTTCCATTGATTTGATGAAGTTACATCATGTGACCAGGTCTCCATACTAGACCACAGGGGTTTCTGGGTAGTTCCTTGTCACCTCTCCTTACCCTGCATGAAATCCCTCTACATGAAGTAAGTAGTCTGGATCTTTGTTTTCCCCGGTCGGGGACTTCAGATGCTGAACTATCAATTGTACCAGTTATTGATGACAACAAGGATGTGTTTCTAACATAAATTTGCAATGACGTTATATACTATCAACTGCCTTTGGAGGTGCACGCCTACTCTCCTTTGCCTGATGTGGTCCCTGTTTTTACTCAGACTGCCTCTGGTCACCTTGTCAAGATTGATGATTTTTCTTCAAGCTCTTTGCTTACCTCTTTACGTAGTGTGTCTACACTGTTCTTTTGGCTAAAACAGTCTTACCTGGGGCCATATGTACGAACACATTTTCCTATTGGCACAGAATGGGAAAAACCCTTTGCTACATCTGGCCCCTGATTCCTTAGTAGTCCTACTGCTGAATTTTTCCTTTCATTATTTTTTCTCTTCCTCTGGATTAGATTTGGTGCAGTTTTTTTTTCCTGATGTTGAATGAACACTATCTCCCAGATCACTTTTCTCCAGAACTGGTAGCTGATGTGCTTATGCCCCATTCTTCTTCACATAAGGTCTGAAGAGACTTGTCCGTTGTGAGCATTAGTGCATTTCCGGTCCATGATGGTATTTTTTGGGATGAAGTCTCCCATGACATTTTTGGTCCTACAGAGACATTGCAAATTAGCAATGTATTTAAAATTGGTATAAATTACGTTAAGACCCCATGTTCCATTTCTGATGAATGGGATGTTGGACTACTTCAATATGCTATCTGAATTAGAGTTGTGCTCAGTTTTTGAAAATTAGGATTTGTATTTGAATTCTGCAAATTATGGTGTAATGTTTGCTGCCATCAATATGCACATCACTATTTACACAGAGCTAGTACTCTGCATGCTGTTTTTAATTATACACAGTGGGGATGATGCCTGACAGGTAGTTCTAAAACATATTTAAAGAAGTCTTCCTATTTTTCAGGTCATGACCCTACGTATTATAAGCTTGCACATCACCACCGAAGAAAAATATGCTCACACAAATGAAATTGATTTATTCTGACTCCTTTATTTCACAATTAGTCCTATGGGGTCATGGGTATTGGAAAGACAATTTAGAACTTAAATCTTTTTGGGATACACAACTCTGGCAGGTCCAGGGCACTGATGTTTTATATAGGGATTGTATGATCCTTCATCAATTATTTTTCTAAACAAAATAGTACAACAGAATACATGTTTTAATTTGGGCTATGCTAAAAATGTAAATAAGCTTTGCATTCCCTCTGTTGCATGGTTTGATAACTGGCAACAGTACATTCATTTCACGGAAGAACAGCTTAATGGAATGGCGCAGAATGAAACATACAATTCTTCAATTTCTGGTTCAGATGGTTGGTTACTGCGGCCAATTGATACCAATGGTAGAATTCCTGTTTGTTAACCCTTCCAGGTGGTTTAAAGCAAGCAGGCCAGACCCCCAGTATACTCAGTCACAACAGTCGGTGTGGTCATTACCTATAGTGTAGATAGGTTATGCCAGCAATGGTTAGCACATTCCACCTTGTCAGCAGTTAAAAAACATTTATCCCTCCTTTCAGATGACATTGATTTACAGGATCTTTTGTTGGGTACTAAATCTACTCATTCTAAGTGTTTTGTATATACCCCTTAGAATGATATTTGGAAAAGTTCTCAGCAAGAAGCTGCTGAATGTTAAGACAAACTGATAAGGAAAATATGGGAAAGGCTTTGGTTGTTGTCGATAAAGGCATGACTACATTATCAACTTGTATTTATTCATTGAATCATATTGTTTCACCTGCATTCGCTATCATACAAAATGACACGTCTATGCTTTAACATGGCCAGAGTCAGTTAGGGTCAATTTTGCAGTTAAGTTGGATGTTGCAGGTTTTAAAATCAAATTGAGTGCCATGGAATTGTTTGAATGCAACTGAATTGGCCTTATAATTTGACATGAATGCGAAAATTGCGGGCTAGAAAAGAAGCAACCTACACTATGCTTAATATTCAATGTTTAAATAAGTTCCTTTTTTCTGTCGCTGAAACCCAATCTGCCATCTTGCTCAATCATGGTTTCATTTCTCTCCCCATTTCAATGATTCATTTCGCAATATGTCTGGACATTTTAAAGTAGGCAGATATGAAGAAATAGGTGCACATTTTTGTACATGAACTTTGATTTCTCCCTTTTAAATACAGATGCATGCGTGAGAACAAAGAGGTTTTTGATAGTCTACATGTCAGAAAGCACTCTTTTTTACATGGTTAGCCTCCACTTTTTTTCTGGTTTCTGATGTGGTCTTGACTGTTAGTGCACTGGGTCTCTGCTAACCAGGTCCCCAGTGCAAGATTTCTTTTCCCAAAACTACACAGTTGTTTTTCACAATTGGCAAACACATTAGCTACCACTATAGGTCCCTATTGAATGGCACCCCAGGTACCCAGGGCCTGGGGTACTAAGGAAGGTCTCTGAGGGCTGCAGCACCAGTTGTGCCACCCCCAGAGATCCCTCACTAAACTCACACAAGTGCTGCCATTGCAGGCTGCATGTTTTGGTGCAGGCTAAATTGAAAACACAACCTGTCACACACCCGTGTGCGAGGTCCCCTATCGCTGCATGTGCCAGGTGTATGTCACCCCTAAGGCAGGCTGCATCCAGGCACATGTGAGAGCAATGTATTCATGACCAGATACTCCCGTGCTATGTCTCTGTCAATTCAGAGACATATTAAGTGCACAAGGAAGCCATTTTAAATGCATGTGCTGGACACTGGTCATTAAGAGTTCCCTAGCTACATGATGACTTCTCTGAATCCTGGGATATTTGGTATCAAACGTCTCAGAATAATAAATACTCACTGACCCCGGTGATAGATTTATTATAAAATGCACACAGAGGGTACCGTAGTGGTGCCACCTGAAAATCTACCAACTACTAGTATGTTGACTGACTGGTCCTACCCGGTTCTGCCACCACAGGTGTGTTTCTGGCTCGCAAGGTCAGAGCCAGTGCTCTTGAGGGCCTGAGATAAAGGCCTGCTCTGTGCATAGGTGTGACCTCTTATCCCAGGCAGGATATGCATTCCAGGATGGGGAGATTGAAATGCCTTTTGGCCTTTGTAATGTGACCCTGGTCTCTCCAAATGGAGGAGATGACCAACCCCCATACCCTGACTCCACTTATGGTGGCAGCACAGGCAGGAAACGTAGTTAAATTACGAGGACTGCCCACTTCATGCCAATCCTACCTCTAAAGTGGACGAGCTGAAGTGGACACTACTTTTCAAATCCCTACAACTTGCTTGGAGGGATTTAGGCCACTAGGGATAGAGTTATGCCCACTTCCCAGCGGAAGTGGTCATAAGAAGGGTGTAGTAACCCTAATGGTGGTTAGCCCATTGGCTATTGCCTGGACCTCCCTGTAATGCCCCCAAATTGAGTATTTAGGTGGCACCCCTGAACCCTAGAACTCACACTTCGACAACCTAAGAAGAGCTGGTCAAAGAAGAGTTGCACCCGCAGAAGAGGAAACAAAGAAGCAGCTGACCTGGAACCAGGCCCTCTGCCTGCCTGCTGACCTTGAAGGATCCTGCACAGGGAGCCAACTCGTCCAGCCTTCAATAAAGACTGAAGTCTCCAGTGGGCAGCGTACTTGCCCCGCAAGAAGAAGCTCCAAAGAAAATACTTTGCCACTGCTGGACCCCAGAAACCCAACACCAGAAGTGACCACTGCATCTAATGTCCATGACCCAAGATGAAGCCAACTGACTGTGCCAACGTGGGTCCCCAGCTGCCCAGAGGCTGAGTCCAGTGTGGTCTCACCCCTCTTGGACTCTCCTGAGATGCCTGCAGCCCTTGCATGCAGCCCCCCTCTACCACAGGCTTGTGGAGAGAGAATATCCAACAGCTCCAGCAACCACTGCACCTATGACCCCTGACCCCAGGTAAGGTGGATCGCTGGTACCAACAACGTCCCCCGGTTCCTAAGAGCTTGAGTCCACCCCTGCTGGACTCCCCGACAATGCCTGCAGCCTCAACACACAGAGCCTCCTGACTGCGAGTGCTCCCACATGTGCAAACCCAGCCCCTAAAGACACCCCTGCATCCATCGCCCCTGGGCACAGGAGAAGAGGAACAAAGATGCACCCATGTCCCCGAGCTCCCCAAGTCTACTACTTATCTGCTTGTTGTCCCTGACTGGCTTCCTAGCCAGAACCTACAGCCTGTTTGTCACAAGGTCCAAACTCCCATAGAAAACCATTGGGCACCTGTCGCCTTACTGCACCTCTGCATCCAGTCACCCCAGTGCCACCCAGTGTGACGTGTTGGTTTGGTTCTGATCAGTGCCCAATACTTACCTTTGCTTTCCGAGATTGGGCCCGTAAGTCATTGTTAACCCTGTGTGTGCTGAACATTGTTTTCCTACATAGCATAGCATTGAGAAGAACTCTAAAATTGAACTGTGTTGATTTTCAAATCTGATTACAAACTTCTTGGGTTTAAAACGTGTGAGAAAGGTCCTCCTTTGACATGGTTAGCCCCCAATTTTTGCCTGGTATTTGATGTGGTTTCAAAGTTGTTAGTGCCCAGGTCCCCTGCTAACCAGGTTCCCTGGGCCAGATCTCTTTCCCAAAAACGGTTGTGATGCATTGGCACAGTGGGAAGGGTATGCCCAGACGTGGGTCCAGTGCTTCCCATGCCACTGGATTCCAGCTAGCCTGGCTGATGAGGGGTAAAACCCCGAAACCGGTCCCAGGATGTTTGTTTCCAGTCCAGGGAAGACCTGGCCTGGCAGTTCGGGCTGGACTGTTCCCATGGGGAACAGGGACAAGACTGATTTGCAAATGGCTGGGTCCAAACTGGAACGGCATGGGCAGCAAAAAACACAATGGATTTAGGCCCAGATCTCTGTACTGGGGGTGAATGTTTGACATTGTTCAGCATTCCGTCCATCACTTGTTCTTTTTGCATTTGTCGCCCTAAGTGGGAAGGGTATGCCCAGACGTGGGTCCTGTGCTTCCCATGCCACTGGTTTTAAGCTAGCCTGGCTGATGAGGGGTGAAACCCCAAAACCGGTCCCAGGACGCTTGTTTCCAGTCCAGGGAAGACCTGGCCTGGCAGTTCGGGCTGGACTGTTCCCATGGGGAACAGGGTCAAGACTGATTTGAATATGGCTGGGTCCAAACTGGAACGGCATGGGCAGCAAAAAAACGATGGATTTAGGCCCAGATCTCTGTACTGGGGGTGAATGTTTGACATTGTTCAGCATTTCGTCCATCACTTGTTCTTTTTGCATTTGTCACCCTAAGTGGGAAGGGTATGCCCAGACGTGGGTCCCGTGCTTCCCATGCCACTGGATTCAAGCTAGCTTGGCTGATGAGGGCTGAAACCCCGAAACCATCCCAGGATGCTTGTTTCCAGTCCAGGGAAGACCTGGCCTGGCATTTCGGGCTGGACTGTTCCCATGGGGAACAGGGTCAAGACTGATTTGCATATGGCTGGGTCCAAACTGGAACGGCATGATGGATTTAGGCCCAGATCTCTGTGCTGCGGGTGAATGTTTGACATTGTTCAGCATTCCGTCCATCACTTGTTCTTTTTGCAATTGGAAACACCTTCATGTTCCACTATAAGTCCATAGTAAATGCTCTTAAGGTTCCTAAGGCATGAGGTACTAAGAGTAGGCTCCTGAGGACAGCAGCACAGGTTGTGCCACCCTCAGGGACCATGCATCTAAGTGCACCCAGCACTGCCATTGCAGGCTAAATGTCCTGCTGGAATCCTAAAATACAAAACTGACATGGTACACAGCCTTTGTGCCTTTTCCACTAGACACTGTGTGCAATATAGGAAAGTCACCCTCTGGCAGGTGTTCTAGCCATTAGGCAGGGTGCACTATACTGCATGTGTTGTAGTTTGACTCTTGCTCTAGGCAAGACTGCTGGTTTAAGGATGACAGTACTTATGTTTGTAGGTAACTATGCCAGTCCTACAAAAAGTCGCAACTGTTGTCCCAACCCTCCTGGCTCACAAGCAGCACCTCACCAAAAACCCAAACAGTAAAAGGTGATTTGTGGCGGCTTTTACGCATGGACTCAAGAGTGTGACATCTCAGGGAGTGTCATGGTTAAACGGAGACTACCCCTTTCTCACATGAACAACATGTCTTAATCAAACACGGGGAATGAAGAAGAGGCAGTAAAGTTTCAAAAGGTTTTATTTAGCAAAACTGCAATCTGCAATAAGTTGCATGGGCTGCAATGATTAGGATAATGAACAGTACAAGAAACAGAATGGTAAAGACAAGAGTCATTAATACAAAGACCCCCACCATCTTGAAATGACATAAAGTATAAGATATGTCCTAATACCCTAGCATAATGAGCCTAACCTCTAACCTAAAAGAGAGCTAGGTATATTAAACCTAATTTGCCAATGCCATGTCCATGAGAAGAGCCCCTAACCCTCGTTACCTTGGAATGAGGTCTCTAGCTCAGACTCCGTAGGGACACGAAGACTGGGTCAGCATCAAGGCGACGTGTAGCATCGATAGCAGCAATGGCATCTGGTTGGAATCCCTCTGACTATCTGTTTAAGTGAGGAGTATTTATACAGATCTGCTTGGACCCCTTATGTAGGTCTGTTTCCAAACATTAGATAACAAGACATGCTTGGGACGGTAGTTTATATAAACAATTCCCTCGAAAGCGTGAAGAGGGAAAGTACCTAATGTGAACACCTACAGTTTATCTTTGTCACTTGATATTGACGCCTTAGCGTGGTGACACTGATAACGCAAAACTAAACATAGGCCTTAACTAAAACAAGGCAGCCGTCTTAAAAGATATAATTAAATAAATGCACTAAAACAGAGCAAGTAAGTAGGGTAAAAGTCACTAGGTGACGGGGGCACGAGTCTGCAAGCCATAGGCTTAGCTAACTCCTGTATTCCATTAAAACAAACTTGGATTCACTGCACATGTGTGGACAAGGATGCATGAGCAAAATGCCCCTACTGTGTCCCTGCCAAACCTGGGACATAGTGAGTGAACTGAGCAGCCATTTTACAACCATGTGCTGGACACTGGTCAGTACAAGTTTTACAGCTACACTCTGCACCCTGGGTTGTTTGGTATGAAACAACTCAGAGTGATAAATCCAAACTGGTAACAGTATTGGATTTATTGCAAAACGTACCCAGGGGCCACCTTAGAGGTGACCCCTGTAAATGTTAATTGCCCTGGCATGGTTGCTGGCCAGTCACAACCAGCCCGCCACCACCAGACAAGATTCTGGAACCCTGGGGTAAGAGGCTATGCTCTCTGGATCCAGAGAACAAAGACCTTCCTGGGCAGAGGTGTTACACCTTCTCCCTCAGGAATGTGCAAAACCCTGCGTATGAGCTTCAAAGGGCTTACCGCCCTTGAAACTTGACCCCTCACCCCCTGCTAGCAGCAGATGGCAGCCCCAATTAAAAACTCCCACTTTCTGTGGGAGCAATGGTGGGAAAATGCACAAAGACATGAGGAATGGCCACCCCCAGCTTGCACCGCCCCTAAGATGTTGCATGCGAGGTGACCTCTTCATTTCATTTTCCTCCATCTTGCATGGTAAGGAAATAGCCTGTCAGGGATAGGCAAGTGACCTCTGCCCACAGGAAGTGGTCACATAGTGGGTGTAGCCACCCTAAGGTAGATTAACTATTGAGCACTACTAGGCACCCCCCCAAACACCCACTAAATTCAGTATTTTGTAGGCACCCCTAGACCTGCAGATCAGATTCCAAGGACACAAGACGACCAGAAAAAAAGAAGACCCAGGGCTCGATAACTGCATTCCTGCAGCACAAACAAAAAGGCACCAAACCCTGCCTGCTGCACCCAGGACTCAACAATCACCACTGAGGTGTGCTCTGACATCGGACAGACTCTAAAAAATCCCAAGAGAACCCCCACTCTTCTGAAAATCACTGAAGATCTCCCTCCAGAGTGAAGGTATCACTCTTTTGTAACAAAGACACAAAGGCCCTTATTAGGACATTGGCGGTCAGCTGACCACCACGCCGGCGATGGTGATAGTACCGTCGCCAGCTGGGGGTGAAGACCCCCAAATTATGACCATGGCGGTGATGCCTCCCATAGACAGCCAAAGTACCACTTGAAATGCCAGTGCGGTCTGGCCACGGACCCTGGCAGTTGCCATCTACAGGCTGGTGGAACACCATTCTCCGCCCACCATATTATGACATAGCAGACCGCCAGGATTTCCGGAGCGGGACCACTGCCACGAAAATCCTAGAAGAAATGAATCATATAAAAGAGACACTCAACTCCAAGGACACATAGGAGTCCGCAGCTGCCATGGAACCTGAACTTGAAGCCATGTCGTTGCTGTAACACGCAATGGAAGTGCAGGAGCAGCAAAGCTGACGACGACGCTGAGTACAGCCAACTGGCACACAAGGGAGGGAGGGGAGAGCGACACACACACACGCACAACACACACAGTACACACATACCACAAACCGAGAACAATCTCCTAAGAAGTCCAAAAACAACATAAGCCAGAAGTAAAGAAAGGCAGGTCCAACCACTGCATTCCGGTGGGAATAGCGAGCACATTAAAATAACTATATACACAAAGTGTCACAACTTGAATGCTTCTTACCGCTGTAATCTGCCAGTCTCTGGGCACCACCAGGTTTCTTGCTTGTTCTGGATTGACCACGGTAGGGGCGACCCTTTCCAGTAACCAAGGTGCTGCTGATAATAGAACACCAAGCAAGCCGTAATGAAGACACCATCTTGGATTGGGAAAAACACATTAAAGTAAATGGAAAAATAGCCGTAGTATAAAAATTAGTGAGCAAAGCATGCAGGGAAGGAAACACACACTCCTGGGAAAGAGAAAATATGGCCAAGAAGAAACCAAAAAAAAATAAAAAGAGAAAGAGAAAAAAGATGAAAAGAAGAAAAACAGTAAAAATACAGGTAAGTAAAACAAACTATGGGGGTAAAAGGTGGGCGCAGCGAGAAACAGAGCCCAAATGGAAGGTTTCAGGTCGTGCTGCGGACCAAAAAACAAGTCGCAACCCGAAATGTGGCAGCGGCAGAAACGGCCGTCTGAGGCGTGGACCGCCGATCTGACCGCGGCCCGCAAGTCAGGTGCCGCCGGTCTTTGGAGCGTCATAGTTTTTCCTCTCCCCGAAGCCCCAGGCTTGTGAAGAAAATGCTGAAAAAATGTGCGGACCAAGCAAGGAGCATGGCATGAGGAAGCATCCTCTCAAGAACAATCACTAATGGGGTATCCCTTCCAGCGAATCAAGAATTGGAGACGATTGCGAAAAAGGCGAGAATCGCATATCTCTTATACTTGATACTCAGGATGGCCATCAACCAAAAGAGGAGGAGGACAATGGGCATTTCTCTTGTAGGGATCAGGAATTAAAGGTTTGAGTTGAGACACATGAAAAACAGGATGAACCTTCCAAGACTATGGTAGACAAAGTCGAACTGAGACTGGGTTTAATACCTGCAGGATTCTAAAAGGGCCGTAGTAACAGGGTTTTAACTTATTCTGGGACGGGCGAAAAAGGAAAAACGTAGAAGACAGCCAGACCTTGTTAATAGGCTGGTAAGATGGTGCAAGACTATGCCGAGTTTCAGCTACCTTCTTCATGTAATGTTTTGTAGCTAAGAGATTGGTACGTAGCAGGTCCTGAACCTGACGGAGATTTCGAACAACTGAGGTAACTGTGGGAACAAAGGAATCCTTATTAGTGACGGTAGGAAAAGCATTCGGGTGGAAACCATAAGTTTCAAAAAAAGGTGTGGACTTTGTTGCACTATGGACTGTATTATTATAGGAAAATTCAGCCAACGTTAGATATGAAGACCAATTACTTTAAGTTGCATTGCAAAAGCAGCGTAGATATTGTTGTAATCCCTGATTTTGGCGTTCTGTTTGACCAATGGTCTGAGGATGGAACCCGGACGATAGAGCCACCTCAATATGTAAAAACGTACAAAATGTTCTCCAAAAATGGGACACATATTTAGGTCCTCAATCGGAAATGATTACATGAGGGAGGCCATGCAATCGAAATATATCTTGTAGAAAGACTTGACTCATTTCCTTAGCGGTGGGTAATTTCTTTGGGGCAGAAAAATGAGCCATCTTAGTAAAAGAGTCAACTGTTACCATTATGACCTGATAGGCCGCAGAAGATGGAAATTAACATATAAAATCTGTGGTCAACGTATGCCATGTAACGGATGGCACAGGCAAGGGCATTAATAAACCTGCTGGCTTAAACCTAGGTGCCTTAGTTTGAGCACATATTGGGCAAGATCTTACATATGTTTCAGCATCAGATTTCAGCGTGGGCCACCAAAAAGAGCGGAGGAGCAGTTCCTGTGTGTTCCTAATTCCAAGATGTCCAGCAATAGGGGAGTCATGGCACATTTGCATGGCTTCAGTTTGCACCATCTTAGTAGGCATGAATAAGGTGTTTTTATGATAGTAATACTCCTGATGCTTCTGTAAATGGGAACTAAAAGCCGTTCCATTGTTCCATGGATAAATTTTGATACTCTGCTTTCACACGGTCGAGAAAGGATTGAACTACTCCTACTATTCGACATGGCTATGTGATGTGTGGATAAGTAATATTTGTACTCTCTGGATATCGTCGGGATAAAGCATCTAATACAACATTTTGGGATCCAGGTATGTATGTTACTACAAAATTGTATTAGGTAAAAAAGAAAGCCCATCTGGCTTGCCGACTATTTCGGCATTGAAAACTGCGGAGGCATTGTAGATTGCGATGATCTGTTCTCAATTCAAACGTCTCCTGTGAACCCATTAGAAAATGTCTCCATTCCTTGCAGGCAGCTTTTAGTGCTAGTAATTCCCTCTCCAACATGGAATAGTTTCGTTCTGCATCTGACAACACATGGGATAGGTAAAAGACAGGATGTTAGAGGCCATCATGATCTTGTCTTTGTAGTAACACAACTCCAATAGCTCTATCTGATGCATCAGCGACCACTATAAATTTCTTTGTAGTGTCAGGATGACGTAATATTGGATCTTGTGTAAAGGCACGTTTTAGACTCTGAAAGGCTCTTTTTGCTTCTTCTATCCAAATGAAACCCTTCTTTGGACTTTCTATTTTGATGGTCTGGGTTATCTGACCTTATCGTTGGGAAAAGTCCTTTATAAATTGTCTGTAGGAATTGGATAACCATAGAAAGCACTGTGTCTCCTTAACTCCTTTTCTGGTCAGGCAACAATGATCTACTTGATCGCTTTCTACAACACCTCAACATGAATACATTCAACATTAACCTATCTGGAGAACACAGCACCACTCAAATAAATCTTCTGGATGTCACACTATACATTGAGTGAGATTGTAGCTGTGGATGAGACTTTTTTGGACAAGAAGAAATTCTATCTTCACTAACTACGTGAGCTTGGACTTTCATTTACTTTCCACTTGGATCTACTTAATTGGACTACCTTTTTGGTGTGCCCTGGTTTACACTAACAAATTATCATTACTGACTATTCCAGTGAGCAATCCGTTCGACACCCTTGGTGGATGGGTGTTGTAGGAAGTTGGCTCTGTATGTACTATTTCAAAGTAAGAAATAGCATGCACAAAGTCTAAGGATTCCCCTTAGAGGTAAGATAGTGGCAAAAAGAGATAATTCTAATGGTCTATTTTGTGGTAGTGTGGTTGAGCAGTAGGCTTGTCAGAGGTTAGTGTTAAGCATTTGTTGTACATACACACAGGAAATAAATGAGGAACACACACTCAAAGACAATTCCAGGCCAATAGGTTTTTGTATAGAAAAATATATTTTCTTAGTTTATTTTAAGAACCGCAGGTTCAAGATTTACAATCAATACTTTAAATGAAAGGTATTACACTCAGGTATCTTAGGAACTTTGAATCAACAAAATAGCATGTACAGTTTTGTCAAAAATGGCAATAAGCTATTTTAAAACTAGACAGTGCAAAATTCAACAGTTCCTGGGGGAAGTAAGTATTGGTTAGTTTTGCAGGTAAGTAAAGCACCTACAGGGTTCAAAGTTGGGTCCAAGGTAGCCCGCTGTTGGGGGTTCAGGGCAACCCCAAAGTTACCACACCAGCAGCTCAGGGCCGGTCAGGTGCAGAGGTCAAAGTGGTGCCCAAAACACATAGGCTTCAATGGAGAAGGGGGTGCCCCGGTTCTAGTCTGCCAGCAGGTAAGTACCCGCAACTTCGGAGGGCAGACCAGGGGTGTTTTGTAGGGCACCGGGGGGGACACAAGTCAGCACAGAAAGTACACCCACAGGGGCGGCCGGGTGCAGAGTGCAAACAGGCGTCGGGTTTGCAATTGGTTTCAATGGGAGACCCAGGGGTCTCTTCAGCGAAGCAGGCAGGCAAGGGGGGGGGGCTCCTCGGGGTAGCCACCACCTGGGCAAAGGAGAGGGCCTCCTGGGTCGCTTCTGCACTGGGGGTCGGATCCTTCAGGTCCTGGGGGCTGCGGGTGCAGTGTCTTTACCAGGCGTCGGGTTCTTTGAAGCAGGCAGTCTCGGTCAGGGGGAGCCTCTGGATTCCCTCTGCAGGTGTCGCAGTCGGCGGGGAGTCCTCCCTGTAGTGTTGTTTCTCCGCAGGTCGAGCCGGGGGCATCGGGTGCAGAGTGGAAAGTCTCACGCTTCCGGCGGGAAACATGGAGTCCTTTAAAAGTTGTTTCTTTGTTGCAAGTTTTAGTCTTTGTGGAACAGGGCCGCTGTCCTCGGAAGTTCTTTTTTCTTTTAGATGCAGGGTAGTCCTCTGAGGCTTCAGAGGTCGCTGGACCCTGGGGAACGCGTCGCTGTTGCAGTTTTTCTCGAATTGGGGAGACAGGCTGGTAGGGCTGGGGCCAAAGCAGTTGGTGTCTCCGTCTTCTCTGCAGGGCTTCAGGTCAGCAGTCCTTCTTCATCTTAGGTTGCAGGAATCTAGTTTCCTAGGTTGTGGGGTGCCCCTAAATACTGAATTAGGGGTGTGTTTAGGTCTGGGAGGGCTGTAGCCAATGGCTACTGTCCTTGAGGGTGGCTACACCCTCTTTGTGCCTCCTCCCCGAGGGGAGGGGGGCACATCCCTATTACTATTGGGGGAATCCTCCAAAATCAAGATGGAGGATTTCTAAAGGCAGGGGTCACCTCAGCTCAGGACACCTTAGGGGCTGTCCAGACTGGTGGGTGACTCCTCCTTGTTTTTCTCATTATCTCCCCTGGACTTGCCGTCAAAAGTGGGGGCTGTGCCCAGGGGGGCGGTCATCTGCACTAGCTGGAGTGCCCTGGGGCATTGTAACACGAAGCCTGAGCCTTTGAGGCTCACTGCTAGGTGTTACAGTTCCTCCAGGGGGGAGGTGTGAAGCACCTCCACCCAGAGCAGGCTTTTGTTTCTGTCCTCAGACAGCACAAAGGCCCTCACCACATGGGCTCAGAAACTCGTCTCTCAGCAGTAGGCTGGCACAGACCAGTCAGTCCTGCACTGAACAATTGGATAAAATACAGGGGGCATCTCTAAGATGCCCTCTGTGTGCATTTTTTAATAAATCCAACACTGGCATCAGTGTGGGTTTAATATTCTGAGAAGTTTGATACCAAACTTCCCAGTATTCAGTGTAGCCATTATGGAGCTGTGGAGTTCGTTTTTGACAACCTACCAGACCATATACTTAATATGGGCACAACTGTACTTACAATGTCTAAGAAGAGACTTAGACACTGTAGGGGCATATTGCTCATGCAGCTATGCCCTCACCTGTGGTATAGTGCACCCTGCCTTAGGGCTGTAAGGCCTGCTAGAGGGGTGACTTACCTATGCCACAGGCAGTATTTTGTGTGCATGGCATCCTGAGGGGGATGCCATGTCGACTTTGCCTTTTTCTCCCCACCAACACACACAATCTGCAATGGCAGTGTGCACGTGTTAGTTGAGGGGTCCCTTAGGGTGGCACAACATATGCTGCAGCCCTTAGGGACCTTCCCTGGTCACAGGTCCCTTGGTACCTCTGGTACCTTTTACAAGGGACTTATCTGTGTGCCAGGGGTGTGCCAATTGTGAAAACAATGGTACATTTTAGGTGAAAGAACACTGGTGCTGGGGCCTAGTTAGCAGGGTCCCAGCACCACACTTCTCAGTCAAGTCAGCATCAGTATCGGGCAAAAAGTGGGGGGTAACTGCAACAGGGAGCCATTTCCTTACAGGTGTCATACTAGGTTGGCACCCACGACGTGGAACCTCTTCAGCAACATAGGATTCTTCCCAGAACATTTGTCACACACTGTAATTGGATGTGCGAGCTTATGGCATCCACCACATATTTTTTATTGTATAACAACCTGGGAGCATACCACCATTCCCAGGAGACGATGGGCCAGATACTGGACAAGTTGCAGGAGACACAGCAGCTGCAGGAGGGACAATACCTGGAGATCAGGGAGGACCTGAAGAACATCCACACCACCCTGGTCACCATTGCAGGGGTACTGACATGGCCAATACCATGAGTGAGGCAGTGGCACACCACCAGGCCCCTGACACTAGCCAAACTGATGAACAGCCCTCCACCTCCGCTGCCGCTAGTGGACAGGAGGCCCCGCCACAGGAACAATGGGCCACCAACACCCCTCCCCCTGCAGAAGGAGAACCACCCCACAAAAGGTCCCTGCGTTCCAGGCAGAATCCAGAGAACATTGCCAAGACCCCCACCAGGAAATAAGAGTCTCCTGATTGTCACCCTTGTGTCCCGCTCTGTCACCCTGTCCACCTTGAACTGCCATTGCTCCCTTCCTATGCCCCCATGGACAATGCACCTGTGATACAAATGCACTGGACTCTATTCTGGACTTTCCTCCTTCATCACCCCAGCCCATTGCACATCCCTTTCTACCTCTTAGCACTTAAATAAACACCCTTTGAAAAAATACAAGTATGGAGTATGTCAAATAATTTAACTATGTATTCGTTTAACAAGGTTTAAACACTGCAATACAACTGTACAGTAATGTATACATAGGAATGACCTGTAGTTGGCTGCAGTCAACACATCAGGTGACAGAGTGGGGCACAGATATCTGAAAATATAGATGCCAGAGGGTACAGTAAGTGGCCATAGAAGTGGGAGAATCTGCCTGCCATGTACATTGTCAAATACAAAACTATCAATGCAAAGTGAAGTTACAGTGTCTTACCTGTGTGTCACTGGAAGTACTGTCATATAATAGCTGTTTTGTTGTCCTCATCCTCATCCTCTGCCTCATCTTCACTGTCCACAGGGTCCACTACTGCCCCACGCCCATCTCCAGCCTCCTCCTCCTGCAGAAAAGGCACCTAGCGTCTCAAGACAAGGTTATGCAACATGCAGCATGCCCCGATTATCTGGCACACCTTCTTGGGTGAGTAGCAGAGGGATCCACCTGGCTTTAAGGAGGCCGAATGTCCTCTCAATTATTCTCTTTGTTCGCCCATGTGCCTCATTGTAACGTTTCTCTGCCCTTGTCCTGGGATTCTGCACAGGGGTCAGTAGCTATGAGAGGTTGGGGTAACCAGAGTCACCTGTAGTTATCGAGGGACACCTGTTAGACACACACTAACCATTAGGACCCACACCATACCCACACACCAACATCCACTGGGTGGGAACCAGGGCTCACCTATTAGGCACACCCGGTGCCTCTGGAGTTGAGCCATCACATATGGGATGCTGCTATTCATCAAGATATAGGCATCATGCACAGAGCCAGGATACTTAGCATTGAAATGGGAGATGTACTGTTCTGCCAGGCACACTACCTGCACATTCCTCGAGTGAAAGCTCTTTCGATTTCTGAACACCTGTTCATTTCTCCGGGGGGGGGGACAAATGCAATATGTGTACCATCAATTGCCCCAATAATGTTGGGGATATGTCCCATTGCATAGAAGTCAGCTTTCACTGTGGCCAAATCCTCCACCTGGGGGAAAACAATGTAGCTGCACATGTGTTTAATCAGGGCAGACAACACTCTGGTCAGCACTATTGAGAACATTGGCTGTGACATTCCGGCTGCCAAGCCCACTGTCACTTGAAAGGAGCCAGTTGCCAAGAAATGGAGCACAAGAGGGGGGATCCCAGTGGGGTGACGGATAGCAGATATCAGGTCAGGCTCCAGTTGGGCACACAGCTCTGTGATTGTGGCCCTGTCAAATCTATAGGTGCGGATAATGTGCCTGTCCTCCATTGTTGACATGTCCACCAGTGGCCTGTACACGACGGGATGTCTCCATCTCCTATTCATCTGCAGCGGTTGTAATCTATGGGGCAAAACGGGGAGCAGCTGGTCAGTATTCCACATTTCCAAACACTACACTGCATTGCATGTTGTGACTGTAGTAGTATGTTGTTGGATAGGCCCAAATGGTGCCTATGTGTACTGTGACGCACTTAGGTGCCATGTCCTGCACCCCCCCACAAAATGGCGTCGCCTGTCCTGTTTGGAGGGACAAGTGGAAATGAGGTAATTCCGCTGACGTTGTGCACCGTTGCGGGAGGCGGTCGAGTACCGCCGTGCAACACCTCAATGGTTGTCTATGGGCCCTATGGGTTACAGTGGCCAATGGTGATGTACGCCGGCAGTGACGGTATGCACCGCCGCAGATGTATCTGCCATTTTCTATCTGTTCACTCACTTGCTCCCTGCCCTTCAACAGGAGAGGACCTACACTGCAAGGGCTGCTGTGACCTGTGTCTGGAACCGACCATGGCTCGTGTCACTGGGGAAAGGGCCCCTGCCTTCACCGCTGTGGAGTTGGAGAGACTGGTGGATAGGGTCCTACCTCAGTACCGAATGCTGTATGGGCCTCCAGACCAACAGGTGAGTACACTGTGAGCACGATGCATGGTGCATGAATGTATGGAGTGGTGTGTGTGAAGGCCTCATGTGGGAGGGTTGGTGGAAGGGTTCTGGGTAGCGTGATGCATGTATGGTGGGCAATGTCGGTGCGTAAGGGGATGTGAGGGCCATGGTGGGCCATGAGTGTAACAGGCTGGACGGTATGACTGATACCTTTTTCAATCTATCTTTTCCTGCAGGTTACCGCCCATCAGAAAAAGGGTATATGGCATGCCATCGCCAAGGATGTGCGAACCCTAGGGGTCTATGACAGGTGGAGCACCCACTGTCGCAAACGTTGGGAGGATCTGAGACGCTGGGCAAGGAAGACAGCGGAGACCCAGCTGGGGATGGCCTCCCAACGAGGAAGGGGTGCCTGTCGAACCCTGACCCCCCTGACAGCCCTCATACTGGCGATGGCCTATCCGAAGCTGGATGGGCGCTTGAGGGCATCACAGCAGCCACAAGGTGGTGAGTACAGTTTTTTAATATACTACTTGCGTGTGGTGGGGTGGTATCCGGGTGGGGGATGTGGGCCTGTGGGTGCCCCTAGGCCAGGCTGGACATTGCAGGGTAGGTTCCATGTTGGGCAGGGGCTGATGAACACCACCTCCAACCAAGCTCGTTGGCATCCACTACTGGGCAGGGGTCTGTGGGTCTCAGGTATGCTGCTATTGGCGTTAGGTATTCCTGTCCATGGGCTGGTAACTAGCATTGTGACTGGTAGTGCATTGCCTAGTGCGTAGGGCTGTTCCCCGTGTGTGTGTGTCAGGTACGCCAATGGTGGTGTTGTTGCTGCCATTGACCAAGTGTATCCTCTGTCTCTTCCCCACCCTTTTTGTTTTGTCACCCTGTCCTTATGTGCATTAGCATCATCTGGTGGAGGAGCAGAGGCACCAGCGACTGAGGGAGCTGCATCCCACTGGGCCCATGTGGCCGCATCCACAGATGGTGAGGGCACCAGTGGGATGGAGGGCGAGGGGAGCACCACGACGGAGACAGTAGGACAGTACGGACAGTAATACCTGCTCCGATGGAAGCTCCCTGCTGGTGGCAGACACCTCTGTGCCTACCCCAACTGCAGGTACAGCCACCACCCCCTGTACCACCACCGCCCTCCCAGCAGCCCCTCAGCGAGTTTCCAGTGCCTGCTCACCCAGGGGTGTGGGCATCTCCTTCGCCCCAGGCACCTCAGGTCCTGCCCAGTTCGCCCTGCTGCCCTGAGTGAGGAGGCTACTGATCTCCTGCGATCCACCTCTGTTGGGCAGTCAACCATAGTGAATGCCGTCCAGGGGGTGGCAGGCCATTTGCAACAAACAAATGCATTCCTGGAGGGCATTCACTCTGGCATGGCGGCCCAACAGAGATCAATCCAGGCTCTGGCCTCCTCCCTGATGGCAGCCATTGTACCTGTCTCTAGCCTCCCCCTCCAACTTCCTCTGCCTAGTCCCATTCCCCTCAACCTATCCCAAGCACACATTCAGACCACCATGCACCCAAGACAACACTCAGGAGTGGCTCAGGCAAACACAAGCACCACACATCATCCCACAGGCACTCACACAAACACCATCCAGATGCAGAAATAACAACACCTGCTGCCTCCACTGTGTCCCCCTCTTCCACCTCATCCACCACCCTCCCAGTAGCGTCTCCACTCACAACTGCATGCACTACATCCTCATCCACTACCCCATCACCATCAAGCCTATCACTACACACCCCTCACTGGTAGTCACCATCCCCACATCCATGCACACGTCCTCTGTGTCCTCTCCCACTGTGTCTGTGCCCCCCCTCCTAAAGTACACAAACGCAAGCACTCAGACACCCAACACCCATCCACCTCACAACAGCATCCAACCCATGCACCTGCACCCAAATACAGCAGACAGACACCTCCAACAACCACCCCCTCTTCCTCCACTCCCAAACCTTCACCCTCTTCCCGCCTGGTGTCCCTAAGAAGCTTTTCCTCTCCGCCGTTGACCTCTTCCCTACCACTCCACCCGTCCTTCACCTCAGGCCAGGGTGGTCAGAACCCAGGATAGCACCTCAGGACCCAGTCCACGGCCACAGTAGTGTCGGCAGCTACTGCAGGTGGGAGAGGCTCCAGGGAACCAACCACCAGCACTGACAGTGTGCCTGCACCAAAGAGAGGCACCACCAGCTGCCAAGGGGAAGGGCAAGGAGGCACCACCAGCTGCCAAGGGGAAGGGCAAGGAGGCCCCACCAGCTGCCAAGGGGAAGGGCAAGGAGGCACCACCAGCTGCTAAGGGCAAGGGCATGGAGGCACCACAAGCTGGCAAGGGCAAGGAGGTAGCACCAGCTGCCAAGGGGAAGGGCAAGGAGGCAGCACCAGCTGCCAAGGGGAAGGGTGAGAAGGCAGCGCCAGCTGCCAAGGGGAAGGGCAAACGGCCTGCACCTGCAGGCAGGACGGACAGGAGGCTTGGTGCTGGGACTGATTCTGAGCCTTCACCACCAACCATGGCGGTTCAGCCTTCCGAGGCTGCAGGGGAAGGGCTGGAGCCTCCCCCCACCACTGGCATCCCCGACATCAGCACCACTGCCAGCAGCAGCAGCCCCAGTGGGCAGCCGTCTGAGGCTGCAGGGGAAGGGTTGGAGCCTTCACCCACCACTGCCTGCACCGCCACCAGCACCACTGCCAGCAGCAGCAGCCCCAGTAGGCAGCTGTCCGAGGCTGCAGGGGAAGGGCTGGAGCCTCCCCCCACCACTGCCTGCACCGCCACAAGCACCGCCACCCGCACCGCCACCCGCACCGCCACCAGCACCACTGCCAGCAGCAGCAGCCCAAGTGGGCAGCCATCAGAGGCTGCAGGGGAAGGGCTGGAGCCTCCCCCCTCCACTGCCTGCACCGCCACCAGCACCACTGCCAGCAGCAGCAGCCCCAGTGGGCAGCCGTCCGAGGCTGCAGGGGAAGGGCTGGAGCATCCCCCCACCACTGCCTGCACCGCCACCAGCACCACTGCCAGCAGCAGCAGCAGCCCCAGTGGGCAGACATCTGAGGCTGCAGGGGATGGGCTGGTGCCTCCCCCTACCACTGCGAGCCCCGACACCAGCACCACCACTGCCACTACTGAGCAGCCGTCACTGCCGGCGGGCAGTGTGTATCCCTACCTGTATGGGCTGTAGTGCATCCTGGACCCTGCAAATCCTGTGGGTCTGACACCCAGGTGAGAGACTGTGACCTTGCACTCCCCAAGATCTGCATCACATGGCACAATGCCCCCCCCAGAACCAGTGAAGAAGCCATCCACTCACCCCCTCCTTGCCAGGATGAAGCACACAGGGCATAAGGCCCCCTCCAGAACCGTGGAAGAAGCCATCCACTCACCCCTCCTTGCCGGAATGAAGCACACAGGGCACAAGGCCCCCTCCAGAACCAGTGGAGAGGCCATCCACTCACCCCCTCCTTGCCAGGATGAAGCACACAGGGCACAAGGCCCCCTCCAGAACCAGTGGAGAAGCCATCCACTCACCACCACCTTGCCAGGATGAAACACACAGGGCCCCGTCCAGAACCAGTGGAGAAGCCATCCACTCCCCCCTCCTTGCCAGGATGAAGCACACAGGTCACAAGGCCCCCTTCAGAACTAGTGGAAGAAGTCACCCACTAGAGAGACTGCGGCCTTGCACTCCCCAGGACCAAGCAGTGGGCAAACCACCCACTTGAGAGACTGTGGCCTTGCACTCCCCAGGACCAAGCAGTGGGCAAACCACCCACTAGACAGACTGTGGCCTTGCACTCCCCAGGACCAAGCAGTGGTCAAACAACCCACTGGAGAGACTGTGGCCTTGCACTCCCCAGGACCAAGCAGTGGGCAAACCACCCACTTGAGAGACTGTGGCCTTGCACTCCCCAGGACCAAGCAGTGGGCAAACCACCCACTAGACAGACTGTGGCCTTGCACTCCCCAGGACCAAGCAGTGGTCAAACAACCCACTGGAGAGACTGTGGCCTTGCACTCCCCGGGGCCAAGCAGTGGGCATACCACCCACTTGAGAGATTGTGGCATTGCACTCCCCAGGACCAAGCAGCGGGCAAACCACCCAGTAGAGAGACTGTGGCTTTGCACTCCCCAGGACCAAGCAGTAAGCAAACCACCCACTTGAGAGACTGTGGCCTTGCACTCCCCAGGACCAAGCAGTGGGAAAACCACCCACTCGATAGACTGTGGCCTTGCACTCCCCAGAACAGAGTGATGGGCATGTAGCCCCCTCCAGGACCAGTGGTGTTGTACCATCTTCCGGCTGAGGTGTCCCCCATTCCCCGTCCCCCTGAGGTGCCTGTGTATTTTCGACCTGATGCCCTGGCAGTGTTCTCTCTGTGTTTTTACAGGAGTCAAGTGGGGCCTTGGCCTATGTGATGTGGCCCTGTGGCCCTGTGGCCCACGGACATTGAGGACTGGGCAGTGTCCCTCCATATGTATATATGTGTATACTGTTTTGATTTTAAATCACAAATTTCTAGTATTGTATCTTATTACATTCACTTTAATCAATTCCTTTTGTCCTTGCATTATTCCTGAGGGTTACGGGATGTATATGTAATGTTACTGCATCTGTTTGTGTGTATGGTGTTGGGGGTAGGGGTGTTGCGTGTGTGTGTCACTCTCTTTTTCCTCCCACCTCCCTTGTGTGCTAGGCGATAGTACTCGCTGTGGTCGTCTTCACCGGCGTTGATGTTCGTAGTGAATGAGGAGGTATACAATCATGGAAAATATGTGCAACTCGGGTTCCATGGCGTTGTGGTTCTTCCTTGAGTGTCCAGAGGTGAGTCCTTTGCCTTCTGTCTTCTGTTTCCGCAGTGCTTTTGATGTTATTGGTACCGCTTCGGAAAAGGTGGCGGATAGGCCTGTTATAATAGAGTGGGCAGTACATTGTCTTCCTCCTGGCTGTTGGCGGTTACTGCCGTGGTGCTTGTTGCTACTGCCGTGATGGTCGGTGTGTTAAAGTGGCTGTCTATGTGGGCGGTTTCCGCCGTGGTCATATTTCCATTTTTTTTACTGCCGGCCTGTTGGCGGTATTACCGCCGCTTTATCACCCACCGTCAGGGTTGTAATGAGGGCCATAGTGCTTTCTTGAGGAAACAAGATATCAATTGGTAGATAGGAAAACTTCCACTGTATAACAGCCCTGCCAAGTGCCACACATTGGAGGTTAGTCTAATGCATTTGTGTGCTGGTGTCTACATCACCACACTAAAATGCTATGTCACGTATGTTGACTGAAGTGCTCCGAGACCACCATGAGGCGTTCTACCAGAGTGCTCTTTTTACAGTACACTTCCTTAAAACAGCGAGTAAAGAATGTGCTGCTTGGCCCAGGTCGATGAGAGATGGTTGTAATGGCTATAGCTATCAGCCTGTGCTACTTATTTACAATATCTGAGACTGCTGTCATGCACTTTGTTACAAAGTTGCATAATTGTGGAGGAGACTTCCTTGGGCCTTCATCTCCGGCTCATCCGACATAAATGGCGTCCATCCATACTAGTGGTCGCTGCAGCTTAAGATTGAGGTGCATTGACAAAGCTCGATGCGGAGATCTATTACAGAACATGTGGGGCGAAGCAGGGTAGATATGGGAGCCCTGTTCTGAACTGCTTGTGGGTCCCAGTTCTTGATCAGGAGTTTTACTGTAGTTATTACATGTGTGCTTTGGCAAAGCTATTTGTGAGCAGTAGGAGTTGAGGATTAAGTCAGTGAAAGCTTCCTTTTGGTCGCTCATAATTGCTTTCTGCCAACATGCTCATCCAATCATTGGCCTCTCTACCAACCATTCAGGCTGATGACATGCCCTTCCTTAATGGTAGTCCATGTCAGCAATTCAGTGTTTACATTTAATATTTTAATTCATGCTACCTAGCACTATATGTTTTTCTCAGATGTGTATCTGTAGTTTTTTTATACAACATATGACTCTTGTATAGTGCATTCTGTTTATAGAGTTGCCTCTAGGTGAGTTCATGTTGTGGGTGGGTGTTCATGCTGGGAAACAATTGAGAGTTCTAGTGCTGGGACTGAAGAAAGTAAGAGTTTCTGGTCGTGCAGCCCGTGACAGTATATGGGTCATAACGTTGTTTCGACTAGATGCTCTTCATATTCTCGGCATCTCTGCAGGTCGCACAACCAACTTTTACACAAGTGCTGAGTCTATATTCTTTTTGTGAGGACTGTGAAGGAGGTACACAGCTGTGAAAATACTGACAGCGCCAAAGGAATAAAAAGAAAATGCTTTGTTTACAGGTGAGGGTGAGTGTTTATGTGTGAGAGAGCATGGTAAAGGTGCAACATAAAGAAGTAGTCTGAAAGTGGTTTAGAAGACGATGTGTGAGCTAATGAGTTTGATGATTTTAGACAAATGTGAAGAGAAAAGCAGTGTAACATTTTCATAATAAAATCACTGTTACTCTGTGATATCATTGTGCGTGTGTTTATTACTGTGTAAGTTTCAAAGCTCACAGAGAGGAAAACAAATACTTGTCATTGATGTGATTTATTTGCAAGAAACGATCACACACATGACAGTACAACGCCACAAGTTTGAGAACTTGGCAGCTATTGCTAGAGTATTTTAATAAAAAATATTATTGAATATTCATGTATTCTGAGTAATGGGTCTGGGTGAAAAAATTTAACAATATAGAGAAAAATAATGCACTCACTTGAAAATGTGTCCACGTGAGTGGCCTCCGATGTTCACGAAGTATACTTATTAATATGAAATATTTGATTAATGTAGTAGTACATCATATTAAGGGTTATGCATTATTTCTTACCTTTATTAATTGAAGGCCTCATCTTAGCGGAGGTCTTGGCCTAGTTGCACTGCCTCATGTCAAGCTGTATTGCTTAGGCGTTAATAAAATGTCTGCTTAGAGAATTAAAATTGTAATTTCCACTGTACTGTCCAAATGTGCTCATAGCTAAAAGTCTTTCTCATGAGAACCGCTTGCTAGAAGAGGCTCTTCTTGCTAAATGTCACAATAGAAGTGTAATGTGTGTATGACTGACTTTCTCAGGAGGAGAACAATGGACACACTGACTGGAGTATAAGCTGCAAAAAAAGTTGTTACCTGACGAGCCAGATGAGGCTGGAGTCTTCTTTAAAGATGGTTTCTTGTTTGCAGTTTTGGACAGAGCCGCTGTCCACAGGAGTTTCTTGGTCCTCTAGGTGCAGGTCAGTCCTCTGAGTCCTCAGAAGTCGCTGGTCCCACTGGATGTGTCGCTGTGCAGGTTCTTTGAGTCTGAAGGCAGGCCGGTAGGGCAGGGGCCAAATCAGTTGTCATCTCCTTTGTCTCTGCGGGGCTTTCAGGTCAGCAGTCCTTCTTGTTTCAGGTTGCAGTAATCTGATTTCCTGGGTTCAGGGTCACCCCTAAATACTAAATGTAAGGGTGTGTTTAGGACTGGAGGGCAGTAGCCAATGGCTACTGTCCCTGAGGGTGGCTACACCCTCCTTGTGCCTACTCCCTTTGGGGAGGGGGGGGGCACATCGCTATTCCTATTGGTCTAAATCCTCCAAAGTAAGATGGAGGATTTTCCAAGGAGGGGGTCACTTCAGCTCTGGTCACCTTAGGGGTGGACCTGGCTGAGGGGGTGACTTCTCCTTGTTTTTCTCATTATCTCCCTGGACTTGCTGCCAAAAGTGGGGGCTGTGTCCGGGGGCGGGCATCTCCACTAGCTGGAGTGCCCTGGGGCATTGTAACACGAAGCCTGAGCCTTTGAGGCTCACTGCTAGGTGTTACAGTTCCTGCAAGGGGGAGGTGTGACGCACCTCTGCCCAGTGCAGGCTTTGTTTCTGGCCTCAGAGGGCACAAAGACTCTCACCCCAGGGGGTCAGAAACTCGTCTCAGTGACAGTCTGGCACAGACCAGTCAGTCCTGCACTGAAGAATTGGGTAAAATACAGGGGGGCATCTCTAGGATGCCCTCTATGTGCATTACTTAACAAAACCAACACTGGCATCAGTGTGGGTTTATTATTCTGAGAAGCTTGGTACCAAACTTCCCAGTATTCAGTGTAACCATTATGGAACTATGGAGTTTGTTTTGACAAATTCCCAGACCATATACTTAATATGGCCACACTGTACTTATAATGTCTAAGAATGGACTTGTACACTGTAGGGGCATATTGCTCATGCAGCTATGCCCTCACCTGTGGTATGGTGCACCCTGCCTTAGGGCTTTAAGGCCTGCTAGAGGGGTGAGTTGCCTATGCCACAGGCAGTATTTTATGTGCATGGCATCCTGAGAGGGATGCCATGTCGACTTTGCCTTTTTCTCCCCACCAACACACACAATCTGCAATGGCAGTGTGCATGTGTTAGGTGAGGGGTCCCTTAGGGTGGCACATTACATGCTGTAACCCTTAGGGATCTTCCCTGGTCACAGGGCCCTTGGTACCACTGGTACCTTTTACAAAGGACTTATCTGTGTACCACGGGTGTGCCAATTGTGGAAACAATGGTACATTTTAAAGTGAAAGAACACTGGTGCTGGGACCTGGTTAGCAGGGTCCCAGCAAACTTCTCAGTCAAGTCAGCATCAATATCAGGCAAAAGGTGGGGGGTAACTGCAACAAGGAGCCATTTTCCTACAGACATGCTTTACTTTAATGCTTAAAGACTTTGCGTTTCCTGAACTTTGATGCTGAATCCTGATGCACTGCTGACCAAACTGATGTCCTAATGATGAAGACTATCTTAGCTTGCCGATCAAATTGAGGAGAGGTATACTGTTACGCATGTGTTTTGTTATGCCTATTTGCTTTTTCTTTCTAGGTACCAACTGCACTCTTTTGATAGAGCCATAGTTAGATGTTTTCTAAATTTGTGTTGACTAAAATTGTTTTGCATGAAGTCCAACATGCTAATGCTAATCTGGTGTTAGATAAGGATCCTCACTAATGAAAGTCTGCTATAGGGAGTAATAGTCGATGTTTTTCCTTTGCTGAATCTAAATGTATGAGATATCGTTTGCGCAATTGTTGTTGTTATTAATTTGCACCATAACCTTAGAACGTGTAATTGTTCAAGCTTTGATTAGATTACATTTCTTTCACAGATTTGAACAGCCAGTGATGTTTCTGTATGTTTATCATTTGATTTTGAGATTATTTTACATGACATTAGCATTGTTAATTTAGGGAAATAAATATTCTAACTTTTACTAAAAAGTGTGGTTATTCATGACTGAAAGGTCATGGTGTGTGATAAGTACTGACTCATATTGATTACTAATGCTATTGATTATTAATGTTAGTGATTGGTTACTGATTATTGATCTGCATATACCGCATCTATGGTGGGAACATCTTAAATGCAAGTCAAACGGTTCATCGACCTATTCGCATTCCCTTGTAAGTTTACTTATTAAGGTCCAACGCGCTAACAGACATGATAGCAGAGGATGGTTTGTCTCCTTAAGAGTCCATCATAGACGTCCAATATAGATTCTGGATTTATTTTTTCAATGGTACAAATTGGAGAGAAAATGTTCCCTTAAGTCCTGAAATGACTTTCCCAGAATCTCAGATCTTGCCAATGGTTGGTTGAGGATGTTCTCGGTGTTCTAGTGACAGTGTGAACGAAGTAGGTTTTGCACTTGCACAGCTTATGCAAATCGCAGGTGAGTTGTAACGTTTGTGAGTGTTTAGGGAGTTTGGGTACTCCAAATGAAGTTGTAGAAGGAGAGCACGTACTCCGCAGTGTGAGAGTAGGGAAGTTGTTGAACTTCACGTGTGTGATGCTTTGTGCTAAAAAATTGTCCGCGTGGTTGTTGATCTACGGACCCTGCGTGGTCTAAGACTCTGGAGTATATTGAAAAGTGTATGAGACACTTGGTTTTATGTTGTAATTTGTCTGGTTTAATAGGTCGATCGGGCGTGGTCGACAAGTCAGAGAGTGAGTCAAAGTAAGTAAAAGAGAATTTCGACTGAGATCTGGCGAGTCCTTTGTGCACCAGGACAGACCCACTGATCAGTTGAGAGTAAAATTTGCAGGTCAAATTTTGCTTGTGAATCAGGGAGGCTGAGAAAGAAGGAGTAACTGTAAGAGCGGGAAGAGCTGTCAGTGAAAAATCTGTAAAGTTTCTGAAGAGATTGTGTTAACTTTCCTGTAGTAAACCAACAGATTTGGTTTTTGATTTTGGTTTAGTGCTCGCAATTTTTGCATTTGTTTTGTGTGAATTGAAGTTTGGGAGGACAAGCCACTAGACTTTGTCAGCCGCAGTACATGTGAGTGTGACGTAATTGGAGCCACGCTGGGATAGGTTGGTTAGTAAGAAGGGTCGCAAACAGATTAGCAGCAGTCAGTGAGGCGCAACTGGTTGAGAAGGTGAGTGAAGAGAATTCTGGGATTAAAAGTCACTTCCTGATTTGATTTTGAATAACAAAAAGGTCGAAAAGATGACATTTTTAAAAGCTTTAAAGAGTGCTTTAAGGGGAGATACGTACATTACAACGAGTATAAGCGAGGATACACCGCCAGAAGGTACACCAGCTTATATTGTAATGGAAAAGAAGGATGGTTCACCATGTCTTTGGCTAAAGCAATGGTGCAAAGTGACAGAGAAAGATGGAAGCTTAGCATTTCCTACAAATGGATCGTTCAATTTGAGGGTTTTACAGCATTTAAGGATGGTGCTATATGAATCGAAGCCCCTTCTGAGACCAGCACAGGTTGAGGCATTAGCGATCTGGGAGCTAGTAGCCAGACTGCAACAGCAACTGATATTCGAGAGAAGAATGAGAAAGGCAGAAAAGACTTTAACAGAGGCTAGGTGGGACAGTGCTCAGGGAATTTGGAGAAACAAGACTTTGCATGGAATTAAGCTATTTCCAGCAAGTACACAAGAGACTAAGAAAGAAGGAAGGAAAGCTACTAGAAAGACTAACAGAAGCCCTTCAGAGAATAGAGAGGCTAGAAATTATTCAAAAGTGGAGGAAGAATCAGATGATGATGAATATATTTTACAGTTATTGAGAAATAGTCCACCACCATATACAGCACGAGAGTGGTCCGAGCACCAGTGCTGATCCTTCAGCTCCGATACAGGTTAATGGGACAGTGAGTCAAGCGCAGGTTAATACTGGCCTGACAGAGTCCGATGCGCCTACTACTCAGTGGTACAAAATCAGGTGCAACTGCCACAGGTCCAGAGAATTTACCCTGAGGTACCCATTATGGAAATGAGACCGATGTTGGTTCAGACAGAACAAACTCCACTTTTACTGCCCCAAGCGCAGCCACAAGTCATGCTGAAATTCACTCCAGTAACAGGGACACAGCCAGATATGTCTTCCATGACGAATCAGAACATGGGAGTTACTCTCCCACAGAACTTAAGTAGCAGCCCAACCTCAGATGCTATATCTCTACCTATTTCTGTTGGTCCAGACGTACACTTATTTGCACAAAAGAAACCCAGTGTCTGTGAACAGGATGTCAGGACACAGAATGTAATGGAGAGAGGACATAACAAAAACATCTGAGTAGTTTCTCCTGTGGGACAGACTTTTGGCAGCTTGAGATCGCTGTTAGACCTTAGTCCATTTGGAGTACTTCCAGATACTATGGTAGGGTCAAACATTAGTCAGAGCTTGAAATTACTGACACCGCAGACCCTATATGCAGTTGCGCAGCAGGTATCACCAGTCCAAGCCAGCAACATCTCGTTGCAAGGTTTGACTGCTCAGCAGTTGACTGAATGGTTAGACAAGCTGAATACCCTGAAGAGTGCGCAGAAGGGAGAGGAGTATTTGAATTACAATAGGCTAATCATGGAAGCGGGTGAGCTCATTGAGGGAACTATGGGTGTGAACAGGTTAGAATCCTACACAGAAGCAGAGTTGAGATATCTGTGCCCATAAATATGAGGGAAGTGAGCAATGTGCATCAGAAGCTAGCAGACCTGCCAGAGAAGTACGGCATAGAAATAGATAAAACGAAGCATTTGAAAAGGAGTTACAGATTAGATTTTGAGACTAAAGACTTTGAGATCTGCCGGAATGAAGGCACACCTTAGGGAATTAATTCAAAGTGCCTAGACTTGGGGAGCATTAGACAAATGAGAAGCCAGATGGGTAAAGAAAAGAGACAGGAGAAAAAGGGATTCTATGGAGCTGACTGCAAATGTGCAGCAAGACCAAGATCCAGTGAAAATGTTACCAATGAGAGAGATTCCTGGAGGGCATTTTGTTCATGTCCCTTGGAGCGGAAGTTATATTCTCTCATTCACAAATGATTATCCAAAATTGAGAGAGAAGCCAGTAGAATAGTAACTGCAAATTGATAGGTTTGTAAAACGTGCAAAGTGCCTGTGGGAGGATTTGAACACCTTATTAGAGATAGTGGTCCCAGCTGATCTGTGGATAGAGTGTAAGAGGAGTATAGATTGGCCAACAAGAGAACCAGAGAGAGATTAAATTACAGGTGCACCGTCTCCCAGGGAAATGAAATATTACTATAAAGTGATTACATTTTTGAAAGCGAGAATTTCGCTCAAGAACATTGATTGGCAGGTAATTGACAGGACAGCTCAGGAAGCAAAGGAATCGATACATGTGTATTATGAGAGATTGTTACAGGCGTTCAAGCATTACAGTGGTACAGAGACAATTGAGGAGAAGGACATGAAATTAGCCAGATGATTAAGAGTCATTTGATTTGCTACCAAGCAAAGCCGATTGATGGGGTGTTGCAGTATGCAAAATACTGTAGTGATGAAAGTGAGTTGAAGCAGAAATAGCTGAAAGAAAGGTGATGGTGATGCAGATTAAAGCTGCTCAGACAGGCATGCAAGGGAATTTTCCACAGCAGCTACCACAGCAGCAGCAGGAAAACATGGTATTTCAGCCCCACATGAGAGGTAGAGGACCTGGAGGTAATATGAATCGCAGACCAGACTTGGGTAATGTAGTAGTTCAGAATGACGTACAGGGGGCGAAGAAATTGTTGCCTTGTCATGCTTGATGAGCCGTCAGACATTGGAAACAGGAGTGTCCAATGTTGGTGAAGGAGGGTGTTGTTCAGCAAACTAATGACATCAATTCATTCCAGAACATGAGAGGACCGAAAATGAGAGGTCCTAATCCAAAATTTCAAAATAATGAGAATCAAATGCAGAATTTTCAGTCCATGCAGCATGTGCAAATGCCACGTGTACAAATGACACCGTTGTATCCAATGCAGCAGCAGGTTCCCTTGGTACCTAGACAGCAAATTCAAGTACCTCAAGCCCCAATGGAACAACAGCAAATGACGCTTTCTCAACAGGTCACAGCTTAACCAAAGTAATAACACAGTACACCAATTCCCGTTACACAGTGAGAATGGAATAAAAGATGATTGGGTGAGCGAAAGTTCAGATGAGGAACCATGTGTGCTTGCAACCTCCTTAGAAGTAGATCAGAGAGGTCCCTATGTGAAGGGAAAAGTCATGGGTCACAGAATTTCATTCTTGGTTCACATGGGAGCTACACATTCTACAGTAAGATCAGTTGAGGTTCCAAACCTGCCCCTTTCAGGTAAAACAGATCAGATTGTAGGGGTAGTGAATCAGTATTTGACCAACCCGATTACAGAACCAGTTCAGGTTAAAATTGGCAACTCCCAGGGATTGCACAAATTTGTAGTCTGTGATTCAAGTCCAGTATCCTTACTGGGAAGAGACTTGCTGTGTAAAACAAGATGCTCGACTACTTGTTCTAATGATGGGATTGAGATTCAAAAGAATATCGATGATGAAGATGACCACGCCCCAGAGACAGAATGTGAGACAATAAATGAGGAATAACCTCTCATTTAATTTTTCCCAGTATTCACAGTGAAGGAGCTCCATCCTGATTTATAGGGAATAGTTAAGGAGAAGGTGTGGGATCTGACAGGAAAAGAGATAGGTCTGATAAAGGGAGTTGTTAAGCCCGTTAAAATTTGTGAAACAAGGAGTTCTGAAGGAAGTGTTAAGCAGCCCATGTAATTTACCGATAATGGGTCTGTAAAAGCCCTGTGGAAAAGTTCAAATCATCCAGGAATTGAGAAAAGTAAATGACATTGTAGTCAAATGTTGTCCCATGGTGCCAAATCCAACTGTGATAATGTTTCAGATTCCATGTGATGCTGAATGGTTCATTGTCATTGCCTTGTCGCAAGCCTTCTTGTCTGTGCCTCTTCACAAGGACAGCCAATTTCTTTTTTGTTTCAAATTTGTGGACCCAGTTTACTGCTGGTGTCGAATTCCTCAAGGGTTTTCAGAGTCACCTTCCATATTTAATCAGATCTTGAAAAAGAATTTGGAGTCATTGGAATGCCTTTCCAATTGACCTTCGTACAGTACATTGACAAATTGCTGATTGCGTCCAAAACAAGGGACGGGTGTATGACACGATTGCCTTGCTGAACCACTTGGGAAAGAATGGTCATAAAGTGTCCCCATTTAAATTTCAATACTGTCAGAAAGAAGTTAAATACTTGGGTCATCAGATTGAGAAGGGATCGAGAAAGATATCCAGAGTAAGGGTTACAATCATATTGCAAAGGAATCCCCCAACCACACAGAGAGATGTCAGGATGTTTCTCGGGGTGGTAGGCTATTGCCGCAGATGGATTCCCAATTTTTCAGTCATTTCAAGACCATTGCAGAAACTGAATCACAAAGAAGTGTTAGACCAGGCTGGAATGAAAGCATTCAGTGAATTGAGAGAGAGTCTGTGCAAAGCTCCAGCTTTGGGTATGCGTGACTACACGAAACCTTTCACCTTGTTTTGTCATGAGCGTGATGCATGTTCTTTTTCTGTCTTGACGCAGGTCCATGGAGGTGTAAACCGCCCAGTAGATTAGTTTTCAGCTGCTTTGGACCCAGTTTCACCAGCCTTACCAGGTTGTTTGTGTGAAGTTTCAGCGCTTGGACAGAGCCTTACACAGTGTGAGGGCATTGTAATGGGACATCCCTTGACTATAATGGTCCCTCACTCTATTGAGATCCTACTTACAAAGACGAAAACCCAATATTTGACTGGTGCAAGATTGACCAGATATGAAACGAGTATTCTAGGGTCACCAAATGTGTCACTGAAAAGATGTACAGTGCTGAAATCGGCAACCTTACTTCCAAATGAAAATGTTGAAATTGAAAAATTGGAAGACGTTGAGCATGATTGTCTTGAAGTAACTGACTTGTGCACAAAACCAAGGCATGACATTAGAGATACTCGATTGGAAGAGAGTGACCAAATTATCTTTGTTTATGGTTCTTATGTAAGAGACAATACAGGGACACAGAGAGCAGGATATGCCCTGTGCACAATTACTGGTATCCTGGAAGCTTCTTGGCTTCGAAGAGTGTATTTTGCCCAAGTAGCGGAACTGGTAGCCCTTACTAGAGTGTGCCATGTTTCTGCTCAGCTGAAAGTTACCATCTATATGGATAGCCAGTATGGATTTGGAAAAGTCCATGATTTTGGCCAGTTGTGGTCACAGAGAGGTTTCATGACCTCTTCTGGTTCACCAGTGAGGAACCGTGAGAGAATTAAAGATTTGTTGCATGCCATTCAAATGCCTGAAAAGATTGCTGTGGTGAAATGCAGTGCACATCTGAAGTCTCAGGACTTTGTGTCAATGGGAAATGGATATGCGGATCAAGTCGCAAGGTTTCGCGCATTGAACTGTATATCGTTCAAAGATAAGTGGGAATTGTTACCTGAAGAAGATGAAGCATGTCCAAGTTTTGCAATGAAAGTAATTGATACATTGGAGGAATTGAAAATGTTGCAGACTAATGTTGACAGGGAGGAAAAATTTTAATGGAGCAAAATGAAATGTGTACAGCGACAAGATGAATTGTGGGCTTCAGAAGAGGGTCAATTAGTTTTGCTTAATAGTCTGTTGTCTCAAATGGCTAGGTATTATCATGGTCAAAGTTGGGAGGGATGCCATGATTCTGTTATTCAAGCACGATTGGTTCAACCCAAGGTTTAGACAGGTTGCTGAAGCAGTTTGTCATTGTTGCGGCATTTGTCAGCAAATGAATGCAGGGAAAGGGCCAGTGGTTAATTTAAGGCACATTGGAAGAGCAGGAGGTCCATTCAGCGGAATGCAGATGGATTTTATTGAGATGCCTGTGAGTGGAGGTTTGAGATATGTGTTGGTGATTATGTGCATCTTTAGTCACTGGATTGAACCATACCCTACACAAAGAAATGACAGTCTCACAGTAGTGAAACTACTGCTTAGGGAACTGATACCACGTTTCAGGTTTCCGATCTCTTTAGAATCAGATAGGGGAAGTCACTTCAACAATGAAGTAATTAAATTACTGAGTGCAGCATTGAACATTGAGCAGAAGTTGCATTGTAGTTACCGCCCTGAAGCATCAGGACTAGTGGAACAAATGAATGGTACCTTGAAGTCAAGAATTGCAAAGATGTGTGAGTCCACGAATCTGAAATGGCCCTACGCACTGCCTTTAGTTCTAATGACAATGAGAAACACACTCAACAGGAAGACAGGATTGTCGCCACATGAGATCTTTATGAGCGGAGCTATGAGGTTGCCAGCAGTGCCTGAAAATGCACTTGCCAACATTACAGATGATAAGGTGTTGGACTACTGCAAAAGGTCTGGCTGATGTGGTTTGCTCTTTCTCTCAGCAGGTGGAAGCCACCACACTGCCACCGATCCATGACCCAGGGCACAATCTAAGGGCTGGTGACTGGGTCTTGGCCTGGAAACATGTGAGGTAAATGTGTTTGGAGCCTCGTTGGAAGGGTCCTTTCCAGGTAGTTCTGACAACTACCACAGCGTGAAGTTCGCTGGAATTCCAAACTGGATCCATGCCAGTCACACTAAGAAAGTGATATGCCCGACTGATGAAGAGGCAGAGTTGTTGAAAGTACCAACAACAGCAAAACAAGTCCCAGGGCTGGAAGGAGAACAAAGGGGAACTGAGGCCGGATCTGAGCTTGTAGAGGACGGTTCAGTCACTCCTGTGAGAGACAATAGAGAAGACCTCCAGGAGGGTGACAGTGAGCCTATCTCAATTGAGGCAGCAGGAGAGCCTAGTCAAGGAGGGCTTTCCCAGAAGCAGATGATTTTGGAAGACAAACAGAGCAATTGCCAGAACCCAAGGGGGAAGGAGTTGAGGTGGATCAAAGTCACTGTGATCTGACTCCTCCTAAACCAGTTGCAGGTCCGTCAAGAGAAGACACCATAGAACAAGGAGAAGTTTCAAGTTCAACACTGAAAAGAACATTGGCCAAGGGTCCACTGAAAGGAGATAAGTGGCCAGAGTCACAATCAAAGAGAAAGGAAGTAGGTGTTGAAACAACAATCACAGAAGAAGTAGATACACCAAGGAGAGAAGATCTAAGTGAAGGAGAATTGAATGGTGGTCGAAAGTTGAAAAGAAAGAGAATAGCAAGTCCAAGATACCCAGGTCCTGAATGGGCATATGCAACTACAAGTGAATGACAGAAATAATTTTGTACTTTTGTTTTGATAGAGACATCTCAGGTCAATATTTTGGCACTTGAAGGAAACTGATGAACTGAACTGTTGAAACAATCTGAGAAAAGTTTTGAGAAAGAGACTGTTGAAAGTAACTGGAAAAGACTTTGATAACCTGATCTGACTTTTTGAAAACTTGATTTTGACAAGCTGCTTACCGATTTTGACAAGGGATCCTGGAAGAAAGACTGAGAGCTGTAAATAACTGCTGAAAGAAGATTTTTGTTTTCATTTTTGCTGCACTTTTCTAAATTTCTCTTCAGCTTTCTGATTCTTTACAGATCATGAATAACATTAGCCAGCAGGGTAGGAAAAATAGGAGCTGTAAATATGTGTATTGGTTTGGCAATTGTATGTGGGATATTGTTTGTGGTATTGATTGTGGGAATGGCTGTTCTTGAAAAGAGCAAAGCCACCCATACTTCTGCTTACGAAATAACTACTGCATTAATAGCAATAGAGAAGTTTAGGTTAGATGAGATGTATTTGCATGAGGGTACTAATGCCCAAGGGGAACTTTCTTCTAATGTCTTCTATCGCTTGCTGAGTATGTTGAGACAATGGATGCAAAGAATTGTTATGTGTGTACACAGATTCCTTCATCAGTCGAAGAAGGAGTTAGTTATCACAGTTTGCCTCTCACTTATGGGATAAGTTGTAGTCTGTTACTAACAAGATTCTATAACCAAGAGTACATCCAGTACTTTTACTCTAACCACTATATGGTGTTTTCGTTTGTCCCTGTAATTACGTATTTGAGTAGAGTAGCTAAGGAAAACGACATAGTATTAGTTAGAGGTTTCTTTGAACCTACATTAACATTTGACATGGCTTATGCACAACGCAACAACTTGACATGCTTGCTTACACCTTTAGAGAAGAGCTTCTTAGATCACACAGATGACAGGAGAAAGGCATTGAAGGAGAAGTTAGAAAAAGGCTTGCAGAAAAGGACTTACAAGAATGATTATGCTTATAGTGCAATTAAAACACAAGGGAAATTAGCTCTAGATGCGCAACACATAGGGAAGCTTAGTATATATAGGCCTAAATCACACACTGACACTTTATTTGTGGGAACGAGTGAATGTAGACATGTGTTTTTGTTTCAGAGTAAATGGACATTTATGTTGAATGGACAGGATCCAGCGATTCCTGGGATATATTACATCTGTCGTCCTAATGCTTATTACCGACTAGATGGTATTGGACATGTTATTTGGGAATAGTTTTCCCAAAGATTTTTCAAATTTATGACTTGAAGAAGTTTTCAAAAGTAACTGAATTACATCATATGAGACAGAGGAGAGAGTCTCCTTCTGGTATAGTTGGAGATATATTTGGAGCAATAATTCCTTCAGTGGGAGTTGTTCTGAATTTGATAAAGATTAGAAATCTGTCTGCTATTGTGGATAACATACTGACAAACTTTTTAGGAGCCACACTCCTGATAGATACTGAATTAGCTGCTGAAAGAGCTATGACTTCAAAATTGCCTTTCTTTAGACATTCTTTTAGCGAAGGATGGCGGAGTTTGTAGAATGCTTAATTCTAAGCATTGTTGTTCGTTCATTCCTGATAATAGTAAAGAAATCGGAAGCTTAGTTACTAATCTGACTAATAAAAGTGCTGATTTAAAAGAATTGAAAGAACCAGGTGTTTGGGAGAAAGTTGGTAAAGGTTTTACTTCAGTGGGAAATTGGCATAGCAACATTGGAGAAGGGCTATTATTGAAAATTATACAGGGGATGTTAATTATCATGGTTTGCCTAATTGGAATATGGGGGAATATGTGAATTGTATAAAAGAATAAAATTGAAGAAGTCAAAAAATAATCAGAGGAGGGAAGAAAAGAAAAGGGAAAAATTGTTTAGGGAAAATTTGGAAAGGGAAAAAAGATCTGAAGGGATTGAAATGACAGAATTTTAGCTGATGCAAAACTTTGTGAGTGATAGTTTAGTGTGATGACACATTTAGTCAACAGAGGAGGGATTGCTAGAGCAGGTGTTTTAATAAAAATATTAATGAATATTCATGTATTCGGAGTAATGGATTGCATAGAAAATTTTATAATATAGAGAAAAATAATGCACGCATTTAAAAATGTGTCCACGTGAGTGGCTGCCAATATTCACAAAGTATACTTATTAATGGCTTATTAATATTAAATATGGAGCTTATGTTGGATTAATGTAGTAGTACATCATATTAAGGGTTATGCATTATGTCTTAGCTTTATTAATTGTAGGGCTTAACTTAGTGGAGGTCTTGGTCTAGTTGCATGGCCTCATTTCAAGCTGTATTTCTGAAGTGTTAATAAAATGCCTGCTTAGAGAATTAAAATTGTAATTTTCCACTGTACTGTCCAAATGTGCTCATAGCTAAAAGTCTTTCTCGTGAGAACCGTTTGCTAGAAGACGCTGTTCTTGCTAAATGTAACAATATAAGTGTAATGTGTGTAAGACTGACTTTCTCAGGAGAACGATGGAGACACTGACTAGATTATAAACTGCAACAATATTGTTACCTGGCGAGCTGGGCGATGAGGCCATTACAATAAAATCCAATCAATGACATGTGAACCAAGTACTAGTAGAAATTATAGAATTGAAGTTTTAGTTTTATTGGACAAAGTGTGAGCATGTGATCCTTTGACCAATAGGGACTTGGGAAGTAATTTTAGGAAATCTAACTCAGCCGGACTGCACTGATGGGTGACAGCGCATTTGCCAATTTTCTTCTTGACGAAAGGCCATTACTTTACTGAGCGTCTAGAGACGTGTTTTACTTTATGCTTAAAGACTTTGCATTTTCTGAACTTTGATGCTGAATCCTGATGCCTTGCTGACCAAACTGATGTCCTGATGACGAAGACTATCTTAGCTTGCCGATCAAATTGAGGAGAGGTATACTGTTACGCATGTGTTTTGTTATGCTTATTTGCTTTTTCTTGCTAGATACCAATCGTACTATTTTGATAGAGCCATAGTTAGATGTTTTCTAAATTTGTGTTGACTAAAACTGTTTTCAGCGAAGCCCAACATGCTAATGCTAATCTGCTGTTAGATAAGGATCCTCACTAATGAAAGTCTGTTACCAGGAATTATAGTCGATGTTTTGCCTTTGCTAAATCTAAATGTATGTCATATCGTTTGTACAATTATTCTTGTTATTAATTTGCACTGTATCCTTTGAATGTGTAATTGTTCAAGGTTTGATTAGATTACGTTTCTTTTGCAGATTTGGACAGCCAGTGATATTTCTGTATGTTTAGCATTTGATTTTGAGATTATTTTAGGTGATGTTAGCATTGTTAATATTGGGAAATAAATATTCCAACTTTTACTAAAAGGTCTGGTTATTCACGACTTAAAGGTCATGGTGTGTGATAATTACTGTCCCCTATTGATTACTAATGCTATTGATTAAAATTGATTATTGGTATTGATTGGTTACTGATTATTGAACTTCATATACTGCATCTATGGTGGGAACATCTTAAATGTGAGTCAAAAGGTTCATCGAGGTATTTGCGTCCCTTGTAAGTTTATGTATTAAGTTCCGATCCGCTAACACTATGAAGCATATTCCACAATAATTTTGTTTTGAAGCGTGCGGTGACCTTTCACGCGTGAACTTCTAGGAGGAAATCTGATATCTTGTGTAGAGAACTCTAATACAACAAATACGTGTGTTTACAAAATGAACGCCGTTCTATGGGAACCAGTTACGATATTCATGCAAAACATTGTGTCCCTTCGCTTCTACACATTAACTTTCACGGACGACGGTTTGACTGGGATTTTGCAACGTCTGACTGAACATCCGGGCAAGTGGTCCTCCAGGCTGACTCAGGCAGCATGATCTACCGTGAGCCATCTGCATATCAAAAACACACCCATCGCCATTACGTAGCACAGATCACCAATCATCACTACCGCTCTGCTGTTAACTGACAGCGACCTAGCCCAATGGCGCTCAGTCTGTGCCAGTACTATGGGGCGTGGAAAACGTCGTTATTGGGTGAGCTATTCCGCCCGTTGCTGCCTTCGTGACCGTTAGGCGGAGCAACGTAATATATTTAAGACAGGAACAAAGCCCCTGACGAGTTCTCTTGTACGCCATCTTAGACGGTTGCTTTTCAAGGTAACCTCGGAAAACAGCATCCAGCCTTAGTGCAGCAGGTAAAACCTTAACAGCCACCGATCGGAGGGAGGCATGGCGCACAACCAGTTCAGAGGCCGAGGTATGGCGATGGGAAGTGGCTTCCAGCAGCGCGGCCGAGGCATGTTCAACCCCATGCAAAATTTCCGCAACCCCTACATGGGCCAGAGCCCGAACCGCGGCTACCAGGGCGGATCAGCCCCTCCGAAACCTCAGACCTCACCAGCTGCCAACAAGCCAGCACCTACTCCTCCCAAGCCGTCACCCACCACAACCCCCGCCAAGCCAGCACCGGCTTCAACCACTCCTACGAAACCCGCGACGGATACCACACCCGTTAAGCCCGCCGAGCAAACTAATACTAAGAACACTTCTGCGGCGACTACACCGACCAACTCCACCGCTACCAAACCGACCACCCCGCACTCAGCGGCGTCCACTCCTCAGAAACCAGCGACAGCTACTACTCCTGGCGCACAGAAGCCAGGTCAGACTCCTACCGGAGGGCAAAATGTAGCTAAACCCGGGCAAACGCCGAACAGCAACGCAAACTCCACCAAGCCGGCTCAGTCCCCTGCATCTCAGGCCCAGAAGCCAGGGCAGGCCTCGACACCTGGCAAGCCAGCCCAATCGCCGGCCTCTCAGCCTCCAAAACCAGCCCAATCCCCAGCAGCTCAACCGGCGAAGCCTGCACAGTCTCCTGCTTCCCAACCGGGCAAGCCTGGCCAGTCCCCAGCTGCACAGGGAGCAAAACCAGGCCAGTCGCCTAGTGCGCAGTCCGCTCAGACCCCACCCGCCTCCCAGCAAAATAAGGCTGGACAGAATCCGCAACAGAAGCCAGGTCAGAATCAGCAGAGGCCTGGTCAGAATCAAGGCCAACAAAAGCCAGGTCAAACCCAGAACCAGATGAACCAAAACCAGCAGCAAAAACCTGGTCAAAATCAAGGCCCAAACCAGCAGAAAGGCGGACAAAACCAGGCACAGGCTCAGCAGCAACAAAAGACGGCACAAAACCAAAATCAGCAACGACCAGGCCAGAGCCCTGGACAAAATCAGCAGCAGCAGAAACCGGGTCAGAATCAAGGGCCAAATCAGCAGCAGCAGAAACCGGGTCAGAATCAAGGGCCAAATCAGCAGCAGCAGAAACCGGGTCAGAATCAAGGGCCAAATCAGCAGCAGCAGCAGAAACCGGGTCAGAATCAAGGCCAGAATCAACAGCAGCAGAAAACGGGTCAGAACCAAGGTCAGAATCAACAGCAGCAGAAACAGGGTCAGAACCAGGGCCAGAATCAACAACGACCAGGTCAAAACCAAGGGCCCAACCAGGGCCAAAATCAACGCGGCGGGCCTGGCATGCAGCAGAAACCAGGTCAGATTCAGCAACAGAACCAGCAGGGCAGACCAAGGCCTAACAATCCTCAAAACCAGGCCGGGCAGAAAAGGCCCTATAGTCGTTTCCAAGACTACCCGCCCACCGAACAGCAGCAGCGGCAACACGAACAGTATCGGCAGGAACGACGTGAAGAGCGCCAGCAACAGCAGGTATACATGCAGTACGGTGGAGATGAGGAGGAAGAGCAGGAGGGGCCTGAGGAGGAGAAGCCTAAGGAAGGGGTAAGTGTCCCTGAAATTACGCACCGTGACAAGATTAAAGGAATAGTTGTGATTGTTAAAATGGTGGGTAAGATGGCGTCGATGGCGACACAAAATGGCCGCTTTGTTGGGGTCCTCGCCAGTGCGCCATGTTTTCATATACGTATTGACGACAATGACCACGCCTCCTTGCAAGACTGCGCATTCTCAATATGGCCGCCGTTAGTGTTGTGTAGTTTTTTTTAGCTGTTTTATGTAGCACGGACTCGACCCAGCGGCATTGAGGCTCTCTGCATACGCACCAGTTGCGGTACACAAGGTCAAGTTACATTTTAGGAGTAAGAAGTTTAATAGATTTGCGGGGCCTTACATGGTATACCTCTGGCCGTTAGGCGCCAATATTGAGGCCGTTTTCATGGTGCGCCATTTAGAAAGTTAGAAATGGGTGCAAAATGGCGCCGGTTCTGTGTTTCGAATATTGGTGGCGTGTTCGATTAACTCTTACATTGTGATGGTTTTCAGGGCATTGTAGCTTCGCTGTCCCTTCTGAGAAGGCCAGGAGAGAAGACGTATACACAACGTTGTCGCCTGTTTGTCGGTAATCTTCCCGCTGATATCACAGAGGAGGAGTTCAAGGGCCTCTTCGCTAAATATGGAGAACCCGGAGAAGTTTTTATCAATAAAAGCAAAGGATTTGGCTTTATTAAACTGGTACGTAGTCACGCGTAGTGACATTTGAGCATATATTTCTTATTCTATGGTAGAATGCCTCATAATTGCTTTATTCTAGACAAAAAAAGCATTTCCTGCCCCATTAAAAATGTGTTTATTTGTAGGAGTCTCGGGCGTTATCTGAAATCGCTAAGGCAGAACTCGATGACCTGCCCATGAGAGGAAGGCAGCTTCGCGTTAGATTTGCCACGCACGCAGCAGCTCTGTCTGTCCGCAACCTTTCTCCTTTTGTTTCAAACGAACTGCTTGAAGAAGCTTTCGGTCAGTTTGGCCCGGTGGAAAGGGCGGTTGTAATTGTCGATGACCGTGGACGATCGACAGGAAAAGGGATCGTGGAGTTTGCGTCTAAACCAGCAGCTAGAAAAGCTTTTGATCGATGCAATGATGGCGTTTTCCTTTTGACAACGTGAGTAACGCAGTTTACGGCTTCGTATGACATACTACGTGTGGCCCATAATATAACTTTATGAATGCAATCTTTTTTAGGACACCGCAACCGGTCATTGTTGAACCACTTGAGCAGTTTGATGAGGATGACGGTTTACCCGAGAAGCTGGCTCAGAAGCATCCCTTATACATGAAGTAAGTGATGGACCTTTGTAAACAGTGTCGGCGGCGTGAAATGAGTGACTGTGCACAGTTGATGTATGTTGTAGGAGATGTATTTACTAATTTGCACTGTTTATTCGAACAAGTGCGGAATGATACTGGGGCTTGAATAGCTCTGCCTCCTATGGAATCGTCAACAGTAGTATGCAGTGGTACGGTATTTAACAGTTGATGCGATAAATCACATTGTGCAGTGTTAGGCTTGTGCACGTCATTTAGTGTACTTTTTGATCATCTTGCGAGTATTGGCCCTTATATTCATCATTCGAATAGTTGAACCTTTGTAAGTGATGGAGATGTGCACGTTCACCCGCCCATATTGCCGTTCTATGTCTCGCTTTGCTTCTTTAACGTTCAGAGCTTGATTAATGTTCTGGTGAACAATTGCCTGCTACAGGGAGAGGGAGCACCCACCGCGTTTTGCCCAACCTGGCAGCTTTGAATATGAATATTCAAAAAGGTGGAAGTCTTTGGATGAGATGGAGAAGCAGCAAAGAGATCAAGTTGAAAAGAACTTAAAAGATGCGAAAGAAAAGCTTGAGAGCGACATGGAAGATGCATACCACGAACATCAAGCAAACCTTATGCGCCAAGGTGAGAACGTCAACGCCTTATCTTGGTATACTTTCGGTTGTCTCATCACCAGATAACTGACTGTCAATTAATTGTTCTAGACCTCATGAGGCGCCAAGAAGAACTCCGACGCATGGAGGAGATACACAATCAAGAAATGCTGAAACGCAAAGAAATGCAGATGCGGTAAGCAAGATTTTTTCACTAAGCGTCTTTGAAATGGTTGTTAGCCTGATCACCCAGCTGTTTATACAATTAAGACAAACCCGGTGTATACACGTCACGTCGAAATGACAGCTCCTGACATGTTGCTTTTAGTTTAGAACAGCACCACGGGAACCAGAGGTGTAAGGAAAACACAGTTGGGGCACCAGCAGTTCCGAACTACGCCTCCTGAACTGATAAGCATTTAAATTTCACGCCACTGTGAGCAGTCATTTTAAGTCTCGCTAGTGTAAACCAGGCATTTGTATACCTTTAGGGTGCTCTGGTTACGACTGCTAAGCAAACCTAGTCTTTTTGTTCCTATGAAGCAGACAAGTTGTACGTTTATCAGCACAAATACCGTGATCTTATAAGACTGCCTTTAATGTACAACAAGGCAGTGTTTCTTTATAGCGAGACTCTAAAACATACAAATTGTGCTTCTTTTCACAAAGTTTTTATTTTCAGGGGACTCTTTTTTTTTTTTTTTTTTTTTTTTTTTTTTTTTTTTTTTTTTTTTTTATTATTATCCCAGTCAGTTTAGAATTCTGTGCCCCCACACTCAGATTTGCTTCTCCGCGATCGTCGGATGAACGTGTTTTCCAGGTGCATTGTCATGGGGGCATTGTGTAGTGAATTAGGTATTTGATTTATTCACTCTTAACGTAATCTTTTCGACTATAACAGGCAGGAAGAGGAGCGTCGTAGAAGAGAAGAAATGATAATTCGCCAACGCGAAATGGAGGAGCAAATGCGGCGTCAACGAGAAGAAGCGTATCGTATGAGCTACATGGACCCGGTAAAGGACCTTGTACCGTCAGCTGAACATTATTCGAGTTGCGATTGCCATTAGTTGTTAAGTGTTAATTTATTTTTATTTTTTCCTTAGCGCGAGAGGGAAATGAGGATGGCTAGCAGTACCATGAACGCTGCAGGTAATGGGATTTCTTTATTTGTGGTTGATATGGGCCCGACTCATTCATACTAGTTCGCGCCACAGTAACAGTTAAACACTACCCATTATCAGAAAATACATAAGCATCTAAACACAAGGGTATGGATATCCGAGATACCGTATATTCTAAAAGCGCACGTCATCTGAGTTTTGTTCTGTAATTCAGTTGTAAAGTAAACACCTTTACTTAGATCCTTACAGCTCAGCAAGCCAACAGTATGCTATGCCTGGCCAAACCGCAACAGGCTACGAAGACAGTCCAGGAGCGACACCAGCTGTTAGTGCATCTGCCTTAGACCCAGACATGGTAACGTACAGTTAATATTTATTTTTTCATGCTACTTGCAGAGACTGCGCGTTCATTTCAGCTTAGTTGCCCTATTCTATTCACGAAGTTCACTAGTTATACCATACACTTCATGCCAGCGACTCTTATGTCGCCCATTTAAGGTCGAATGGCAGTTATTTACAGTCCGTATCTACAGCCTTGGTTGTGCAAGTCTCACAAACATTGGCACGTCACAATACAAGTAGGAGGCGTTTGCCTTAAGCAGTTTAAACTAGTATGGTAGTCGAGCCTTTTGCAGCACGAAGAATCCGTTTTGGTTTCACATTGCCGTGCATTTTTTCCATCTAGTGGCTTGCTCTGCCTTTCGAATCTGTGCTAGTGCCTTCTAAAACGCATTACGGCCATAAAACAAGCCTTTAACGTTTCTCTCCTATGACCCAACCACCGTCGGTTTAGGTGCATGGATTTGCAGCCACACAACTGCGCTGCTCCCCCTTTTACATGGTCCTCGTTGTGCTAGTGTAGAAAATCAGTTGGCGTAAATGATTAAGTAGTCTTCCGTATAGAAATCCCGTTCACAGTGCCAACCCTTAGTAGCTTCTTAATGCTACGGCGGCACTACGGTATTAGAACAACCATTTCAGCTTTGATTTTACCCATTGACACGTGCATTAGGTGGAACAGACACGAGACTGAAAACACATGACCATTTAACAAGGTTCCACTGGGACCATCCCATCTAAGTGGCTCGCGCAGAATTGTTGGTGCCATAGATAAATTGTATGCAGGTTTAGGTTCATATAATTTAAATGTTTAAATTTTGAGTAATGCAACTCTTGATGGTATTCACTTGAGCAAATATTTTGGCAGGTGATTTAGCTCATGGTTTCTAGTTGTAGCGGGACGGAGTTCTATTCCGAGGGGCGGTACAGCCAACTGCTAATGTGTGGTGTAGCCATAAAAAGTGCAATACATTAAATGTTGCTTTTGAGGCGGGGGTCCATTATTTCCACCCTAGAAAACTGGCAAAGGTATTAACGTTTAAGCTATCGTATGGCAGCAGTACATTTTAGGGCGATATTAGTTGCAAGGGATAGAACGCAAACATGCATTTTAATTAGTTTTGACTGAAGCAGATCTTATTTCCCTTCGTATATAGATGGCACTGACTAATTGCAGCACTTGCTGCTTGGAGTTGTCAATTTACCCTGCTGTAATGGAAAACGTTGGTCTCTTTCAGGCAATAGTCGGCCATATTTAGAACTGTTTCTGTAATATTGCGGGTCGGTGTTGAGAATCGGCAATTCATCACCATAAATAAGCTGATTGCAGGCATTCTATAAAGTAGTGTCCAGAATACACTAGGTGGTATTCTTAAGCCAGACTTAAGACCATGGACAGCTTAATTTCGAACATTTTGTTCGATTTCAGTTGTGATCCGTCCTAATTGGCCTTTCAAATTAATACAGGCCCTTTAAAGAATTAGGACATCTCGTGCCGAGACTGATTTCAGGAAATGTTTCAGTTAATTAAAAACGTGAACTAATGCCATAACAGCTGCATTAGATGCGAGCTCCGATGCTGTCGAATGACTCAAACGGGCCTCACCACTGAGCAGAGATGCTCTTCAGTCAAATTAACTAGTTCACATGGGAAACCATTTAAGTGAATAGGGGTGGTAAATGACTTGCATATCGGAACTACGTGGTTCCCATCTAGAAGCCTATAACACTAAAGCCATTCCTTGTCTTTTGAAGTTAGGTTACTCGTAACCCAGGTAGACATCAACAGGGTTACTTAAATTATACATTCCACCGAATTAATCTAATGGCAAATGGTTAAAGAATAAATACCAGACAGCTTTAAGTCCCACCAGATATCTGTATTCTTACAGCATATTTGTAAAATGGCGCTTGTCCCGTTTTTGTCTTATTCCATTTAAATGTGCGGATGCGTCTAGAGGAGTACGTATTCCAGCAGTTGGGAGTAATATGTCCCTTCAACGTGGTTCTTTGACCGCAGGGGCCTGTTACACAAGTAATCTGGCCACTTCGCTTGAACTGATAGTTCTCATTTGAGGGTAGCCGAGGACATTAAACATTAAATGCACTTGTACACTCCTTACACGCATCCTTATTGTCGAGGCAAATGCCGGCACGAAAGTTAGGTGTTGATCACTTAACATCTGGGGACCATATACTGCTACTTAAGCGGAGGGTGACCAACTGCACAGGTATTCTGTTTTAATCGACAGAACCGTCGTTTGCTGCTCTGCGAAAACTGCATGCTTATTTTTTTGGGTCCAGGTGGTAAGATGTTTGGTATAAGTTTTCCTTGCAAGAAGTTTGTGAGAACATGAACGCATGAAAAATTGACATTTGTGTTTTGGGTATTTTATCTAGGTCCGTGTTCAACTGCTGTAGATTGAGTAATTGGTACTCCTTTATCCTGCTCCTTCAAGATTTCGATTCCTGGGAGCGTCATGTGGCAGGCAGGGCCAGAAACTGTAGTTCACAGCCACACCATGGCTTCAGATTACTTCCTTTTTTTCACGGACCATCGGTCGGTTTTTACTGCGCAGCGGCTAATATTGGTCCCCGGCCTATTTTAAAATGTGATGGGTAATCTCAATGTTTTTTGTTTTGATATTACTTGCTTGGCTGTTCACAAATGCGTTTTGTACTCCTGCTTATTCAGACCACGGTTATGAATGTCATTTTAACCAGAGGGATCTGAAAGCAGCAAGGTTGATGTACCCAGGTTTCTAAAATGATTGCTTGAGGTGCTGTGGAGTTTATTGGGGAATGTAGACTAGACTAGACTTGTATTGAGCTGAATCGGGAAAACGTGACTAATGGTTCATCGCAGAGTATCCGGACGTTCCCAGTTCTTAAGGCAACTCGTGGTGCTTTGTTGTGTAGGTGCTCGTGGGTAAACCCTACCTGTTGAGACGCTTGCTACGGAAATCTGCTTACTGACCTCATCACCAGGTTGCTGCATGTACCTGAATGAGGTTGGCGTTAATAGATGTAAAATCCAGTGAGTTGTGCCGGTGTTAATTTTGCTCTTGTGTATACGTATCGTTTAACGGGGAACTGAGCACTTAAACAAATACGTTCGTATCTTTATGCAGTGGGAAGGGAACTGGTGTACGAATATTACCTTCGCTGGGTGCGCAGGTAATAATCCTGTGCTAGCCCATTTTGATGCTTTAAGTTAAACCCGCCCCCCGCCATTAGAAGCTGGAGGGAGCTCCCACTGTTCTGCCTGTAAACCTGCATTTGAATGAGTGACAGTTCAGCTGTTGAGGACTATATGGTTAGCAAAACTTACTCGTCGATGTGTTTTGTGGGCGTAGACAACGAGAAACTGACACTAGACTTGCTCAAATAATGCTCTGAATGATTCGGCTGTGGTGGAACTCGTTGGTCATACACGCGTGTGCCTTCCACGTGGGTTCAGATGTTATCCTGACAGGTTCTTTTAATTACAGCAGTATTTTCTCAGAATGAAACTGTCACCATGCACATCTAGAAATGCTTGCTTGTGGGGAGACACTGGTTTCCCAGTAGACTTACGTCGTGGTGTCACATTTGAAAACTGAGGGAGGGCGGGGGGCACAAACCTTACACCCAAAGCAGTCTTAGTACCTGTGCTATATATAAACCCGCAAGAACTTGCAGTATGCACAGACTTATTATGGAGGGTTTTTTAGGGTGATGTTTGTACTTGGTGCTTTAAGAACACTGGGGTGGGGTCTAACGGCTAAATGCTGCGTAATAGCACGATTGTTGTAATTATGCAGCAGGCTTATCCCTGTTAGATCACGATAAGTATTTGGCATTTTGACAAATTTGAACATCCTCTTAACAGATCCATAGATCTTAATATTAGGCAATTTGGTGCCCCTTGTAGCACAGTGACTCGCCCAGAGCTGCGAAGGTGTCCTAAGCCTTCCAAGTCTTTTTTTTTTTTTTTCCTTCTTGGTGTGATCTTCGCTATGCCACTTTACGGTTGCTCACTTCAGTTTCGAGACCTTAAAGTCTCAACGTTAGCAACTTTAGTTCTCCAGTGAATAACTTTCTACACATTATCTATATTGGGCTGGCTCTTTAGTCCAACCCTAAAGACTTGATTGTCTTACCCCGCCTTGGAGGAATTGTTAAATTAACACCGGTAAAGGCCAATAGCTCTTTCTGGCGGGCTCTGCCCGTCTCTTATTACAATATTCTAGAAAATGCGATGTCTCACTTGCGAGTTTAACTAGGGTATGGTCTGTATTTAATTTCCCTTATCAAGTACCCTGTACATGTATTACCTGCTGAAACATTGGGCCTTCCCACTTAGCCCTAACTCACCCCTGACATGGGATCATTACAGCCCCAGCAGAAATTATCTTGGATGCCTTTAGGCAACCTTGCAGCTGTAGCTACCTAGGAGTTAAAGTGGCCATGCAACACATCTCATTTGGAATGTAGCAAAATTGGTATCATTGGGCAGGTTTAAAATCTAACTGGGTGAAAATCGCCCCAAGCTACAAATACTATGTCACAATAGTGACCGCATAAGAAAAGATAGCATTAGTGGCCATCCTATGCAGGATTACCGTTAGTGATAGTGCTTCAGACAAGGTCGCCAGTTGTAATCTCAAAGGCTTCAGGTTAAAATGCTTAGCTAGTGAGCCACAGCTGCAACACAAGTTGCAGTCACTTAAAGTATCGCGAGTCTCCCAATGCCGCACGATTTATCAATGAAACGTGTAAATATATTTTGGTATATCGACCATATTTGTTACAAGCACCATCATGAGTTTTGAAAACAGCTCGTATGATAACTTGCCTATTTTCAGTATAAATTATTCTACCAAGCAGTAGCTCGCGAGCTACTGGTTGGAGAAGACTAAGCTGAGTGGCCAAATGTCAACCTCGCTAGTAGCAGTATGTCACTTGACATATTACTTATACCAACTTAAAGGTGACACGAGTGTGCTGAATGGTATTGAGAATGAGGTAGGGCAGTTCTTTGCCCCTCAAACTCGTGGATTGCAATTGATTACTAGGCTGTGGGTTTAGTCTCCCGATATCCTGTACTATATATAGTTTAACTATCCTGTACTATAGTTTAACTATTTTGTCAGTTTGCTTTTTGCATGCAAAGGCGCATGTGGTCCGCGGCATTTTTCCCCCCAAGATGCTGTACAGTTTCTGGCCCTGTCCACCAGATGGCAACACTTCTTAGGATTTGGTAATGGGAGCCTATGGGCTAGGAGTACCTTTTACTATGGTAAGTAGCGACCTTTCAACGTCTATGGCGTACAAAATCGAATAAAGCTGATATTCTCGTAGTTCTCAGGGACTTGCTCTATATGGCCGGTTTGAAAACAGTAACATCCTGGCTGACTTCTGCTGACAGACATACTGCCACACCAAATGCTATTTAGTTGCCGCTTTGTTTAACGGAAAGTTTATTCCATTTCTCATAGTATTCTTCAGAATACTTCCGCCCTCGTGTTATGCGAAAGTCTGAATTCCGGTACTACACACACAAGTCTGGTACTACACACGCATGGCATTTTGCATGGCCCTTATTCTGCGGGTCCCATGTATTTACTCAGTTGCACTTAAGTTCCATAGCTCATAGCAGTGGAATATTCTTTGTCAGTGCTTGAAATGGAAAAATTAAAGTGCCGGTACAATGTGCCAAAGTACCTGCTTGTTTCTGGGAAGTGCCGGTACACTCCAATTGAAAGTATTACGTTTTTCTTGATGTGCCGGTACTCTCCCTCTCAAAATAATGTGCCGGTACTCCGTACTGGAGAGTACCGCCCTATTTAAAGCACTGTTCTTTGTAAGGCTTTTAAAGTTTATACGCTAAACAGCATGTCACAAAGCTGGCATCCTCCATATTAAACACGAAAGCAGGTTGGCTCATAAGTTAAAAACCTGCCTCGCCTTAATACTCTAGGTATTTATCTGAGGCAAGCCGCCCCAACGTTTTTTTTTTTTTGGGGGGTGGGGGGGTGAGAGGTTAATTCCGTGGGGGCTCACGTATCCACCTGCTCACAGGTGCACGCTCCCATACCAGAGGCATGTTTGGCGCTACAATAGGGGCTCTGGCTTAAGGCTACTTGCGAGTCACTTATTGGAATGATTTCTGGCTAGTCACATCGACCAGTGCTAAATTTATTAGCACAGGGTGATGCTAGATATTCTGAGGGTGGGAGGTGCTGTTATCTGAAACATAAACATACCCTGCTATTTTAACCTAATAGACATTCACTCGAATGTATGACGAAACCCAGCTCCACAGTTTCGTTAACCCTAAAATCGGGCTATCGTAGTTTACTCCCATTTAATATTGTTACCAGGGTTAACGCAGTATGGCAGTCTAAAGAGGCATTAGAATTCACTGCACACTAACCCCTGTCATCGTGACTGGTATGTGTTCGCCAGTGGTCTGTCAGCAGAACGTAAGTCGGCTACTTTTGAGATTGCAATGCAACCTCTTCATAAAAGGCCAGTGGTTTGTAGACCAACAGTCCAACATTTGAATATATTTTCTGCATGGTCCCAAGTTGCATTTCCTTCTCGTGACTGCTTCATGCCATATCCCGAAGTGACGTCCATCAACACATGGTACATATATCTATTGATAGCATGCGCCATTCCCCCTCAATCTTTTCGGAAGGGAATCGTTTGGTATGTGGCACGAAGCAGTAGGTCAGCGAGTGAATATTAACCTGTTTCATAATTTGACAGTACGGGGGGGATGCGAGTGTTGTGTATATATCCCCTGTTATTACAAATATATGGAGTCATTTTACAGGTACGGCTTTTTTACATGTCGACACATTCGTGTTTGACTTGAGCATTGTACCATTGCTAGCCTTGGTATGTTCGATATTTTATTGGGTTAAGAATAGCTTAATCTGGTGCTAGCTTCGATCGGTACCAGTTGACATGTCAGATTTCTGCAGACAAGGTTACCCCTGCACAGAAACTTAATTTGAAGTTGGTGTTTAGGGTTATTAATAAACACACAACCATGTGTATTTGCGCAATCTTGGATTTGGATCTAAATTTGTGAGATGGGCTGTGGTTGTACACGTTACATTATAGGACTGGTCTGTTTTTGTTGAACCAGGTGTGTGGATCAAGTGGAACATACCAGAAAAGGCATGTGTAACTTAACTAATTTTCAAATTACCCTTTTTTCCTTTCTATGTTCCTGGTGCCTGTGGATCGACTCAATGGTGATTGTATCGACGAACGTTGACTGCGGATCCTTCTAAATATAATCTATGCACATATGGACGTCAACTACCTATAATGACCGGATTCTGCCCCAATAGCGTAATGAGCGCTATGCTCAGGGAAGTGCAAGTGCAGGTCCTGCAAGTACCTCGGCTCCCAGAGGAATGGGGACTGGGGCGCCAAGTGCAGTAACAGTAGCAGCTGGGTATAGTAGGGGGAGAGACGAGTACGAAGGCCCGAACAAAAAGCCCCGATACTGAGAAAAAAAATCCCCCCCTTTTTTTTTTGCATCAACATTTTTATTCTTGCATTTTAGTAAGAACATTTTTTTTTGTTCAGCCATTATCTGCAAAAGGTCTGTTTAGCGAACAGCAAGGTAATTTATGTAAATGTTCCAAATTAGCAGTTCTCATGTTCACTTCCCCATGACAATGTACTTGAGCCATATCGCTTTTATTGTACGTTGAATGACTGCAAATGGGGATAATAGGTCACAGTGCGCACCTACTTTTAAGACTGTAGACCAAGTCAATTAAATCCAGACTTGGACTTGTGTGCTTGTTACACTTAAGTAGATGACCTTAACACCCTTAAAATTTATTCTCCGGTTAACAATTTATACAGTAGATGTTTGGTCACAAAACTGACTGGAGTAAATATAAATTTCTAGACTGAGGTTATATCAGCTAAACTGTTGCGGTTATGTGAAAATTGTGATATAGAGCTCAACTTCCAGCCATTAGGGCAAAGTGCTGGCAGTTAAATGTTGACTTTTTTTTGGCATTGTATTTGTGAGCGTTTGCGGACCTTGAATGTGGAAGTTGTCCTTTTATGAAACGCTATTCCCTATTGGGTTGTATTAAATTACTTCTAAATAAAAAGAAAAAAATGTCAAACTTCAAGACTGTTTGTATTGGGGAACTAAAATGTACTTCTCATTGTGGCCGAAACTGGAGTATGAAGCAAAGTCACATTTAAAGGTATGAGCTGGTTTAGCAAGCAACATACCATGTATAATTTACCTTGGTGTTACAAGAAGCTCTGGAATCTGTATTACAGAAACCGAAGATAAACAATTCAGATTCGATGTTGAATTTGAATACGGGGGATTTTGGTAGATGCATGATTTTTGGTGCTAAACATTTTTATATTTGTGAACCATAATGTGGTTATGGAGGTAACAACATTTAAAATGTTATAGTTTACTTCACGGTGTGTGAAACTAATTTAGCAAGTAATGGAAACACGAGTAACCTGTAACTTCTCTTTTAATCTGGAAATGGTTGGTCTAAGTAGCCTATTGCTTTTCACATGAGCGATAGTGCTGGAAATGTTTGGAGGGGCAGCTTTAAACTTTTACTCGTGTAAATGATTAAACGATTTAGACCACTTCAATTGTTTGCTATGCTAATCGCGTTATGGGATTGTTCACTCAGCTTGTACTGGACCTGCATGACATTTCTTATGCAGGAAACCAGTTACATTCATGTTTACAACTTCTGTAAACAAAGCTTAATGGTGACCCGACACCCCCCCCCCCCTTTTGTGCATTTATTTATAACCCACATATGTAGAGAAGGTTTTAATTGTACCTGACTCGTTTAATTGCACATTGGCTTCGGGGCCCTACTGACTTGTTAAAATGGGTTTGGAGGTTACCCAATGTAAACTTGTGAATATTTATTGTAAAAGTGCCCTTATCACAGTACTCATATTGGTTAGATTAGTGTCCATCTTTTTTCCTATATTCACTTGTAGGTTGGCACAGCCTGAAATATTGGGCACAGTTCCTAAATAGTTGTCCAGTTTAGACTGTGGCAGTGCATGATATAGCCTGGTCAGTAATTCGCATCACGGTTTGTACCAGATAAAGGGCTTTAGAGCAAAAGTCGAAGGCAGTGTGTACTAAACCTTAAAGTTGTGCCTAGCATATTAAAGAACCTCCAAGACTTTTGCCCTTTTTGAGTGGTAGTTTTTAAAGCCAAAAGCTTTACTTTAGCTGAAGAATTAGCGGGTACACGTGGCTAAATGTGAAATGGTTCACACTAATCAACCTGTAAACTTTTGTTTCGCTTTTGGGCCCCCAATATTCCTCACCCCAGTGTCTTGCAGTATCTTGAATTGGGCAATAAATCTTGCCCTCCATTGAGGGCGCGGGGAGGCATTGCAACTATAGTAAACGTTGTAACTGCAATACATACTCAACACTGAACTGAAAAATACGTACGTTTACACTGGCTTAACCAGTGTTTACGAAAGTGTTTCGGTGTATTTAGATAGCATTTGGTTTTAATAGTGAATTCTTAGACCCGTTTTCACGCTTGTAATGTCTTAAGTGTAAAACATTTTTTTTTTTTCTAGCGCTGAGCTTCTGCAATATGCGTAATTGTATGAAGCCTGTGTTAGTCACGGAGAATCTCAAAGGTTGGAACTGCTCCCTATTATGGGTTGCCATTTTAAATTGAGTAGGGAGGTGTACACTTTTGTTTTGCAGAAACGGCCCTGGTCATATTACATTTGGATAAAAATAAGCATTCTGTATGTACTAAATTGTTTTGACAGTTCCACAAGAGGATGCTCCTTAAGGGAGCATTGGGAGGTTTGGTAGCCACTCTTGCTCATTGGCCACCTGTGGCGCACAACCTCGTTGTGGATGCGTGTCTGCCAAACGTGGTTAGACATGAGCACCTAGTCACGTGATGCCTTTCTAATGTTCAAGTTGGTTGCCCCCTACAGGTGCAATGGTGTAGCTAACTGACTCACTTAAGGAATCTCCACCAGAATGAACCAGCCAAACTTAAGACTGAAGAATAAGCCTTTGGCCTGACTTAATTATGCTAATGGTTGTCACTTTTTACACCGCACATTTTTTCATTTTTTCTGTATTCTATCAAGTTAATTGGGCACAGCTGTTAACCTACTACACTTTTTTTACCTCTTACTTCACCACACTTTTTGGTCCAAATGCTACATTTAATTTTTGCTGTCTACGCTGCCTGGCTAGTCTCTAAATGCCTGAAACTCTAATTACAATTCGAGTTATTGTGTAGTAGCATTTTAATAGACACCCCCACCCTTTGCTTTAATGCAGCACATGTTTGACATTTTTATTTTTTGCTGGAGTTCTGGAGTCAACAATTGCTGATAGTACCCATCTACGTAACTGCTTAGCCAGCCTTTCTTCAGTGCATAACTGTGAGGAACATAGTACTTCAGGTGGCAATGGACAGTAGGACCTGGATGTAGTATTCCCGCTTGCTGCAAGATTCTCATTGCTGGCTGCATGCAGGTAGGTATAAAAGCAATATCCTATAAGTTGGTCACTTTAAATTATGTAATGTGTCGTGGAATTCTGGCATCACACTTCTGACTGAAATTGCAGTGCAGCACTCGTCTGTGTGGTATGGCCAATGTCGCTTGAACCATGTTTTACCTTTGTACTTTACGGCTTTATATCTTTAAATGTGGTACGAATTGTGGGTGGGAATTAAACCATAGTGTAATTGTTTCTTTGGTGCACACTGCACCATGTGAAACTCTTGTATTCTGTACTTGCTGAACTTCACATCAGCAGGTGCAGCCCATGTTTTGCCACTTAAATAAAACGTGCAAAGAAATTTACAGTTATAAAGTGCTCTATGTGATGCACTTTGTGTACGTGTTTCTGAAGGGCCCCGTTAAGCTTGAAAAGCTTTAGGGTGCTGATCTGTTTTTTTTTGTTGGGACTGGTGTAGGTTTGTAACGTACAGGGAGGAACGGGGTTTTAACCATGCATAACTTGCCCATTTACCTCAGTATTTTTGTTATTGGATCGGCCAGTTACTGAGTGGGTTATATAGCTGCACAGCACAACGTTGATTTCGCCGTCTGATTTACACAACTAGTTTGCCTTACACAGGTGCTTTCAATGCAATATTGGATTCGTTATAAACGTTTGCTCGTTGGAGTCTTGATGACATGATGCGTTTGGCAGGACTCGCATCTCATTGTGGGTGCGCCTACAAAACCCCGAAAAATCCCCAGTCTGAATATTGGCCGACATTCAGACACCTTGTTATCGTGTGCAGTATGTGTACGTAATCATTAAGTATTTGCTGGTGGAAGCTTAAGGTGGATTTCAAAGAGGGTGTCAAATTATTACATCTTCGGTTTGGAATTTTGTACGGTGAATAATCTGCTGACCATTTCCAAGTCTTACGTTACTTTCAGCGCCATGAAAGTGCTAAGCTTGTTCTAATAGTACCTACGGCTACCATTGCCTAGGTGGCACCTGGTGTCATGTATGCATGTTATTCTGAATACTGTAAATGTATTTGTTACGTGGGTAGAAAGCCTGCAACTTTCTACTCGTGTAGCTCATGTGGATCTTAATCATTCAATTCCTTACGTGCGTTTGGAATTGATATGAATAAGTGAAATGTAAACTTAAGTGCTTGCATTGGGTTTCATTTTTTATAGTCCTAAGTTTATCAGTTTTGATAACATAGATGCTGTTCAGAAGTGTGGTGCCAGAATCTTTTGCATTTATGTCAAATACTGGTACTTTTTAGAAACATGAATGTTCTTAAAAGTATTGCAGTCATGCTTTTATAACGGATTGCTATCGTTTAATGTATTTTTGGGGAGGTAATGGGACGATTTTCTTCCTGATCCCAGATATGCATTAATTGAGCTGCCTAACAGACCAGTTATCATATGGTCTCAGTAAAGGGTTAGTAGATAGCAGCGGGCCCATGCCGCGACATGATTTTGCCCCAGTTTGAATGCTCCTTTCAAATAGTCTGGCTTGGCTGCTTTAGTAAGAATGCAAGATTTAGCCAACTGCATTTTAAAAATGGAAGAACCGCTTCCTAATCAAGACTTAGAGTAGTCCTTAAATTAAGCAGCAATGTACGTGGGGGGATATGTAAGTTGCCCTTAATGGAAAGACACTTAAGCTCCCTGAGTGTGGAATTAAGGGATAAGTTAGAATGTCACGGGTGTGGGGGGGGATCTTTATCACTAGACTTGTAAGATTTTACTTATGTTTTGACCAATAGTAATTTTGCACTTATTCTTTAGGTAACGGTACTGGGTGTTGGTTGAAATGGATATTTCATGACTTTTTGTTTCAGGTAAGCTTTACAGTAAAAACTTAAGCTTTTTGATATCGGTTGCATGGCTTACGATTTGAGGTCTTGATGGGCTGAATTGCCATCAGCAGTGTGCTCGTCTAGGGACAAGAAACAAACCTATTGTGATCGTGAAGTAGGCTACTAGTTCACTATCTGACAATCTCTCTCGTACCAACAAAATAATAAAAGTAATACCTTTGTTAACTGTTAGCTGTGCGAAATGTGTGAAAGCTCTTGAACGTTGTGCAGGCCCGCTTAGGTTTTGGGTGGAGTTGTCCTAAACGTATCGTCAAGTTTTCTGAAATGCAGACTAACATGGGTGGAAAGTGCTTGTTGCAGAGCGGAGGTAAAAAGTAAAAATCGCAGTGGGTAGCCTGAAACGTTGCAAATGTTTCGCTTTACACCTACCTGCCTTGTTCTTTACGGTGCTTTGTTTGTCGTAGTAGTTTGAAGGTTCACACTAGGTGTTTTAAATCCATACCTAATAAAACAAGTCAGTGGTGTGTATCTCGTGAGCATAGGGAAAATAAAAATTGTGGCCAGAAAAGTTGGTCTTCACATCTAGTGACAGAGCAATGCGATGTGCAATTTCAAATCTTCAGAAAGGGCACATGCAGTTAAAGGCTTTAAAGGTTACCTTAAGTAATTTGTTTTTTTTTTTTTGTGTAGGTGTAGAAATCGTAAGCACACCTTTGTGCTCGGACCTGGAAGGCCATAACATCACGGAAAAGGTAAGTTTATGATGCAGACTCCAACATTGGACGTTATTTGACAGTCTGTTTCAGGTGATGAATTTTGTTTGCAATGTAAACACCTTATCTGCAAGACAATCTCTTTGAAGATAAATAACCATATGAAAATAAGCTTAATGTGTATTTTTACGTTTGCGTTTCTAGCGGTTTTGCTCTGGCAGGGGAGAGCTGTAATCGTCACTGAAGGATCTTTTTGCTCAATTGCCAGAGGTTGAATTTGTTTTGTTGCCATGCATTTTTCCGATACCAGATGTTCGATGGCATCTGTCGCTGTAGATACGCATGTTTTGCAATAGCTCGCCATCTGGTGTTGGGCCGGAGTGTTACAAGTTGTTTTTCTTCGAAGAAGTCTTTCGAGTCACGGGACCGAGTGACTCCTCCTTTTGTCTCCATTGCGCATGGGCGTCGACTCCATCTTCGATTTTTTTTTTTTTTTTTTTTTTCCCGCCATCGGGTTCGGACGTGTTCCTGTCGCTCTGAGTTTCGGAACGGAAAATTAGCTAATTTCGGAAGATTTTCGTCGGTATTGTTGCGTTCGGGATCGGCGTACTTAGATTCAACACCGCATCGAAGATCTCCGGTGCCCTTCGGGGTAGTTTTTCGATCCCCCGTCGGGGCCTGGTCGGCCCGACCGCGTGCTGAAGAACGCCCATGGAACGGACCTCGTTCCGTTTCTGCCCCAAATGCCACAATAAATACCCCTATACAGACCAACACTTGGTCTGTAACCTGTGCCTGTCACCTGAGCACAGTGAAGACACCTGTGAGGCCTGTCGTGCGTTCCGGTCCCGAAAGACACTCCGAGACCGTCGAGCCAGAAGACTTCAGATGGCGTCCGCGCCAACAGCCCACCGAGAGTTCGAGGAGCAGGAAGAGTAAGGTACCTTCTCGATCCAAGAATCGGACTCCGAAGGATTCGACGATACACAAACCGTGAGTAAGACGTCGAAAACCACACAGAGGAAGATTTACAAGGCCCAGGGGACACCACTGCCATCAGGCCATGGCTCCACCCATAAATTCGGTGACCGACCGTCGGCACCGAAAAAGGCCCAAACAGTGCCGAGATCGTCCGACTCCGGTCGAGACACCGGCACGCAGCCTTCTCGGGACCGAGAGTGCTGGAGACCAGCCTCGATGCCGGTGTGGACACAGCTCGACACTGAGGTTTCGGCCCCGAAAAAGAAAAGTCACCTCGGAGCCGAAAAAACACGCAGACAGGGTTTCGGTGCAGAAACAAACTGCAAGCGACCCAGCTTCAGGCTCTTATACAGAAGAGCACTCGCTAACCTCCCAAATGCAAAAGCATAGGTTTGAGGAAGAGATACAATCAACTGATGTGGACCATACGCAAAAGCGTATCTTCATACAGCAGGGGACAGGAAAAATAAGCACCCTTCCTCCCATTAGAAGAAAGAAGGTTGGAGTCCTCCCATTAGAAGAAAGAAGGTTGGAGTTCCAAACTGAACAGACACCACAACCAAAAGTGGTGAAAAGAGTTACCCCATCACCCTCTCCTCCGCCCGTGATTAACGTCTCACCAGCACGAACTCCATCACACTCCCCAGCTCACACCACCATAAGCCAGGGTGACCAAGATCAAGACGCATGGGACCCATACGACGCCCCAGTGTCAGATAACAGTCCGGAGGCATACCCTACGAAGCCATCTCCACCAGAAGACAGCACCGCGTATTCTCAAGTGGTGGCTAGAGCAGCACAATTTCACAACGTAAGCCTCCACTCAGAACAGGTCGAGGATGATTTTTTATTCAACACACTCTCCTCCACCCACAGCTCATACCAAAGCCTGCCTATGCTCCCTGGTATGCTCCGGCACGCGAAATAAATCTTTAAGGAGCCGGTCAAAAGTAGGGCAATCACACCAAGGGTGGAAAAAAAGTACAAGGCGCCTCCTACAGACCCGGTTTTCATCACTACACAGCTGCCACCAGACTCTGTCGTTGTAGGGGCAGCTAGGAAAAGGGCCAACTCTCACACATCTGGAGATGCACCACCCCCCAGATAAAGAAAGCCGCAAGTTCGATGCAGCTGGTAAGTCGCAGCACAAGCTGCAAACCAGTGGCGCATCGCGAACTCCCAGGCACTACTTGCGCGCTATGACAGAGCCCACTGGGACGAGATGCAACATCTCATTGAACATCTGCCCAAGGACTTACAAAATAGGGCAAAACAAGTGGTTGAGGAGGGACAGACCATTTCCAACAACCAGATCCGCTCCTCCATGGACGCTGCAGATACAATCTAACTAACTATCAGAAGGCATGCATGGCTCCGAACGTCTGGATTTAAACCAGAGATTCAACAAGCAGTTCTCAATATGCCTTTTAATGAAAAAGAACTGTTCGGTCCAGAAGTGGACACAGCGATTGAGAAACTCAAAATAGATACGGACACTGCCAAAGCCATGGGCGCACTCTACTCCCCGCAGAGCAGAGGGAATTACAGCACATTCCGTAAAACACCCTTTCGAGGGGGGTTTTGGGGTCAGAGCACACAAGCCAGCACCTCACAAGCAACACCGTCCAGTTACCAGGGACAGTATAGAGGAGGTTTTAGGGGACAATATAGAGAAGGGCAATTCCCTAGAAATAGAGGAAGATTTCAGAGCCCCAAAACCCCTACTACTAAACAGTGACTCGCATGTCACTCACCCCCTCCACACAACACCAGTGGGGGGAAGAATAAGTCATTATTACAAAGCATGGGAGGAAATCACTACAGACTCTTGGGTTCTAGCAATTATCCAACATGGTTATTGCATAGAATTTCTACAATTCCCTCCAAACATACCACCAAAAGCACAAAATTTGACAACACACCATTCCAATCTCCTGGAGATAGAAGTGCAGGCACTATTGCAAAAGAATGCAATCGAATTAGTGCCAAACACACAAACACAGGAGTTTACTCACTGTACTTTCTGATACCAAAGAAGGACAAAACGCTGAGACCAATCCTAGACCTCAGAGTAGTGAACACTCATCAAATCAGACCACTTTCACATGGTCACACTACAAGAAGTATTGCCATTGCTAAAACTACACGACTACATGGCCACTTTAGACCTCAAGGATGCTTATTTCCATATACCAATACACCCATCGCACAGGAAATACCTAAGGTTTGTATTCAAGGGAATACATTACCAATTCAAGGTACTGCCTTTCGGATTAACAACCGCACCAAGAGTCTTTACCAAATGTCTAGCGGTAGTCGCTGCACACATAAGAAGGCAGCAAATACATGTGTTCCCATATCTAGACGACTGGCTAATCAAGGCCCATTCGTTAATACAGTGCTCAAATCACACATCATATCATACAAATCCTCTTCAAGCTAGGGTTCACCGTCAATTTCACAAAATCCCAAATTCTGCCGCGCAAGGTACAACAATACCTGGGAGCCATAATAGACACATCAAAATGAGTAGCCACTCCAAGTCCACAAAGAATTCAAAATTTCAACATCATACAACGCATGTATCCAACACAAAGGATACACGCAAAGATAGTACTACAACTCCTAGGCATGATGTCTTCATGCATAGCCATTGTCCCAAACGCAAGACTGCTCATGAGGCCCTTACAACAGTGCCTAGCATCACAATGGTCAGAAGCACAGGGTCACCTTCTAGATCTGGTGTTAATAGACCGCCAAACTTACCTCTCGCTTCTGTGGTGGAACAACATAAATTTAAACAAAGGGCGGCCTTTCCAAGACCCAGTGCCACAATACATAATAACAGATGCTTCCATGACAGGGTGGGGAGCACACCTCGATCAACACAGCATACAAGGACAATGGAACATACATCAAACAAAACTGCACATAAATCACCTAGAACTTCTAGCAGTTTTTCAAGCACTAAAAGCTTTCCAACCAATAATAGTTCACAAATACATTGTTGTCATGTTGTCGGTTTTGACGAGAATGTATTATCTAAACAAGCAAGGGGGGACGCACTCCACGCAGTTAAGCCTGCTAGCACAAAAGATTTGGCGTTGGGCGATTCACAACCAAATTCGCCTAATAGCACAATTTATACCAGGGATCCAAAATCAACTCGCAGACAATCTCTCTCGATCACCAACAGGTCCACGAATGGGAAATTCACCCCCAAATTCTGAACACTTATTTCAAACTCTGGGGAACACCTCAGATAGACTTGTTTGCGACAAGGGAGAACGCAAAATGCCAAAACTTCGCATCCAGATACCCACACAAACAGTCCCAAGGCAATGCCCTATGGATGAACTGGTCAGGGATATTTGCTTACGCTTTTCCTCCTCTCCCTCCTTACCTGGTAAACAAACTCAGTCAAAACAAACTCATGTTGATAGCACCAACTTGGGCAAGGCAACCCTGGTACACAACGCTGCTAGACCTATCAGTAGTACCCTGCATCAAATTGCCCAACAGGCCAGATCTATTGACACAGCACAACCAAAAGATCAGACACCCAGATCCAGCATCGCTGAATCTAGCAATCTGGCTCCTGAAATCCTAGAATTCGGGCACTTACAACTTACCCAAGAATGTATGGAAGTCATAAAACAAGCCAGAAGGCCATTCCACCAGGCACTGCTATGCAAGTAAATGGAAGAGGTTCGTTTGCTACTGCCATATTAATCAAATACAACCATTACACACAACTCCAGAACATGTAGTGGGTTACTTGCTTCACTTACAAAAATCTAACCTGGCTTTCTCTTCCATTAAAATACACCTTGCAGCAATATCTGCATACCTGCAGACTAACTATTCAACTTCCCTATATAAGATACCAGTCATTAAAGCATTCATGGAGGGCCTTAGGAGAATTATACCACCAAGAACGCCACCTGTTCCTTCATGGAACCTAAATGTTGTCCTAACTAGACTTATGGGTCCACCTTTTGAACCCATGCACTCCTGCGACATACAGTTCCTAACCTGGAAGGTGGCATTTCTCATCGCCATTACTTCCCTAAGAAGAGTAAGCGAGATTCAGGCGTTTACAATACAGGAACCTTTTATACAACTACACAAAAATAAAGTCGTCATAAGGACCAATCCTAAATTTTTGCCAAAGGTTATTTCACCGTTCCATCTAAATCAAATTGTGGAACTTCCAGTGTTCTTTCCACAGCCAGATACGTAGCTGAAAGGGCACTACATACATTAGATGTCAAAAGAACATTGATGTATTACATTGACAGAACAAAAAACATCAGAAAGACTAAACTATTTATTGCATTTCAAAAACCTCATGCAGGAAACCCAATATCAAAACAAGGTATAGCCAGATGGATAGTTAAATGCATCCAAATCTGCTACCTTAAAGCTAAACGACAGCTGCCCATTACACCAAGGGCACACAACAAGAAAGAAGGGTGCTACCATGGCCTTTCTAGGAAACATCCCAATGCAAGAAATATGTAAGGCAGCCACATGGTCTACGCCTCACACATTCACCAAGCACTACTGTGTAGACGTGTTATCCGCACAACAAGCCACAGTAGGTCAAGCCGTATTAAGAACATTATTTCAGACTACTTCCACTCCTACAGGCTGATCCACCGCTTTTGGGGAGATAACTGCTTACTAGTCTATGCAAAACATGCGTATCTACAGCGACAGATGCCATCGAACTGAATGTCACTTACCCAGTGTACATCTGTTCGTGGCATCAGTCGCAGTAGATTCGCATGTGCCCACCCGCCTCCCCGGGAGCCTGTAGCAGTTTGGAAGTTACCTTCAATTATTTATATATGTATCATCCCAACCTTAAATAGGTGCATACTTAGTCACTCCATTGCATGGGCACTATTACTACAATTCAACTCCTACCTCACCCTCTGCGGGGGAAAAACAATCGAAGATGGAGTCGACGCCCATGCGCAATGGAGACAAAAGGAGGAGTCACTCGGTCCCGTGACTCGAAAGACTTCTTCGAAGAAAAACAACTTGTAACACTCCGGCCCAACACCAGATGGCGAGCTATTGCAAAACATGCGAATCTACTGCGACTGATGCCACGAACAGATGTACACTGGGTAAGTGACATTTTCATTCCTTTAACTGGCGACTTGTATACTTAAGTTTTGCAGTGTGAATTGTTTTTTAATGGTTTGTTCACATGCTGTCCATTTCGCCATCTAAAGGTTGAATCCTGAATTTTTAGCATGTTGGCCCAATTTTTTGATGCTGTTAAATTTTTTTTGCCTTGCCCTTCTGCAATGGTGTGTGCTTGCCTCAGAAGTACCTTCGTGTGGCTGCGGTCTTCGGATTCTGTGCTCTCTGCCTGTCGGGAGGCAGAGCAGTAATGTGAAGATCGAAGGCTACAGCAAGTACACGAAAAGGCTTTCCGCAGGGGCTGAGTAGTATGTGGATAATCCACCTCAAGAGAAATGTACTAAGTGAACACAGCGTATGTCGGATGCTTGCGTTGTACACACTATATCAAAATGAGATAGTGTGCCGAGTCCAGTGGCTCCCCAGAGGCTAAACATGCTGAAGTAGAGGATACAAATTCTTGCTTTGTGGTAGTGTGATCAAGCAGTTGGGCTTATCATAGGGTAGTGCAAATCATTTGTTGCGCGCACACCTAGAAAATAGAGGAAGCACACCCTCAATCACTTAACTCCAGACCAATGGTTTTTATATTGCAAAAGTGTTTTCTCTTATTTTTAGGACCACAAGATTAACGTTGATAATAAGTACCTTAAGTCTCGTATTTCACACAGGTATCAACAATTTGTTTAAAATTAAGTTTTTGAATTACCAGAACAATTAAAAAAAAAAACAATGCAATTTTTAAACCGGTTTATGTGCAGTCTCAATAGTCCTTCAGACCCTGAGGAGGCTCAGGGACTCAAGACCCTGAAAGTCACTGAGTTAAAGCCTAGAATCTTAACAGACGCACTTGATAACACATGGACTCTAGCAAAGCATTTGCACTGTTAAGAGCTACCCAAACACCAAAAAATGGTAGATGGTTAACCTAAACTTGGGCAACCTTATGGGTTGAGGCCAAAGGACACTGATAAGCCCTCGGCACATGTAGAGAATGAAGGGGATGCAATATATGCTGTTAGACACCATCTTATCAACGGAGGAAAATGGTCTTTGGGGTGGGGGGGGGGGGGTGGATACAAGCCTTATTAAAAGGATCCATCATGCAGCAGAGGCAATGTGTAGGAGCAGGCTATGCTACTGTGCCTTCCACATTCAAGAGCAAATGCTTTCACCACCTTCTTCCCCAGGCTGGGGGGGGGGGGGGGTCCATCTTGTGTCTGCAGAAGGTGTTGTATATTGCAACCGTAGGCTTCAAGAATGTCTACCTACATGCCTGACTAAACAAGACTAATGAAGTTGTAAGAAGCAGTAAAACGGCAATCGGGGAGCACAAGGAACTCTCGCATTGCAAACAAATTCATAGAATGGGGTAAGTAAGCACATCTACCTCTTGGTCATAGTATCGTACACTAGGGGGTGCAAAGGGGACTTCAAACCCAAGATTTCTTGAAGGGGCTAAGAGGATAACTAAACCAAGGACAGGACCTCCAATATATAACATGGGTTTCTTTTACTTTGCCATCACGTTAATGAATTGGAAGCAAAAATCCATCTTGCAAATATACAAGTAGGGAGTGGTAATGAGGACAAAGCCAGTTATTACTAATAGTTTCCGTGCCATTCAAGCCTGATGCCAGCCTTTATTTTTAAAGATTAAAAGCTCAAGAAGAATATACTTCACATGCTGGATGTGAGGGCAGTAATTATGCACAAAATCGGAAAACAAGCCTGTGGAAATGCCTTCCTTGGCATGGTTACCTCCTAACTTTTTGCCCTTTGTTGAGGCCAGCTTTGATTAGGAGTGTGCTGGGACCCTGCTAACCAGGCCCTAGCACCAGTTTGGCTTTCCCTAAACTGTACCTTTGTTCCCACAATTGGCAGCCGTACAAGTCCCTTGTAAATGGTACCCCTGGTACCAAAGGCCCTGTGGGCAGGAAAGGTCTGAGGGTTGCAGGTCTTATGCCACCCTGGGGACCCCTCACTCAGCACATGCACACTGCCTCATAGCTTGTGTGTGTTGGTGGGGAAAAAATGACCAAGTAGACCATGCACTCCCCTCAGTGCCATGACCACCTATCACTGCCTGTGGCATGCCTTACAGCCTTAAGGCAGGATGCACTATACCACAGGTGAGGTCATAAGTGCTTGAGCACTACGTCCCTACAGTGTCTAAGCAAAACCTTAGACATTGTAAGTGCAGGGTAGACATAGTATGGTCTGGGAGTCTTGTCAATTACTAACTCCACATTTCCATAATGGCTACACTGAAATCTGGCAAGTTTGGTACCAAACTTCTCAGCACAATAAATGCACACAGCCAGTGTGGGAATTATTGTAAAATACACACAGAAGGCATCTTAGAGATGCCCCCTGAATACCAATCCGACTCCTAGTGCTAGACTGACAGTTTCTGCCAGCCAGTTGTTTCTGGCCACACGGAGAGAGTGCCTTTGTCACTTTGTGTCCAGGAAAAAAACCTGTATTGGGTGTAGGTGCTTCTCGCCTCCCCCTGCAGGAACTGGAACACCTGGCAGTGAGCCTCAAAGGCTCATGCCTTTTGTTACAGCACCCCAGCTAGTGGAGATGCCTGCCCCTGCGGCCACTGCCCCCAATTTTGGCAGCAAGGCTGGAGGAGTTGAGGAAAACATGGAGTCACCCACCAGTCAGGACAGCCCATAAGGTGCCTTAATCTGAGGTGTCCTCTGCCTTAAGAAATCCTCCATCTTGGTTTTGAAAGATTCCAGAAATGCCCCCCCCCGGGAGCGACCCTTGCCCAAGGGGTCGCTCCCTTGTGACAATTTCAGGAAAAAAAAATCCCTGGTGTCTAGTGGGGTTTCAAGAGACTTCAAAGGGAAGGAAATACTTTCTTTGCATTTCTCTTTCAATCGTGCTGGAAGCTCTGCTTCCAGCGCGATGGGGGAGGCCCCTGTGACAAATCAGCGCGTGCTGATGTCACGAGGGGGGGTCGGGGGAGGAAGGCGAAGGTCTTCCCCTTCCATCCCTGCCTTGGGGGGGGGGGGGGCGCTAGCGCTCCCGCTCCCCCAAGTTCACCTGTGCCTTGGACGAGGCACAGAAGCGGTTAAAATAGCTTAATGCAATTTTAACAAACTGTACTACTGTTTTAAATCCAAGTTCTATACTTGCTGTGTGAAGTACCTTGCATTTTATGTAACCTAAAATCTTGAATCTTGTGGTTCTAAAATAGATATTTTCTGCATAGAAACTATTGGCCTGAAGCATTTGTTGTACACAGGCCATAAATGAGGAACTCAAAGATTTAACTTAACACTACCCTCTGATAATCCTACTGGTCGACCACACTACCACAAAATAGAGCATTCGTATTTAATTTTCCTCCTCCTAAGGGGAACCCTCTGACTCTGTGCACACCATCTCACTTTGAGATAGTATATACAGAGCTAACTTCCTACAAAGCCAATTCATCTCACTAACACAAACCAGTGCATTGCTAGTACATTCTTAAGGTGCACTTGCTAAGGAAAAGGACCACTTTGGCCATTCTTTATACAAGGCATGGCTGTGGCAGTCATGTGGTCCTTGTAGGAAGTTGGCTCTGTATATACTTCTACGTGATCAGTACACAGCATGTGAATTCAGGAAACATGCTACACAACAGGTAACCATAGGAGTAGTTTTTCACCTAGAATTTTCTAGATGTACATGTGAACCTCCCTGGAAATAGGCCAATAAACAAGAAGGGTGAGAACACAGGGAGCTGGTACAGCAAGGATTAAAGTAGTCCAGGGGGTGGGAGGGCTGGATTCCGAACACTGCAACCACACAAGTTTCTCCAGGGGCAAGAGTTCTTCACAGAAGGAAGGGCAAGGCACCAAGTCAACATCACCCAAGATAAAGAGGGTCTTAAGAGAATTTCGAACCCAACCACTGGTTAGTGGAAAAAATGCACACCTCATGATTCCTGAAATCTTAAAGATGCAAAGCCACTTCTACAGGTAAGTAATCACTTTTTTTTTTTACCTGCTACAAATGTAGATCAGTTCTCACAGCTGGTTAATACATGTTCGATGGCATCTGTCGCTGTAGATACGCATGTTCTGCAATAGCTCGCCATCTGGTGTTGGGCCGGAGTGTTACAAGTTGTTTTTCTTCGAAGAAGTCTTTCGAGTCACGGGACCGAGTGACTCCTCCTTTTGTCTCCATTGCGCATGGGCGTCGACTCCATCCTCGATTGTTTTTTTTCCGCCATCGGGTTCGGACGTGTTCCTGTCGCTCCGAGTTTCGGAACGGAAAATTAGCTAATTTCGGAAGATTTTCGTCGGTATTGTTGCGTTCGGGATCGGCGTACTTAGATTCCACACCGCATCGAAGATCGAAGAGCTCCGGTGCCCTTCGGGGTAGTTTTCGATCCTCCGTCGGGGCCTGGTCGGCCCGACCGCGTGCTGAAGAACGCCGATGGAACGGACCCCGTTTCGTTTCTGCCCCAAATGCCACAATAAATACCCCTACACAGACCAACACTTGGTCTGCAACCTGTGCCTGTCACCTGAGCACAGCGAAGACACCTGCGAGGCCTGTCGTGCGTTCCGGTCCCGAAAAACACTCCGAGACCGTCGAGCCAGAAGACTTCAAATGGCGTCCGCACCGACAGCCCAACGGGAGTTCGAGGAACAGGAAGAAGAAGGTACCTTCTCGATCCAAGACTCAGACTCCGAAGGATTCGACGACACACGAACTGTGAGTAAGACGTCGAAAACCACACAAAGAAACATTTACAAGGCCCAGGGGACGCCACTGCCACCAGGCCATGGCTCCACCCATAAATTCGGTGACCGACCGTCGGCACCGAAAAAGGCCAAAACAGTGCCGAGATCGTCCGACTCCGGTCGAGACACCGGCACGCAGCCTTCTCGAGACCGAGAAAGTGCTGGAGACAAGCCTCGACACCGAGATGCCGGTGTGGACACGGCTCGACGCCGAGACAGCGGCACCGAAACAGATCGGCGCCGAGAGGTTTCGGCCCCGAAAAAGAAAAAAGTCACCTCTGAGCCGAAGAGACACGCAGACAAAGTTTCAACGCCGAAACAAACTGCAAGCGACCCAGCTTCAGGCTCTTATACAGAAGAGCACTCGCTAACCTCCCAAATGCAAAAGCATAGGTTTGAGGAAGAGCTACAAGCAACTGATGTGGACCATACGCAAAAGCGTATCTTCATTCAGCAGGGGACAGGTAAAATAAGCACCCTTCCCCCCATTAGGAGAAAGAGAAGGTTGGAGTTCCAAACGGAACAAGCACCACAACCAAAAGTGGTTAAAAGAATTACACCACCACCCTCTCCTCCGCCCGTGATTACCGTTTCACCAGCACAAACTCCATCTCACTCCCCAGCTCACACCACCATGAGCCAGGGTGACCAAGATCAGGACGCATGGGACCTATACGATGCCCCAGTGTCAGATAACAGCCCGGAGGCCTACCCTACAAAGCCATCTCCACCAGAAGACAGCACCGCGTACTCTCAGGTGGTGGCCAGAGCAGCACAATTTCATAACGTAAGCCTCCACTCAGAACAGGTCGAGGATGATTTCTTGTTCAACACACTCTCCTCCACCCACAGCTCCTACCAAAGCCTGCCTATGCTCCCTGGTATGCTCCGGCACGCAAAAGACATATTTAAGGAGCCGGTCAAAAGTAGGGCAATCACGCCAAGGGTGGAAAAGAAGTATAAGCCGCCTCCTACGGACCCGGTTTTCATCACTACACAGCTGCCACCAGACTCTGTTGTTGTAGGAGCAGCTAGGAAAAGGGCCAACTCTCACACATCTGGAGATGCACCACCCCCAGATAAAGAAAGCCGCAATTCGATGCAGCGGGTAAAAGAGTCGCAGCACAAGCTGCAAACCAGTGGCGCATCGCGAACTCCCAGGCACTACTTGCGCGCTATGACAGAGCCCACTGGGACGAGATGCAACATCTCATTGAACATCTGCCCAAGGACTTCCAAAATAGGGCGAAACAAGTGGTTGAGGAGGGACAGACCATCTCCAACAACCAGATACGTTCCTCCATGGACGCTGCAGATACAGCTGCACGGACAATTAATACATCTGTAACTATCAGACGGCATGCATGGCTCCGAACGTCTGGATTTAAACCAGAGATTCAACAAGCAGTTCTCAATATGCCTTTTAATGAAAAAGAACTGTTCGGTCCAGAAGTGGACACAGCGATTGAGAAACTCAAAAAGGATACGGACACTGCCAAAGCCATGGGCGCACTCTACTCCCCGCAGAGCAGAGGGAATTACAGCACATTCCGTAAAACGCCCTTTCGAGGGGGGTTTCGGGGTCAAAGCACACAAGCCAGCACCTCACAAGCAACACCGTCCACTTACCAGGGACAGTATAGAGGAGGTTTTCGGGGACAATATAGAGGAGGGCAATTCCCTAGAAATAGAGGGAGATTTCAAAGCCCCAAAACCCCTACTACTAAACAATGACTCACATGTCACTCACCCCCTCCACACAACACCAGTGGGGGGAAGAATAGGTCATTATTACAAAGCATGGGAGGAAATCACTACAGACACTTGGGTTCTAGCAATTATCCAACATGGTTATTGCATAGAATTTCTACAATTCCCTCCAAACATACCACCAAAAGCACAAAATTTAACAACACACCATTCCAATCTCCTGGAGATAGAAGTGCAGGCACTATTGCAAAAGAATGCAATCGAATTAGTGCCAAACACACAGATAAACACAGGAGTTTACTCACTGTACTTTCTGATACCAAAGAAGGACAAAACGCTGAGACCAATCCTAGACCTCAGAGTAGTGAACACATTCATCAAATCAGACCACTTCCACATGGTCACACTACAAGAAGTATTGCCATTGCTAAAACTACACGACTACATGGCAACTTTAGACCTCAAGGATGCTTATTTCCATATACCAATACACCCATCTCACAGGAAATACCTAAGGTTTGTATTCAAAGGAATACATTACCAATTCAAGGTACTGCCTTTCGGATTAACAACCGCACCAAGAGTCTTTACCAAATGTCTAGCGGTAGTCGCTGCACACATAAGAAGGCAGCAAATACATGTGTTCCCATATTTGGACGACTGGCTAATCAAGGCCCATTCGTTCATACAGTGCTCAAATCACACAAATCAGATCATACAAACCCTCTTCAAACTCGGGTTCACCGTCAATTTCACAAAATCCAAAATTCTGCCACGCAAGGTACAACAATACCTGGGAGCCATAATAGACACATCAAAGGGAGTAGCCACTCCAAGTCCACAAAGAATTCAAAATTTCAACACCATCATACAACGCATGTACCCAACACAAAAGATACAGGCAAAGATGGTATTACAACTCCTAGGCATGATGTCATCATGCATAGCCATTGTCCCAAACGCAAGACTGCACATGAGGCCCTTACAACAATGCCTAGCATCACAGTGGTCTCAAGCACAGGGTCACCTTCTAGATCTGGTGTTAATAGACCGCCAAACTTACCTCTCGCTTCTGTGGTGGAACAACATAAATTTAAACAAGGGGCGGCCTTTCCAAGACCCAGTGCCACAATACGTAATAACAACAGATGCTTCCATGACAGGGTGGGGAGCACACCTCGATCAACACAGCATACAAGGACAATGGAACGTACATCAAACAAAACTGCATATCAATCACCTAGAACTTCTAGCAGTTTTTCAAGCACTAAAAGCTTTCCAACCAATAATCGTTCACAAATACATTCTCGTCAAAACAGACAACATGACAACAATGTATTATCTAAACAAGCAGGGAGGGACGCACTCCACGCAGTTAAGCCTGCTAGCACAAAAAATTTGGCATTGGGCAATTCACAACCAAATTCGCCTAATTGCACAGTTTATACCAGGGATACAAAATCAACTCGCAGACAATCTCTCTCGAGATCACCAACAGGTCCACGAATGGGAAATTCACCCCCAAATTCTGAACACTTATTTCAAACTCTGGGGAACACCTCAGATAGACTTGTTTGCGACAAGGGAGAACGCAAAATGCCAAAACTTCGCATCCAGGTACCCACACAAACAATCCCAAGGCAATGCCCTATGGATGAACTGGTCAGGGATATTTGCTTACGCTTTTCCTCCTCTCCCTCTCCTTCCTTACCTGGTAAACAAACTCAGTCAAAGCAAACTCAAACTCATATTGATAGCACCAACTTGGGCAAGGCAACCCTGGTACACAACGCTGCTAGACCTATCAGTGGTACCCTGCATCAAATTGCCCAACAGGCCAGATCTGTTGACACAGCACAACCAAAAGATCAGACACCCAGATCCAGCATCGCTGAATCTAGCAATCTGGCTCCTGAAATCCTAGAATTCGGGCACTTACAACTTACCCAAGAATGTATGGAAGTCATAAAACAAGCAAGAAGGCCATCCACCAGGCACTGCTATGCAAGTAAATGGAAGAGGTTTGTTTGCTACTGCCATATTAATCAAATACAACCATTACACACAACTCCAGAACATGTAGTGGGTTACTTGCTTCACTTACAAAAATCTAACCTAGCTTTCTCTTCCATTAAGATTCACCTTGCAGCAATATCTGCATACCTGCAGACTACCTATTCAACTTCCCTATATAAAATACCAGTCATTAAAGCATTCATGGAGGGCCTTAGGAGAATTATACCACCAAGAACACCACCTGTTCCTTCATGGAACCTAAATGTTGTCCTAACTAGACTTATGGGTCCACCTTTTGAACCCATGCACTCCTGCGACATACAGTTCCTAACCTGGAAGGTGGCATTTCTCATCGCCATTACTTCCCTGAGAAGAGTAAGCGAGATTCAGGCGTTTACTATACAAGAACCTTTTATACAACTACACAAAAATAAAGTCGTCCTGAGGACCAATCCTAAATTTTTGCCAAAGGTTATTTCACCGTTCCATCTAAATCAAACAGTGGAACTTCCAGTGTTCTTTCCACAGCCAGATACCGTAGCTGAAAGGGCACTACATACATTAGATGTCAAAAGAGCATTAATGTATTACATTGACAGAACAAAAAACATCAGAAAGACTAAACAACTCTTTATTGCATTTCAAAAACCTCACGCAGGAAACCCAATTTCAAAACAAGGTATAGCCAGATGGATAGTTAAATGCATCCAAATCTGCTACCTTAAAGCTAAACGACAGCTGCCCATTACACCAAGGGCACACTCAACCAGAAAGAAAGGTGCTACCATGGCCTTTCTAGGAAACATCCCAATGCAAGAAATATGTAAGGCAGCCACATGGTCTACGCCTCACACATTCACCAAGCACTACTGTGTAGACGTGTTATCCGCACAACAAGCCACAGTAGGTCAAGCCGTATTAAGGACATTATTTCAGACTACTTCCACTCCTACAGGCTGATCCACCGCTTTTGGGGAAATAACTGCTTACTAGTCTATGCAGAACATGCGTATCTACAGCGACAGATGCCATCGAACTGAAAATGTCACTTACCCAGTGTACATCTGTTCGTGGCATCAGTCGCAGTAGATTCGCATGTGCCCGCCCGCCTCCCCGGGAGCCTGTAGCAGTTTGGAAGTTACCTTCAATTATTTCTATATGTATCATCTCAACCTTAAATAGGTGCATACTTAGTCACTCCATTGCATGGGCACTATTACTACAATTCAACTCCTACCTCACCCTCTGCGGGGAAAAACAATCGAGGATGGAGTCGACGCCCATGCGCAATGGAGACAAAAGGAGGAGTCACTCGGTCCCGTGACTCGAAAGACTTCTTCGAAGAAAAACAACTTGTAACACTCCGGCCCAACACCAGATGGCGAGCTATTGCAGAACATGCGAATCTACTGCGACTGATGCCACGAACAGATGTACACTGGGTAAGTGACATTTTCATATTCACACTTGCTGAGCATACATGCTTGTAATCTAATGTAAAGCCTGAGACTTGGTTGACTTCCTCTTCTGGGTATAACCTTGAATCACATTTTACTTTGGTCCTTTTTCATTCCACAGAAGTTGGGTTACAAGTCCTGTATCGGAGGACATATCCATGCATCTGACACCTCACTTCGGCATGCAGTAGATTTCTGTGCTTGCCTGTCTTTGCCATGCAGTAATTTTCTGTTCTTCAGTAATTTTATGTACTTTAAGATTCAAGAAATGAGGGCTGTATGTTTTCAGATAGCCTCAGAAGTTTCAAAATAAACCTTCCTGCATGCCTAACTAGAGTGTAAAAAACCATACTGCATAAACAAATCTTCACTGCTTTTTAAGGTTGTGCGAATGTCCATCCAGTTTACCACTGGAAATTGCTGGGATTTCTACATGCAGAAGAGTGTGAAGCCAATATAGTGGAAAGCAGTTCCTTTTTAGTATGGGGCAGTGTACGGTCCACTTAGCCGCTGGTTTCATTCTGTGGCTTGCTTCTTTAGGAGCATGTCTTGAGCTGTATAATTGTAATGTTTTATTTAACGGGCTGCCTTCATACTACTTTTGGGCCGCTAGCATGCCTTCATGTTAAAAATCTTTCTTTTTCTAATCTTGACGCCCATGCATGCACTTTTAGGCATTGGATGGCAATCTGTTGCAAAAGCGTTCTAAAGCAGGCTAGTACCTCACAGGAAAACCTGGACTTGTCGGTGTTGGTGTCTGTATGTTTCCATACCGCAAGCCCTGGTTTTACTTAATTTTTGTAAAGTAACTTGTAATGTTTACAACTGCCTGCAACATTGTCCAAAGGATCACAGGATGAAATAAATATTACAAATTGGAAACAAGGCTGTGTAGTTCTCAGAATTAAATTAATCCATAGACCTTGGTGGGGATACTCCAGTTCTTGAGTGATTGCATGAAGTGCTCAGTGTCTTACACTTTAATGTTTACTTGTTGTCTTACTGGCCATGTGAATTAATTTTATCAGGCTTTGAAAATAGTAGTGATGGTGGAAATTGCGTGTAGATGATAAATTGAGGATAATAAATCACCCCTTTTCCCTTTTGTTTACAGAAGCAGCAGTTTGAAGATGGCCGGTTTGGACTCTAAAAGCAGTTTTGATTTTTAAAGGGTGACAAATAAAAAAATTAAAACTGACAGTGCGTACTGTAATGTTTGACTTTGTTTAACCTGCAATGTTGTATTTTAAGACATTTCTTATTCTGCACCACAAGGGTCCGCTTGTGTAGGCTTGCTGCAAATGTGCAGCAACAAGACCAGCATTGTTGCCCTGTGTGAAGTTAAGATTGTCACATCACGAGATTAGAGTACTGAAAATAAAACCCCAAACATTGCAGTCATAACACGCTTGCTAGGGTTTATGCTTTTGTACAAAGACTTTTTGAGTGACATTAAAGGCTATACATTTACAAAGTGTGACTGAGGAGTAATTAACCCAATTCATTATTGTTCGTTCACAATTACCAAATCCTCCCCCCCCCCCCCCCCCCCCCAGCATTTAAACATTAAGAAATCACCAGAGATTCAACTCACCTGGCAATAATAAATATAGCTGGCCTGGTGTGCGGTGGACACCTATGGTGTTACCACCCTATTCCAGATATCCCTCTTAGTGAAGTGTAGGCAGTGTCTAGGAAGCCAGGGCACACTAGAGGTAGCTGTCAATGAGCAGCCAAGACCTATCTAGGAGATACGCAAAACTTATGCAAAACCACTGGTCACAAAGTATACTCACCTGGGCATATCTTAGCAAACATGTTGATCATACCCCAACGCTGTTTGTCCCCTTCGGAGGATGTATAGCTAGCAAAATGGTGCGGTTGCTGGAAGAAGCTGGTAAAACAATGTGGTAGCTGTAGGTGCACTGTCTGTTCCTGGGGTGTCTAGTTGCAATGGCCAGAAGGTTAACTAAAGAATGCGGGGGAGTCCTGCTGAAATCCTGCATGTCTGATCCGAGGACCCATCCATGACCGGCGAGCCAGAAGATTACAAATGGCGTCCACGCCGACAGGACACCGAGAGTTCGGGGAACAAGGAGAAGAGGAAGCCTTCTCTATCCATGAATCGGACTCGGAGGAATTCGACGTCCACGAAACAGTGAGTAAGACGTCTAAGCCAGCACACAAGAAAACAGACCAGGCCCAGGGGACGCCACTGCCAACAGGCCATGGCTCAACACATAGTCAGTGACCGCCCATCGGCACCGAAAAAGGCCAAACTAGTGCTGAGATCGTCCGACTCGGGTCGAGACACAGGCACGCAGCAATCTCTGGACCGAGAAAGTGCTGCCGACAAAGATAGACGCCGAGACAGCGGAGCCGAAGCTGTTCGACGCAGAGACAGCGGCACCGAGGAGGATCGACGCCGAGAAGTTTCGACTCCAAAAAAGAGAAGTCGCCTCGGAGCCGAAAACGAGTAAGGACATAGTTTCGGTGCCGAAACGACCGGCAACCGAGCCAACTACCAGCTCCTATTCAGAGGAGCAATCCCTCACTGTCCTCTCAATTGCGCAAACATAGATTCGAGGAAGAGTTACAATCCACTGAAGTGGACCACACTCAAAAGCGGATCTTCATACAGAGTGGAACAGGGAAGATCAGCACCCTTCCCCCTATTAGGAGAAAAAGGAGACTTGAGTTCCAAACACAGGAACAAGCACCACAAACAAAAGTGGTGACGAAGGTAACTCCGCCACCCTCTCCTCCACCTGTAACTCACATATCACCGGCACAGACGCCGTCACACTCACCGGCTCACACCACCATGAGCCAAGATGACCAGGACGCTTGGGACCTATACGACGCCCCAGTGTCAGACAACAGTCCGGAGGCGTATCCTACCAAACCCTCACCACCAGAGGACAGCACAGCGTATTCACAGGTGGTAGCTAGGGCAGCAGAGTTCCATAACATGTCGCTACACTCGGAACCTGTTGAGGATGACTTCCTTTTCAACACCCTCTCCTCCACCCATAGCACCTACCAGAGCCTGCCTATGCTCCCAGGAATGCTAAGGCACGCAAAGCAAATCTTCAAAGAGCCTGTCAAGAGTAGAGCAATAACACCAAGGGTGGAAAAGAAATATAAAGCACCGCCCACAGACCCTGCTTTCATCACCTCATAACTGCCACCAGATTCAGTTGTAGTAGGGGCAGCTCGCAAGAGTTAACTCTCACACATCAGGCGATGCACCACCCCCGGATAAAGAAAGCCGCAAGTTCGACGCAGCCGGAAAAAGGGTCGCAGTACAAGCTGCAAACCAGTGGCGCATCGCTAACTCAAGCGCTCCTAGCGCGATATGACAGAGCCCATTGGGACGAGATGCAGCACCTAATCGAGCATCTACCCAAAGATTTACAAAAAAGGGCGAAACAGGTGGTTGAGGAGGGACAAAACATCTCCAATAACCAAATACGCTCCTCTATGGATGCAGCGGACACAGCTGCAAGAACAATTAACACAGCAGTAACCATAAGAAGGCACGCGTTGCTACAAACATCTGGCTTTAAACCGGAGATACAGCAAGCGGTGCTCAATATGCCATTCAATGAGCAACAATTGTTCGGACCTGAAGTGGACACGGCAATTGAGAAGCTAAAAAAGGACACTGAAACTGCCAAGGCCATGGGCGCGCACTATTCCCCGCAGGGCAGAGGCACTTTCGGCACCTTCCGCAAAACAACCTACAGAGGGGGGGGGGGGGGGTTTCGGGGTCAGGCCACACAAGCCAGTACCTCACATTCAACACCGTCTACCTACCAGGGACAGTACCAAAGGGGAGGCTTTCGGGGCCAATACAGAGGAGGACAATTCCCTAGAAACGGGGGAAAATTTCAAAGCCCAAAAACACCTGCAACCAAACAGTGACTCACACGTCACTCATCCCCTCCACACACCAGTGGGGGGAAGAATAAGTCAGTATTACCAATCTTGGGAGGAAATAACCGACACTTGGGTCTTAGCAATTATCCAACATGGTTATTGCATAGAATTTCTCCAAATCCCTCCAAACATACCACCAAAAGCACAGAATATATCAAAACAGCATTCAGACCTTCTGGAAATAGAAGTTCAAGCATTACTGCAAAAGAACGCAATAGAACTGGTACCAGGTACACAAATAAACACAGGAGTTTACTCACTGTACTTTCTAATACCAAAAAAGGACAAAACACAGACCAATCCTAGATCTCGGAACACTAAACACCTACATCAAATCAGAACACTTTCACATGGTCACGCTACAAGAAGTGTTACCATTGCTAAAGCAACAAGACTACATGACCACCTTAGATCTCAAAGACGCGTATTTCCACATACCAGTACATCCCTCGCACAGGAAATACCTAAGCTTCGTATTCAAAGGAATACATTACCAATTCAAAGTATTGCCGTTCGGTATAACAACCGCACCAAGAGTCTTTACGAAATGCCTAGCAGTAGTAGCTGCACACATCAGAAGGCAGCAAATACACGTATTCCCGTATCTAGATGATTGGCTAATCAAGACCAACTCACTGAAAGTGTTCACACCACACAGATCAGGTCATACAAACCCTCTACAAACTCGGTTTCTCCGTCAACTATGCAAAATCACACATTCTGCCGTACAAAGTACAGCAATACCTAGGAGCAACAATAGACACAACAAGGGGAATAGCCACTCCAAGTCCACAAAGGGTTCAAAATTTCCTAAGTTATACAAACCATGTATCCAACACATAAAATACAGGCAAAGATGGTATTACAACTCCTAGGCATGATGTCCTCATGCATAGCCATTGTCCCGAACGCAAGACTGCACATGAGGCCCTTACAACAGTGCCTAGCATCACAATGGTCACAAGCACAGGGTCACCTTCTAGATCTGGTGTTGATAGACCGCCAAACATACATCTCGCTTCTATGGTGGAACAGTATAAATTTAAACAAAGGGCGGCCTTTCCAAGACCCAGTGCCACAATACGTGATAACAGATGCTTCCATGACAGGGTGGGGAGCACACCTCAATCAACACAGCATCCAAGGACAATGGGACGTACATCAAACAAAGCTGCATATAAATCACCTCGAACTGCTAGCAGTTTTCCTAGCGTTAAAAGCATTCCAACCCATGATAACCCACAAGTACATTCTTGTCAAAACAGACAACATGACAACAATGTATTATCTAAACAAACGGGGGGACACACTCGACACAGCTGTGCCTTCTTGCACAAAAAATATGGCAATGGGCAATTCACAACCACATTCGCCTAATAGCACAGTTCATTCCAGGGATCCAGAATCAACTTGCAGACAATCTCTCTCGATCACCAACAGGTCCACGAATGGGAAATTCACCCCCAAATGCTAAACACTTACTTCAAACTTTGGCGGAACACCTCAAATAGACTTATTTGCAACAAAGGAGAACGCAAAATGCCAAACCTTCGCATCCAGATACCCACACAGGCAGTCTCAAGGCAATGCCCTATGGATGAACTGGTCAGGGATATTTGCGTACGCTTTTCCCCCTCTCCTTCCATATCTAGTAAACAAATTGTGTCAAAACAAACTCAAACTCTTACTGATAGCACCAACATGGGCAAGGCAACCTTGGTACACAACACTGCTAGACCTATCAGTAGTACCCCACGTCAAGTTACCCAACAAGCCAGATCTGTTAACACAACACAAACAGATCAGGCATCCAAACCCAGCATCGCTGAATCTAGCAATCTGGCTCCTGAAATCCTAGAATTCGGACACTTAAACCTCACCCAAGAATGTATGGAAGTCATAAAGCAAGCTAGAAGACCATCCACTAGACACTGCTATGCAAGCAAATGGAAAAGGTTTGTTTGCTACTGCCATCATAATCAAATTCAAACATTACACGCATCTCCAAAGGATGTAGTGGATTACTTACTACACTTACAAAAATCGAACCTGGCCTTCTCTTCCATTAAAATACACCTCGCAGCAATATCTGCATACCTGCAGATTACCCATTCAACTTCACTATTTAGGATACCTGTCATTAAAGCGTTTATGGAAGGCCTCAAAAGAATTATACCACCAAGGACACCACCCGTTCCTTCATGGAACCTCAACATCGTCTTAACAAGACTCATGGGTCCACCTTTTGAACCCATGCATTCTTGCGAAATACAATTCCTAACCTGGAAAGTTGCATTTCTCATCGCCATCACATCTCTAAGAAGAGTAAGTGAAATTCAGGCGTTTACAATACAAGAACCTTTTATCCAAATACACAAAAATAAGGTAGTCCTAAGAACCAATCCTAAATTTCTACCAAAGGTTATTTCACCGTTCCACTTAAATCAAACAGTAGAACTACCAGTGTTCTTCCCACAGCCAGACTCAGTAGCTGAAAGGGCACTACATACATTAGACATCAGAAGAGCACTAATGTACTACATTGACAGAACAAAAGAAATCAGAAAAACAAACAACTGTTTATTGCATTCCAAAAACCTCATACAGGAAACCCAATATCAAAACAGGGTATAGCCAGATGGATAGTTAAGTGCATCCAAATCTGCTACCTTAAAGCAAAAAGGGAGCTGCCCATTACACCAAGGGCACACTCAACCCGAAAGAAAGGCGCTAGCATGGCCTTCCTAGGGAATATTCCAATGCACGAGATATGTAAGGCAGCCACATGGTCTACGCCTCACACATTTACTAAGCACTACTGTGTAGACGTGCTGTCCGCACAACAAGCCACAGTAGGTCAAGCCGTACTAAGAACTTTATTTCAGACTACTTCCACTCCTACAGGCTGAGCCACCGCTTTTGGGGAGATAACTGCTTACTAGTCTATGCACAACGTGTATTCGCAGCTACACATGCCATCGAACTGAAAATGTCACTTACCCAGTGTACATCTGTTCGTGGCATTAGTCGCTGCAGATTCACATGTGCCCACCCGCCTCCCCGGGAGCCTGTAGCCGTTTGGAAGTTATCTTCAACTTTGTACATTTGTAAATATATTATTTAAACCTTAATTGGTACATACTTATTCACTCCATTGCATGGGCACTATTACTAACACACACAACGCCTACCTCACCCTCTGCGGGGAAAACAATCGAAGATGGAGTCGACGCCCATGCGCAATGGAAGCAAAGAGGAGGAGTCCCTCGGTCTCGTGACTTGAAAGACTTCTTCGAAGAAAAACAACTTGTAACACTCCGACCCAACACCAGACGGCGGGCTATACACATCTGAATCTGCAGCGACTAATGCCACAAACAGATGTACACTGGGTGAGTGACATTTTCATTATTGCACTTGTAAAAAGGTAACAGAACTTGTCTGCAATGTTTACATAAGTCTAGACTTACATTGCCAACTTGATAGAATAGTTTTTTAAAATTCTGAGGGGGCCAGATTATTTTCCACGGGGGTGCGACATTAGCAAGTTTGAAGACCACTGCTCTACAGTATTTGAGATGTTGGGCGAGGGTCTCTCCTGGACCAGGACCATCAGTGGCCATAAGCAGTCATGTTAGACCTATTGTAATAAGGTTTTAGGCTATTCACCTGATTCGCCCTGTGGGGACTTCTAGGAGTGTCCAGGTCAACCAGATAGGTGAACTCTATCTCTACAATGGTGTGTGGGCCACTCCACTTGCCCTGCAGTGCCCTGGTAGCCACAGGGGCCTATACCTTCTGGTTATTCCACTGCTTCTGCAGTTCTTGGCTGGTATAAAGATTTTTTGGGTGCCCATGTATTTAGTCATTCTAGATCTTAACTCCAGGGCAAAGAGGAGGTGAGGTAATAGGACGTACCACCTACGTTTTTGAGTCCCATTATCATGCCTTTAAGGGTTTTGTTAAGTCACATCATTTGAGTGGTGAATTTATTAGTGACCACATGGTTTTAAGGTAAGCAGACCTGAAGTTTGCACCTCTGTCTGATACCACCCCTTTAGGAAACCCACCAGGGAGAAGATTACCAGGGTGGCCTTGGCCATTGCAGGAGCTGTAGTGGTCCCAAGAGGAATAGCCTCTGGATACCTGGTGGCATGGTCCTCCACCAGTGTGAATCTGGTTCCAGGCCAGTTCCAGGGGCTGTTTGAGGGTCCAGGGGGCCAACAATATCTTCCCCAACCCGTTCAAAGGGTACCACAACCACTGGTAGTGGGATTAAAGGTTGGGGGGGGGGGCGCTAAGGAATGCTACCTGCCTTTCCACTTGCTTGTCACATAAGAGTGACAAAACCCATTGTTTTCAGACGGGAGTGAAAGTGTCAAGTCTTGCTTTGCCCCTCAAATGGCCTACAAGGGGAATGTCATGGGCCAAAGGTAACAGTAATGCCTTCATTTCAGAGGGATGACCAGTTTCATGGTGTTGTACCAGTAGACCTTGTGGGTACCACTGACATCCCCTGCTGCCTTACTTTCCAGTGTGGAACAGGCTCGCTGTTCCAAACTGACTTCATCCCTACACTTTGAATCTCAACTGTCAGCTTTGAGTTCCTCTGGTAAAGGTTCCACCCAAAGAGAAGGGAGTAACTTTTTACCTTGCCTTTCTTTTTAGAAGCCTCTTGGGCCATTGTTCCAGGCCTTCCTGTTGTCTTTGATTTTTGGGCTGTGCTCTGGGCAGCGCAAAGATATGCCCAGTGTAGGAAAGGTAACTGGTCACATACCACAAAATGCTAGAAGGGTGGCCCTCCAATAGGATTTAAGTAATACACTAAGTATACATACTCCTAAACATTAATAGGCATAGAAAAGGTGGGAAAACAGTGCAAATAGCACTAAGCACTAGTGACCCTAGGGGGGAGCCCAAACCATATACTAAAAAAATGGAATGCAAACTCTGAACCCCCACCTAGGCAAGTGGGATGTGTAGAGGGGAGCTGGGAGTACTAGAAAACCAGAGGTAACGCAGTACCCCACTCCTGTGACCAGGAAAGCAGGTGTAAATCATTGGACTTATCCCAAAACGCCCAAAAGGAGACACCCCCAGACAAGGCTGTAAGAAACCAGCAGTGGATTCCTTGAGAGGAAGACCTGGGGAGAGACTGGACAAATTTCAAGTCACAGGAGTCCAGGAGGAGTAGGAGCTACCCGCTCCGGATACCCCCTATCCACCAACATGTGTCGATCTCAGACGGGAGGCCGCCAAAGAGCCGTCTCCGTCGGAGGAGCTGCGGCCACCATCTTCCCTGAGGCGGTGCCCTGAACTCCGGCCGGAGGACCAGAAAGCGAGGTGGGTGCGCGGCGGCGGGAGGGACCTGCTCATGGGGGGGGGTAGTGAGCCTACAGCTGGGCCCTGCCTTGCCCTCTGCTCTCCCCCCACCACCACCCACCAAGGATCCGGGGAATCAGCCACCCGGGACCCCTGAGGGTGCCCCCTTTTCACTGGCCACCGGCGAAGTGTGCCCCCTTCGGTAGGGCGTGGGGGCCGTAGGAGGAACCTGCTGAAACGGCCTGTAGGGCACCAGTGGCCGGACTGGACCAGGCCTAGACGGGGCGAGCGGCACCGCCCCACCATATGAGCGCCGGACTGCTGCGGGGGACCCGTTAGTGCCCGGAGCTCGCTCAGCGCATGCCCACAGGAAGGACCCTCTCCACCCCCATCTTGTTGGAGGATCTAGGGCTCAGGATTAGCTTTCAGTGGGGAAACTGGTGCCAGAACTTCTCTTGGAGACCAACAGGAGGGTTGAAATTCCCCAAAAATTGAAGTGCACACCGACATTGGCCCGAGAGGACCTGTAACCCCTCCCTGCCTGAACGGTCCGGGGAACGTGAGTGACCGTGTGGGTGCAAGTGAAACGAGGACGCACACGAAAGAGGCGAAGGTGTGCTATCAACGAGCTCAGCTGCTTGGTTGCACCTGGTGGAGCAGTATGGGGCGAAGGCCTGTGACCACCGGGAGCTCAGAGTGGCCGGAGCGGAAACCCCACCGCGGCCCAGAGCATGAGAATCGCGCCAAAATCGGGCGCGCTAAAACAAGATTACGGGGAGGGCGGAAGTGGCCCCCCCCAGTCAGCAACCCCCCCTCTCCCTTCTGGCCCCATCGTAGGGGCAACGTCGGGCGGAACCGGAAAGGAGTGGGGGGGCAACAAGGAGTAAGCAGCCAATAGGGGGAGTGCATTTTTTTAACCCAACCGGGGAGGGGGGGGGGTCACCCCCTGGGTTCTCCAAGGACGCTTAATAGGGGGCTGCCCGGCACCTTGGGACAACGCAGGTGACCGGGCAGCCAAGAGAAGGAAGACACCCACCCACACCAACAGATCAGCAGGCACCCAGAGCGTCACAGGCTGGGTTGTCAGACGAGAACAGCCACAAGAAGGCGGAAAGAAAGGAGAAAAGAACTACAAAGGCCACACCCAGCGCAGCGGGGTGGCAAGGCTACTTACCTTGGGATGCCTCACGGCAGGGTAAGGCAGTCAGGGGAGGTACTCGGTAACACGGCACTCGCAGCCCGGGTCCACTGGAGAGCGGGACACAAGGACCAAAACAAGGTAGCGAGCTAAGCCTAAACGAAAATACGAGTACCCTCCTAGCTAAAAATGACGGACAACACGGGAGAGTGATTGAAAACAAAGAGCAAGCAGCATGTATTAAGATAATTATCGTCTAATGAGAAAGTTAAGGAAAGAAATTATGACACAAATGTATAAAAGGTATAATGATTTTATTGCCCTTTACAACAACACGTACGATTGATTTATAGCCCTCATAAAAGAAGGGCTGACATGCTGTAAATAATCCCTCAAACTGCGGCCAATATGTTTCCAACAAACTACAGACTGTTGATCTTTGCGGTAATGGGCCGTCTGGAGGGGTTTATCCACTGAAGGGACAACTACGGACAAAGCAAAATGGCTGGGAAGTCCAAGTCGGCGAAAAGCCAGGACCGGAACACGCACGGACCGGCACCTGGCGATCAGCAATCTATACCTACCCTGCAGTTGCTGGAAACCACACTCCAGGCACATTCCTCACAATTCGAGAAAGTGCTACAGGCAATCATGGACACTAAATCCTCACTGGAGAGCAAGATAGACACGGTGTCGCAAGACCTGAATATCCTTAGAGTAGACCACCGCAAATTATCCGAAAAGGTGAAGTCAACGGAAGAGGCGCTAAGTGAACTGGCCCCCACAGTAGCTGACAACCAAAAACGAATTCTCCGCTTGGACACAGAAGTAAAGACACTGCTGAGAAGAGCAGAGGAGGCGGAGGGTAGATCCCGCCGTAACATCATACGGTTCCTCGGATTCCCTGAAAAATCATTGGACCAAAACTCAGAACTCTTGCTGGAACACTGGTTAATTAAAGAGGTTTTGAATGGAGCCCCATCGAAATTCTTTTCTGTAGAAAGAACGCACAGGGTCCCTGGATGACCCCCGATGCCGGGCCAACCCCCAAGACCGCTGATAGCCAGGTTCCTGAATTTCAGAGACTGCGATGCTATACTGCAACAGTTCCGTAACAAAGGCCCATTCAAATATGAAGACTCAATTGTCCACGCTTATCCAGACTTCACTCAGGAAGTGCAAAAGCAACACAACTCCTATGTCCAAATAAAGCAACGCCTCCGTGAACATGACATAAAGTACACACTATTATTCCCAGCCAAATTGAGAGTCTCAGTAGATGAACGCACCCATGTGTTCACTTCGCCTGAGGACGCTTGGACGTGGATGTGGATGCATGCCAAGGGGTTCGCCCACCTCCCCGCGATGCAACCGGCAACTCGGAAACGCTCCTAGAGGCTCCCCATGGGACAACCCACGGAGCAACAGGCCGCAGAAGAGAGCCAGGGTCCTGAAAGAAACCCCCCTGCTGACACAGAACTCCTTCGAGACTCTCCGGACACATCTGGAGGAAGAATCGGAATCGATCAGCTCGAACTCCACATTAACGGAAGCATTGAGGGGCCCGGAGCCCCCCCCCCTAGGACCGCAGATACACTTTGAACGAGTATCACCGACCTACCCCCTGTTGGGACCGGCCGCCACAACCGAGGAGTAGAACTGAACTTCACGTCCCCCATGGGAAGTGGGTGGTTATTACACCTGAACCTATGTATCCTCTTTTTTTTTTTCTACTCTTTGAAATAGTTCCCATATTCAAACTGTGCGCAGCTGGGGCACACGGGGCGAGGGGCGGGATTGGCTACCCCGGGAGCACCCCAAAACATCCGCAGAATGGGTCTGCAGAAGGATGCGAGCCCTATAACGAGCCGCACCCAGACAGTAACATTGCTCCCCCACAGATATCCACATGGACACAGTTTTGTTCGCACCCCAAGGGAGTGTCTAGTTTGTTACGAGTTCACAGTTGGGGATGGGATCCAGTTGGGGAGGGAAAGAGGGTAATCACTAGTCCGTACACTGCAGGTCTGTTCGTGCCAAGACAGGGGTGCCCAACTGCTGATGCGACCGGGGGGGGGGGGGGGGAGGAATCGGCCGGGTCCCGTTGGTGGGTGGGATGCCAGACATACCCTCACAAAATAAAATATGGCCCAACCCACAGCCTACAACACACACAAATATGATATAGTTACCTGGAATGTCAGGGGACTTGGGACCCGAGCAAAAGAGCCAGGGTGCACGCACGACTCAAACGCCAGGGCACACACATCGCAATCCTACAAGAGACTCACCTGCAAGATCCAGACCTGCAAGAACTGCGGAGTAAGTGGGGAGGTCAGATAGTAGATACATCTTACTCAACTTTTGCGAGAGGGGTTCTCATATGGATAGCGGGGAATGTCCCCTTCCTCCAAACATCACACAGGATAGACCAGGGAGGCAGGTATGTGGTAGTGGAGGGCAGACTAGACTGCAAACAACTATCACTTATAGGGATATATGCTCCCAATAACGCGCTACCCGAGTTCCTGAGTACGCTCACCCCAGCACTATTAGTGAATCCTTAAACACCTGCTATATGGTACACTGGACCCGGCGCTACAGTGGGTCAAGAGAGAGCGCGGTTCCCAAGCGCTGCAGACCCAGCTGTAGAGATCGTGGCTGGGGCCAGGGGCCACAGCACCCTGCCCCTGGGAACACTAAAACAAGAAGGAGCACAGGGCTGGTGGGCCCAGCTACAGGCCAGCACAAGGGGTGCAGATGGTGGCAGTTCCTCCTAGTGACCAGGCAGGTCAGCACAGCAGCAGCAGTCCATGGTGGTTTCCTGGTGAGTCCATTCATCAGCGTTCTGTGTCCAGTTTCAAGTTCCAGGAATGTTCAAATTGTGGGGAAAATTCCCCTGTACTTTTAGTCAGTTCTTACAGTGTTTTACAATGATAGGGAGAGGAGGTTCCAGCCAGTTACAACTGGTTCTGGGAGTGCCCCCTCTCTCCTTTCAGCACAGGCTCCAAACATCAGTGGGGGGCTAACAACCCTATTGTGTGAGGCCAGGGCATAGCCTTTAAAAATGTAGGTGTGCCTCGCCTCTCCCTTCTCTCAGCCCAGGAAGACTATTCAGTATGCAGATGCACCTCTGTGACACCTCCACCCTCCCTGTGTACAGGCTGTCTGAAAAGTATGCACAAAGCCCCAACTGTCACTCTGCCCAGACGTGGATTGGAGTCAAGCTGCAAAACACCAGTCATAAGCACAGATAAATGTGCACTTTCTAGAAGTGGCATTTCTGTGATAGTAATAAAAAATACACCCACACCAGTAACCAGTATTTATTATCACCATCACAACCATACCAAACACGCCTACGCTACCCCTCATAAATCAGACAATACCCTTTACACATAAGGCAGGGCATTTCTAATGCAATCCTATGAGAAGGCAGCACTCACAGCAGTGAGACACCAAGTTAGGCTGTTTGTCACTACCAGGACAGGCCATGCAAAATGGCACGTGTCCTGCCTTTCTTCATACATGGCACCCTGCCCATAGGGCTAGCTAGGGCGTACCTTAGGGGTGACTTACATGTAGTAAAAGGGGAGTTCTGGGCCTGGCAAGTAAGTTTAGATGCCAGGTCCCTGTGGCAGAAAACTGCGCACACAGGCCCTGCACTAGCAGGCCTGAGACAGGTTTGAAAGTCTACTTCAGTGGGTGGCGCAAGCAGCGCTGCAGGCCCACTAGTAGTATTTAATTTACATGCCCTGGGTATAGAGATACCACTGTACAAGGGACTTATAGGTAAATTAATTATGCCAATTAGGTATAAGCCAATCATACCAACTTTAGATGGGAGAGCACCTGCACTTTAGCACTGGTCAGCAGTGATAAAGTGCTCAGAGTCCTAGAGCCAACAGCAAGAGGTCAGAAAAACCAGGAGGAAGGAGGCAAAAAGACTGGGGATGACCCTGCGTAAGGCAAAAAGTCCAACAGTGGGGTAGCCATTTTACCTGTGTACTGGACACAGGTCACTAACTGTATGTAGCTTCATAATGGAAACTCCGAACTTGGTATCAAACATGTCGGAATCATACCCCAATACTGCTACCAGTATTGGTTGTATGATTCCAAGCATTCTGGGAGCTCCTTGAAGGATCCCCCAGTATTGCTCCTGCCAGCCTTCCCGGGCTTTCCAGGCAGCCTGAGCTGCTGCCACCGTTCAGACCGGTTTCTGCCCTCCTGCTGCTTGACCAACTCAAGCAGGGGAAGGCAGAACAAAGGATTTCCTGTGGGAGAGGGAGGCAACACCCTCTTCTCTGGAAATAGGTGTTACAAGGCTTGTGAGGAATAGCATCCCCAAGCCACTACTTTGCTTTGAAGGGCACATTTGGTGCCCTCCTTGCATAAGTCAGTTAGCACTAGTCCAAGTACACCCCGTGTCCCTGATGTCGTGCGATACTGGACAAACGAAATGGGTGTGACCACTCCCCAGTCCATCACCCCAGGGGTTGTGCCCAGAGCTCCTCCAGGTGGCCACTTTATTCTGCTGTTTTGGAAACAAGATGCACACGGGCCCCTGGGAGCATCTGGTTGGTCAGGGCAGGTGAAGGATGTCTGTGAACCCCTCAAAGTCACCCTGCAGAGGGACCATGATCCCTGTTAGGGCTATTTAGGGACTACCTTGCAGGAGGGTCCATCAGGACTCCTTTGTGTAGGAAGCTGGCCTGGTTTGTGGTGGGCACCTACAGTGCTGGCACCTTATTCCAGGTCCAGGCAACCCTATTAGTGGAGTGTAGGTGGTGTCTCGGAAGTCAGGGCTCTCTAGAGGTAGCTGTGGATGAGCAGCTAAGTCTTATCTAGGAGACATGCAAAGCTTATGCAATACCACTATAGTCACACAACAACTTATCACTAATGAAAGAACCACACAGTGTTACGAAATAAAGGTACTTTATTATAGTAACACAACACTAGAATACTAATAGGCAGTCTCCCCAACTGGAGGTAAGTACACTCTCTCTCTCTCTCTCTCTCTCTATATATATATATATATATATATATATATATATATATGTATATGTATATATGTATATATATATATATATATATATATATATAAATGTTCGATGGCATGTGTAGCTGGAGATACACATGCTGTGCATTATCCTGCCATCTAGTGTTGGGCTCGGAGTGTTACAAGTTGTTTTTCTTCGAAGAAGTCTTTTCGAGTCACGAGACCGAGGGACTCCTCCCTTTCGGGTCCATTGCGCATGGGCGTCGACTCCATCTGAGATTTTCTTTCCGCCATCGGGTTCGGACGTGTTCCTCTTCGCTCTGTATTTCGAATCGGGAAAGTTAGCTATTTATCGGAAAATTCGACGGTATTGTTTGCGCTCTGTACCGGTCTAGTGTTAGTTCATCGATACCGAGAGAAAAAGCGCTCTGGCGGCCCTTCGGGGCTTCCACTCTTCAGCGGGGCCTAGTCGGCCCGACTGCGTCCATCGCCGAACCTCATGGACCGGACCCCCTTCCGCTTCTGCCCGAATTGCCACGCAAAGTATCCTTATACAGACCAACACTTGGTCTGTAATCTGTGTCTATCACCGGAACACAGGGAGGATACTTGCGAGGCCTGTCAGGCATTTCGATCGAAGAAGACCCTACGCGATCGAAGAGCCAGAAGACTCCAGATGGCGTCGACACCGGCCCAACAGATCGTCGAGGAAGAGGAGAGATTCTCCATTCAAGATTCGGACTCGGACAACTCCGAAAGTGAGCAGCCGAAGGCGCAGCAACAAACTGTGAGTAAATCAGCCCCGGCCAAGACTCACTCGAAAATTATAAAGGCCCAGGGGATGCCACCGCCAACAGGCCATGGCTTAACCCGAAAATACGGTGACCAAACATCGGCACCGAAAAAGGCTTCCCAGCAGCCGAAGACATCAGACTCCGGTCGAGATACCGGCTCCGAACCATCTCGGCACCGAGGGTTCGACACCCCCAAAATAAAAAAAGGTTTCCTCTGAGCCGAAAAAGAGCGTACCGAAACCTTCGGTGTCGAAACATGCAGCCTCGGAGCCGAAAGCAGGCTCCTATACAGAAGAGCACGACCTTTCCAGCCAAATGCAAGGGCACAGATTTGAGCAGGAACTAGGCATGGGAGAGCCAGACCATACTCAGAGGAGGCTGCATATACAGAAAGACACTGGAAAAATTCAAAGTATTCCTCCAATAAGAATGAAACGAAAGCTAGCATTCCAGGAGTCAGAAATGCAGCCAAAGGCAAAGGTGGCAAGAGACAAGACACCACCAAGGGTTTCGCCACAGCCTTCACCATTGCATTCGCCACACCTGTCCCCGGTAGCAACACCCCCAATGCAGTCGCCAACACACACGGGAATGACACAAGATGACCTGGATGCATGGGACTTATATGAGGCACCGGTCTCAGACAATAGTCCCGATTGCTACCAGGCAAGGCCGTCACCACCAGAGGAGAGCACTGCATATATGCAGGTGGTATCAAGGGCAGCTACTTTCCATAATGTAGCAATGCATGCAGAGCCCATAGAAGACGACTTCTTATTTAACACCTTGGCATCCACTCACAGCTCTTACCAAAGTTTGCCAATGCTCCCAGGCATGTTAAAACACACCAAACAGGTGTTCCAGGACCCAGTGAAAGGCAGAGCCATCACGCCTAGGGTGGAGAAGAAATATAAACCTCCCCCAACGGACCCTGTGTTTATAACACAGCAACTAACACCAGATTCGGTGGTCGTGGGAGCAGCCAGAAAAAGGGCAAACTCCCAATCGTCAGGAGACGCACCACCGCCCGACAAGGAAAGTCGGAAATTCGATGCAGCAGGCAAACGGGTGGCAGCACAGGCAGCCAATCAATGGCGCATTGCCAATTCTCAGGCTCTACTGGCTCGCTACGACAGGGCACACTGGGACGAGATGCAACATATAATTCAGCACTTGCCCAAGGAACACCAAAAACGTCCCCAACAGGTGGTTGAGGAAGGACAAACAATTTCAAACAACCAAATAAGGTCTGCAATGGACTCGGCAGACACAGCAGCACGGACAGTGAACACTGCGGTAACCATTCGTAGGCACGCATGGTTACGGAGTTCAGGTTTTAAACCAGAAATCCAGCAGGCTGTGCTAAATATGTCGTTCAACCAAGAACAATTGTTTGGGCCGGAGGTGGATACAGCAATCGAAAAGCTCAAAAAGGACACGGACACAGCCAAAGCCATGGGCGCGCTCTACTCCCCACAGAACAGAGGCACTTTTAGAAAGCCGCAATTTAGAGGGGGGTTTCGTTCCCAAACCACAGAGCCTTCCACCTCACAAGTCAGACCCACATATCAGGGCCAGTACCAAAGAGGAGGTTTTCAAGGAACATACAGGGGTGGACAATTCCCAAAGGCAAGGGGGAAATTCCAGAGCCCAAAAACCCCTCAAGCCAAACAATGACTTCAATGTCACAAACCCCCACCACTCAACACCAGTGGGGGGGGGAAGACTTACCACATACTACCACAACTGGGAAAACATAACTACGGACCCATAGGTCCTAGCCATTATCCAGCATGGTTATTGCATAGAATTCCTACAATTGCCACCAGATGTGCCCCCAAGGGCACACAATATGTCCAAACAACACTTAGACCTGTTACAACTAGAAGTCCAAGCACTGTTACAAAAACAAGCAATAGAACTAGTACCCAACTGTAGGAAGTTGGCTCTGTATGTACTATTTCAAAGTAAGGAATAGTATGCACAGAGTCCAAGGGTTCCCCTAAGAGGTAAGATAGTGGCAAAAAGAGATAATTCTAATGCTCTATTTTGTGGTAGTGTGGTCGAGCAGTAGGCTTATCAGAGGAGTAGTGTTAAGCATTTGTTGTACACACACAGGCAATAAATGAGGAACACACACTCAGAGACAATTCCAGGCCAATAGGTTTTTGTATAGAAAAATATATTTTCTTAGTTTATTTTAAGAACCACAGGTTCAAGATTTACAAGTAATACTTCAAATGAAAGGTATTTCAGGTAGGTACTTTAGGAACTTTGAATTAGCAAAATAGCATATACAGTTTTCACATAAATGACAGATAGCTATTTTAAAACTAGACACAGTGCAATTTTCAACAGTTCCTGGGGGAGGTAAGTGTTGGTTAGTTTTTGAAGGTAAGTAAACCGCTTAAGGGGTTCAAGTTTGGGTCCAAGGTAGCCCACCATTAGGGGTTCAGAGCAACCCCAAAGTTACCACACCAGCAGCTCAGGGCCGGTCAGGTGCAGAGGTCAAAGTGGTGCCCAAAACGCATAGGCTTCAATGGAGAAGGGGGTGCCCTGGTTCCAGTCTGCCAGCAGGTAAGTACCCGCGTCTTCGGAGGGCAGAACAGGGGGGTTTTGTAGGGCACTGGGGGGGACACAAGTCCACACAAAAAGTACACCCTAAGCGGCACGGAGGCGGCCGGGTGCAGTGTGCAAACACGTGTTGGGTTTTCAATAGAAATCAATGGGAGACCAAGGGGTCTCTTCAGCGATGCAGGCAGGCAAGGGGGGGGGGGGCTCCTCGGGGTAGCCACCACCTGGGCAAGGGAGAGGGCCACCTGGGGGTCGCTCCTGCACTGGAGGTCCGATCCTTCAGGTCCTGGGGCCTGCGGATGCAGTGCCTTTTCCAGGTATCCGGTCTTTGAAGCAGGCAGTCGCGGTCAGGGGGAGCCTCGGGATTCCCTCTGCAGGCGTCGCTGTGGGGACTCAGGGGGGTCAACTCTGGTTACTCACGGTCTCGCAGTCGCCGGGGAGTCCTCAACAAGTCGAGCCGGGGGCGTCGGGTGCAGAGTGCAAAGTCTCACGCTTCCGGCGGGAAACGTGTGTTGGTTTGAAAGTTGCTTCTTTGTTGCAAAGTTGCAGTTTTGGTGAACAGAGCCGCTGTCCTCGGGAGTTCTTAGTCCTTCTAGATGCAGGGTAGTCCTCTGAGGCTTTGGAGGTTGCTGGACCCTGGGAACGCGTTGCTGGAGCAGTGTCTTTAGAGGTGGGGAGACAGGCCGGTAGAGCTGGGGCCAAAGCAGTTTGTGTCTCCGTCTTCTCTGCAGGTTTTCAGTTCAGCAGTCCTCTTCTTCTTAGGTTGCAGGAATCTAAGTTCCTAGGTTCTGGGGAGCCCCTAAATACAGAATTTAGGGGTGTGTTTAGGTCTGGGGGTTAGTAGCCAATGGCTACTAGCCCTGAGGGTGGCTACACCCTCTTTGTGCCTCCTCCCCAAGGGGAGGGGGGCACATTCCTATCCCTATTGGAGGAATCCTCTATCTGCAAGATGGAGGATTTCTAAAAGTCAGAGTCACCTCAGCTCAGGATGCCTTAGGGGCTGTCCTGACTGGCCAGTGACTCCTCCTTGTTTTTCTCATTATCTCCTCCGGCCTTGCCGCCAAATGTGGGGCCGTGGCCAGAGGGGGCGGGCAACTCCACTAGCTGGAATGCCCTGGGGTGCTGTAACAAAGGAGTTGAGCCTTTGAGGCTCACCGCCAGGTGTTACAGTTCCTGCAGGGGGGAGGTGAGAAGCATCTCCACCCAGTACAGGCTTTGTTACTAGCCACAGAGTGACAAAGGCACTCTCCCCATGTGGCCAGCAACATGTCTGGAGTGTGGCAGGCTGCTAAAACCAGTCAGCCTACACGGGTAGTCGGTTAAGGCTTCAGGGGGCACCTCTAAGGTGCCCTCTGGGGTGTATGTTACAGTAAAATGTATACTGGCATCAGTGTGCATTTATTGTGCTGAGAAGTTTGATACCAAACTTCACAGTTATTAGTGTAGCCATTATGGTGCTGCGGAGTTCGTGTATGACAGACTCCCAGACCATATACTCTTACGGCTACCCTGCACTTACAATGTCTAAGGTTTTGCTTAGACACTGTAGGGGCATAGTGCTCATGCACTTATGCCCTCACCTATGGTATAGTGCACCCTGCCTTAGGGCTGTAAGGCCTGCTAGAGGGGTGACTTATCTATACCTGTAGGCAGTGTGAGGTTGGCATGGCACCCTGAGGGGAGTGCCATGTCGACTTAGTCTTTTTATCCCCACTAGCACACACAAGCTGGCAAGCAGTGTGTCTGTGCTGAGTGAGGGGTCCCCAGGGTGGCATAAGATATGCTGCAGCCCTTAGAGACCTTCCCTGGCATCAGGGCCCTTGGTACCCGAGGTACCAGTTACAAGGGACTTACCTGGATGCCAGGGTGTGCCAATTGTGGAAACAAAAGTACAGGTTAGGGAAAGAACACTGGTGCTGGGGCCTGATTAGCAGGCCTCAGCACACTTTCAAATCAAAACTTAGCATCAGCAAAGGCAAAAAGTCAGGGGGTAACCATGCCAAGGAGGCATTTCCTTACACCAACCATCAAAAAGGAACAGGTGTCTACTCCCTGTATTTCCTAATTCCAAAGAAGGACAAAACACCGAGACCCATATTAGACCTCAGAACACTGAATCTTTACATCAGATCAGATCACTTTCACATGGTAACACTTCAGGACGTGATTCCCTTGCTCAAAAAACAGGACTACATGTCAACATTAGATCTCAAGGATGCATATTTCCACATACCCATACATCCTTCCCACAGGAAATACTTAAGGTTTGTAATCTAAGGCGTGCATTACCAATTCAAGGTGTTACCATTCGGGATAACAACAGCCCCAAGGGTATTCACAAAATGCCTTGCAGTAGTAGCCGCTCACATCAGGGGACAGCACATGCACGTATTCCCTTACTTGGACGATTGGTTAATAAAAACCAGCACTCAGCAACAGTGTCTTCACACACAATACGTGATAGAAACTCTGCACAAACTAGGGTTCTCTATAAATTACCAAAAATCACATCTACAACCATAACAAATACAACAATACTTGGGAGCAACACTCAATACACAAAAGGCGATTGCCACTCCAAGTCCACAAAGTTTACAGGCGTTCCGCAATACAATACTAAACGTACAGGCAAACCAACACTACCAAGTGAAGTTTGTAATGAAACTTCCAGGCATGATGTCTTCATGCAGAGCCATTGTCCCAAACGCAAGACTACACATGCGGCCCTTACAACAGTGCCTAGCAACACAATGGACACAAGCACAGGGTCAACTCCAAGATCTAGTGTTGATAGACCACCAAACACACCTCTCGCTTCAATGGTGGAACCCTATACATTTAAACCAAGGGTGGCCATTCCAAGACCCAGTGCCTCAATACGTGATCACAACAGATGCTTCCATGATGGGGTGGGGAGCACACCTCAACCAGCACAGTATACAGGGACAATGGAACATTCAACAAAAACAACTGCACATAAATCACTTAGAACTGTTGGCAGTGTTTCTAGCATTGAAAGCATTTCAACCCCTGATAGCCCACAAACACATTCTTGTCAAAACAGAGAACATGACGACAATGTATTACCTCAACAAACAGGGAGGGACACACTCCTCACAACTGTGTCTCTTAGCACAAAAAAATTGGCATTGGGCAATTCACAATCACATTTGCCTAATAGCACAATACATGCCAGGTATTCAAAACCAGTTGGTCGACAATCTCAGTTGAGCTCACCAACAAACACACGAATGGGAAATTCAGCCCCAGATCATACAAACTTACTTTCTACGCTGGGGAACACCAGAAATAGACCTATTCGCAACAAAAGAAAACGCAAAATGCCAAGACTTCGCATCCAGGTATCCAAACCCTCTGTCCAAGGGCAATGCGTTATGGATGAGTTGGTCAGGGATATTTGCTTACGCTTTTCCCCCTCTCCCACTAATTCCTTATCTGGTCAACAAACGAAGTCAAAACAAACTCAAACTAATACTCATTGCACCAACCTGGGCTCGCCAACCGTGGTACCTCACACTGTTGGACTTATCGGTTGTACCCCACATCAAACTACCAAACATACCAGATCTGTTAACACAACACAAACAACAAATCAGACACCTGAATCCAGCATCGCTCAATCTAGCGATCTGGCTCCTGAAGTCTTAGAATTCGGACATTTAAATCTTACACAAGAGTGTATGGAGGTCATTAAACAAGCAAGAAAACCAACAAGGCATTGTTACGCAAACAAATGGAAAAGATTTGTTTGCTACTGCCACACTAACCAGATCCAACCACTACATGCCTCCACAAAGGGCATTGTAAGTTACTTATTACACTTACAAAAGTCTAATCTAGCATTCTCTTCCATTAAAATACATCTCACTGCAATATCTGCCTATCTGCAGATTACTTATACAACATCTCTTTTTAGAATCCCAGTCATTCAAGCCTTTATGGAGGGACTAAAAAGAATCATACCCCCAAGGACACCACCAGTACCTTTGTGGAACCTTAATATTGTATTAACATGACTCATATTTGAATGACTGGCTAATAAAAACAAACACTCAACAACAATGTCTTCTTCACATGCAATACGTCATAGAAACTCTACACAAACTAGGGTTCTCTGTAAATTACCAGAAATCAAATCTGCAACCATCCCAAATACAACAATACTTGGGAGCAACACTCAACACACAAAGAGCAATTGCCACTCCAAGTCCACAAAGGGTACAAGTGTTCCAAAATGTAACATCAAGCATACAGTCAAACCAACACTACCCAGTAAGGTTTATAATGAAACTTCTAGGCATGATGTCTTCATGCATAGCCATTGTCCCAAATGCAAGGTTACACATGAGGCCCTTGCAACAGTGCCTAGCAAAACAATGGACACAAGCACGGGGTCAACTTCAAGATCAAGTGTTGATAGACCGCCAAGCACACTTCTCGCTTCAGTGGTGGAACCCTATAAATTTAAACAAAGGGCGGCCATTCCAAGACCCAGTGCCTCAAGCTGTTATCACAACAGATGCTTCCATGACAGGGTGGGGAGCACACCTCAACAAGCACAGCATACAGGGCCAATGGGACAATCAGCAAAAACAATTTCACATAAATAATTTGGAACTGCTAGCGGTGTTTCTAGCATTAAAAGCAGTTCAACCACTAGTAGCCCACAAACACATCCTTGTAAAAACCGACAACATGACAACAATGTAATATCTCAACAAACAAGGGGGGACACACTCGTCACAACTGTGTCTCTTAGCACAAAGAATTTGGCATTGGGCAATTCACAATCACTTTCGCCTGATAGCACAATACATACCAGGCATTCAGAATCAGTTAGTCGACAATCTCAGTCGAGACCACCAGCAAACTCACGAATGGTAAATTCATCCCCAGATCCTACAGGATCACTTCCACCGCTGGGGAACACCAAACATAGACCTATTTGCAACAAAAGAAAACGCGAAATGCCAAAACTTCGCGTCCAGGTACCCGCATCCTCAATCCAAGGGCAATGCACTATGGATGAGTTGGTCAGGGATATTTGCTTACGCTTTTCCTCCTCTCCCACTCATTCATTATCTGGTCAACAAACGAAGTCAAAACAAACTCAAACTAATACTCATTGCACCAACCTGGGCTCGCCAACCGTGGTAGACAACACTGTTGGACTTATCGGTTGTACCCCACATCAAACTACCAAACATACCAGATCTGTTAACACAACACAAACAACAAATCAGACACCCGAATCCAGCATCGCTCAATCTAGCGATCTGGCTCCTGAAGTCTTAGAATTTGGACATTTAAATCTTACACAAGAGTGTATGGAGGTCATTAAACAAGCAAGAAAACCAACAAGGCATTGTTACGCAAACAAATGGAAAAGATTTGTTTGCTACTGCCACACTAACCAGATCCAACCACTACATGCCTCTACAAAGGGCATTGTAAGTTACTTATTACACTTAAAGTCTAATCAAGCATTCTCTTCCATTAAAATACATCTCACTGCAATATCTGCCTATCTGCAGATTACTCATACAACATCGCTTTTTAGAATCCCAGTCATTGAAGCCTTTATGGAGGGACTAAAAAGAATCATACCCCCAAGGACACCACCAGTACTTTTGTGGAACTTTAATATTGTATTAACACGACTCATGCGCCCACCATTTGAACCCATGCATTCTTGTGAAATGCAATATCTGACTTGGAAAGTAGCCTTTCTAATAGCTATCACATCACTTAGAAAAGTAAGTGAGATACAAGCATTTACTATTCAAGAACCCTTTATACAAATACATAAACATAAAGTGGTTCTCCGTACAAATCCGAAATTCTTACCAAAAGTCATATCACCATTCCACCTAAACCAAACTGTGGAACTCCCAGTTTTCTTTCCGCAACCAGACTCAGTAGCCGAAAGAGCATGACATACATTAGACATAAAAAGAGCACTAATGTATTACATTGACAGAACAAAACAATTTAGTAAAACAAAACAATTGTTTTTAGCCTTCCAAAAACCTCATGCAGGTAATCCTACATCCAAACAAGGCATCTCCAGATGGGTAGTTAAATGTATTCAAACTTGCTATATTAAGGCAAAAAGAGATTTACATATTACATCAAGAGCACATTCCACGAGGAAAAAAGGCACCACAATGGCTTTTCTTGGGAATATACCTATGACAGAAATTTGTAAGGCAGCCACATGATCTACGCCTCATACATTTACTTAGCATTACTGTGTAGATGTGTTAGCAACACAACAAGCCACAGTATGACGGGCTGTATTAAGAACATTATTTCAGACAACTTCAAGTCCTACAGGCTAAACCACCGCTTTTTGGGGAGATTACTGCTTGTTAGTCTATGCACAGCATGTGTATCTGCAGCTACACATGCCACCGAACGGAAAATTTCACTTACCCAGTGTACATCTGTTCGTGGCGTGAGATGCTACAGATTCACATGCGCCCTCCCACCTCCCCGGTAGCCTGTAGCCGTTCTTAGTTGAATGAAAATTGTAAATATGTAAATAAATATTCTTTTGATACCCATTAAGTACATACATAACTACTCCATTGCATGGGCACCTCTAGTATACTCACAACTCCTACCTCACCCTCTGCGGGGAAAACAATCTAAGATGGCGTCGACGCGCATGCGCAATGGAGCCGAAAGGGAGGAGTCACTCGGTCTTGTGACTCGAAAAGACTTCTTCAAAGAAAAACAACTTGTAATACTCCAAGCCCAACACTAGATGGCAGGATAATGCACAGCATGTGAATCTGCAGCGTCTCATGCCACGAACAGATGTACACTGGGTAAGTGACATTTTCCATATATATATATATATATATATATATATATATATATATAAATATGTTGGATGCCATGTGTAGCTGCAGATACACATGCTGTGCACTGTTCCTGCCATCTAGTGTTGGGCTCGGAGTGTTACAAGTTGTTTCTATTCGAAGAAGTCTTTTCGAGTCACGGCATCGAGTGACTCCTCCCTTTCGGCCCCATTGTGCATGGGCGTCGACTCAATCTTAGATTGTTTTCTTTCCACCATCGGGTTCGGACGTGTTCCTCTTCGCTCCGTATTTCGAATCGGGAAAGTTAGCTAAAGGATAGAAACTTAGTCGGTTTTGTTCTCGTTCGGTACCGGTTTAGTGTTAGTGTATCGGCACCGACATCAAGACCGCTTCGGCGGCCCTTCGGGGCTTCCACTCTTCATCGAGGCCTGGTCGGCCCGACCACACCCGTCGTCCCAGACTAATGGACCGGACCCCCTTCAGTTTCTGTCCTAAATGTCACGCAAAGTATCCTTATGCAGACCGGCACCGGGTCTGTAACCTGTGTTTGTCACCCGAACACAGACAGGATACTTGTGAAGCTTGCCGAGCGTTTCGATCGAAGAAAACCTTGAGAGATCGGCACGCAAGAAGACTGCAAATGGCGTAGAAACCGAAAGAACAGCTCGACGTCGAGGAGGAAGAAAGAATCTCCATCCAAGAAACGGACTCTGATGAATCCGACAGTGAACGACCCTCAACGGTGCAACAAACCGTGAGTAAACCTGCCCCGTCCCAAACTCAGGGTCACACCAAGAAACTTAAGGCCATGGGGACGCCACCGCCAGCAGGCCATGGCTCATCCCACCGAAAGGAAGGTGACCAGATAAGATCGGCCCCGAAAAAGACCAAAGAGTTGCCGAAGACTTCCGACTCCGGTCGAGATTCCGGCACCGAAAAATTTAGACACCGAGTGATCGAATCGAGCAAAGCACGTAAAAGCTCCTCGGAACCGAAAAAGACTATTACATTAGAAACTTCGGTACCGAAAAAAGCGGCCTCGGAGCTGAAACAAACCTCATACACTGAGGAGCAAAGGCTTTCCATGCATCTCAAGGAAAGACATAGATTTGAGCAAGAGTTGGATATAGAGGAACCTGACCAAAGACAACAGAGGTTACATATCCAAAAGGATACTGGCAAGATTCAGACTTTACCTCCACTCAAATCTAAAAGAAAACTTGCATTTCAAGAAACAGAAATGCAACCAAAGGCCAAAGTGGTTAGAGACAAGTCACCAACACCACAGGTCTCGCCACAACCATCCCCACTGCACTCACCACAGTTGTCACCAGTGGGAACACCAATAATGCAGCCACCCACACATACTGGGATGACCCCAGATGATGCTGATGCATGGGATTTATATGATCCACCAATATCGGATAACAGCCCAGAGAGTTATCCAACCAAGCCGTGACCACCAGAAGACAGTACAGCAGATACGCAAGTACTAGCCAGGGCAGCTACTTTCCACAACGTAGCGATGCACTCTGAACCAGTGGAGGATGACTTCCTTTTCAACACTCTGGCATCCACCCACGCATCCTATCAAAGCCTGCCAATGCTACCGGGCATGCTCAAGCACACACAACAGGTCTTCCAAGAGCCTGTAAAGGGAAGAGCTATCACGCCTAGGGTTGAAAAGAAATACAAACCACCTCCAACAGACCCAGTGTTTATAATGCAACAGCTCACACCGGACTCAGTGGTTGTGGGGCAGCAAGGAAAAGCTCGAACTCTCAATCGTCAGGGGATGCTCCACCACCTGACAAAGAAAGTTAAAAATTCGACGCAGCAGGCAAGCGAGTGGCATCACAAGCAGCCAATCAATGGCGAATTGCAAATTCGCAAGCCCTACTTGCACGCTATGACAGGGCACACTGGGACGAGATGCAAGACATCATACAGCACTTGCCCAAGGAACACCAAAAACGTGCCCAGCAAGTAGTTGAAGAGGGACAGGCCATATCGAACAATCAGATAAGGTCCGCATTAGACTCTGCAGATAGAGCAGCATTGACTGTCAACACGGCTGTAACGATTCGCAGGCATGCATGGCTGCGGAGTTCTGAATTCAAACCAGAAATTCAACAAGCGGTATTAAATATGCTGTTTAACCAACATCAGTTGTTTGGGCCGGAAGTCGATACTGCCATCGATAAAATGAAAAAAAACACGGACACGGCCAAAGCCATGGGCGCGCTCTACTCCCCACAATTCAGAGGCACTTTTAGGAAACCACAATTTAGAGGGGGGTTTCGGCAACAAACATCGGAACCTTCCACCTCCCAAACAAAACCCACCTATCAATCACAATACCAAAGGGGTGGTTTCGTGGTTCCTATAGAGGACAATTCCCAAGAGGAAGAGGGAAATTCCAGCCCGCCAAACCAAGCCCTAGCAAGCAGTCACTTCAATGTCACAACACCCCAACACTTGTCACCAGTGGGGGGGAGGCTAACCAAATACTACCACAATTGGACACATATTACCACAGTCACATGGGTCCTATCAATTATCCAACATGGTTATTGCATAGAATTCACAAAATTCCCTCCAGATGTGCCATCAAAACCGCAGAGACTGTCTCCACAACACTTAGACCTATTACATATAGAGGTCCAAGCACTGTTACAAAAAGCAAGCAATAGAGCTAGTACCCAATCACCAGAAAGGAACAGGCGTTTACTCACTATTTCCTCATTCCAAAAAAGGCCAAAACATTAAGGCCTATCTTAGATCTCAGAACACTAAGTGGGTCATTACAACATTGGCGGTAAAAGCCGATTACCGCCGTGCAGAAGACCGCCAATACACCGCCGCGGAATTCCGCCACAGCTATTATGACCCACTGCTCGGAATCCGCCGAAATTCAGACACCCACACAAGTCCGCCACACCAAAGGTCAGTGATAAACCGGCGATAACAAATCCTCCACCGTCACGCCAACAGAAACACGCCCATGCTATTACGACCCACGAATCCACGCAACGGTCTTTCAACCGCGGTATTCCATTGGCGGTACACACCGCGCGCTCAAAATACACACACATCTCCAAAACACCGCCACATTGGACAATTCAAAATACACACACCTGATACACATACACAGAACTCCCACACACTCAACACAATATAAAACACACACCCACATCACCCACAAACCCCTACGACCCAAAATCACAGACGAAGGCGACAGAGAGAGAGCACAGCAATAGAGAACCCCACCACACTGAGCCACAAAACACCATCACCCACACAACATCCACGCACAAAACACCACACACCACTACACATCACCACACTCATCACCACATACACCACCCCACACATCACCTACACCACCCTATGGCATGCCAAAGACACCCCAGGTTTTCCGAGGAGGAGCTCAGGGTTATGGTGGAGGAAATCGTACGGGTAGAGCCACAGCTATTTGGATCACGTGTGCAGCACACCTCTATAGGCAGGAAGATGGAGCTATGGCGAAGAATTGTCGTCAGGGTAAACGCAGTGGGACAGCACCCAAGAAATCAGGAGGACATCAGGAAGAGGTGGAACGACCTACGGGGGAAGGTGCGTTCAGTGGTCTCCAGGCACAAAATCGAAATTCAGCGGACTGCCGGCAGACCCCCACCTCCTCCCCCACAACTAACAACATGGGAGGAGCAGATCTTGACCATTATGCATCCAGAGGGCCTCAGAGGAGTCAGTGGAGGAATGGACACTGGTAAGTCAAATCTCTACTATCATATCCCCCACCCTACCTGCATGCTATCACACACCCCCACCCTCACTCCCTCCCCTATCACTCCAACTCCTCACTAATGTACTAATAACACAAACCACACATCCCAACACCAAGCCCTGTGTAAGGAAATGCCTCCTTGGCATGGTTACCCCCTGACTTTTTGCCTTTGCTGATGCTAAGTTATGATTTGAAAGAGTGCTGAGGCCTGCTAACCAGGTCTCAGCACCAGTGTTCTTTCCCTAACCTGTACCTTTGTTTCCACAATTGGCACACCCTGGCATCCAGGTAAGTCCCTTGTAACTGGTACCCCTGGTACCAAGGGCCCTGATGCCAGGGAAGGTCTCTAAGGGCTGCAGCATATCTTATGCCACCCTGGGGACCCCTCACTCAGCACAGACACACTGCTTGCCAGCTTGTGTGTGCTAGTGGGGATAAAATGACTAAGTCGACATGGCACTTCCCTCAGGGTGCCATGCCAACCTCACACTGCCTATGAAGTATAGATAAGTCTTACAGCCCTAAGACAGGGTGCACTATACCATAGGTGAGGGCATAAGTGCATGAGCACTATGCCCCTACAGTGTCTAAGCAAAACCTTAGACATTGTAAATGCAGGGTAGCCATAAGAGTATATGGTCTGGGAGTCTGTCATACACGAACTCCACAGCACCATAATGGCTACACTGAAAACTGGGAAGTTTGGTATCAAACTTCTCAGCACAATAAATGCACACTGATGCCAGTGTACATTTTATAATAAAATACACCCCAGAGGGCATCTTAGAGATGCCCCCTGAAACCTTAACCGACTATCTGTGTAGGTTGACTAGTTTTAGCAGCCTGCCACACACCAGACATGTTGCTGGCCACATGGGGAGAGTACCTTTGTCACTCTGTGGCTAGTAACAAAGCTTGTACTGGGTGGAGGTGCTTCTCACCTCCCCCTGCAGGAACTGTAACACCTGGCGGTGAGCCTCAAAGGCTCATCCCCTTTGTTACAGCACCCCAGGGCACTCCAGCTAGCGGAGTTCCCCGCCCCCTCCGGCCACGGCCCCACTTTTGGCGGCAAGGCCGGAGGAGATAATGAGAAAAACAAGGAGGAGTCACTGGCCAGTCAGGACAGCCCCTAAGGTGCCCTGAGCTGAGGTGACTCTGACTTTTAGAAATCCTCCATCTTGCAGAGGGAGGATTCCCCCAATAGGATTAGGGATGTGCCCCCCTCCCCTCAGGGAGGAGGCACAAGGAGGGTGTAGCCACCCTCAGGGCTAGTAGCCATTGGCTTCTAACCCCCAGACCTAAACACACCCCTAAATTCAGTATTTAGGGGCTCCCCAGAACCTAGAAAACTAGATTCCTGCAACCTAAGAAGAAGAGGACTGCTGAACTGAAAAACCCTGCAGAGAAGGCGGCGACATCAACTGCTTTGGCCCCAGCTCTACCGGCCTGTATCCCCACTTCTAAAGACACTGCTCCAGCGACGCGTTCCACAGGGACCAGCGACCTCTGAAGCCTCAGAGGACTGCCCTGCATCTAGAAGGACCAAGAACTCCTGAGGACAGCGTCTGTGTTCCACAAAGACTGCAACTTTGCAACAAAGAAGCAACTTTGAACCAACACACGTTTTCCGCCGGAAGTGTGAGACTTTGCACTCTGCACCCAACACCCCCGCTCGACTTGTGGAGAACAAACACCACAGGGAGGACTTCCCGGTGACTACGGGACCGTGAGTAGCCAGAGTTGGCCCCCCAGAGCCCCCACAGCGACGCCTGCAGAGGGAATCCCGAGGCTCCCCCTGACGCGACTGCCTGCTTCAAAGACCCGACACCTGCTAAAGGCACTGCATCCGCAGCCCCCAGGACCTGAAGGATCCGACCTCCAGTGCAGAAGTGACCCCCAGGTGGCCCTCTCCCTTGCCCAGGTGGTGGCTACCCCGAGGAGCCCCCCCCTTGCCTGCCTGCATCGCTGAAGAGACCCCTTGGTCTCCCATTGATTTCTATTGCGAACCCGGCGCTTGTTTGCACTCTGCACCCGGCCGCCCCCGTGCCGCTGAGGGTGTACTTTCTGTGTGAACTGGTGTCCCCCCCGGTGCCCTACAAAACCCCCCTGGTCTGCCCTCCGAAGACGCAGGTACTTACCTGCTGGCAGACTGGAACCGGGGCACCCCCTTCTCTATTGAAGCCTTTGCATTTTGGGCACCACTTTGACCTCTGCACCGACCGGCCCTGAGCTGCTGGTGTGGTAACTTTGGGGTTGCTCTGAACCCCCATACTTGGGCTACCTTGGACCCAAACTTGAACCCCGTAGGTGGTTTACTTACCTGCAAAAACTAACAAACACTTACCTCCCCAGGAACTGTTGAAAATTGCACTGTCTAGTTTTAAAATAGCTATATGTCATTTATGTGAAAACTGTATATGCTATTTTGCTAATCCAAAGTTCCTAAAGTTCCTTTCATTTAAAGTATTGTTTCTGATTCTTGAACCTGTGGTTCTTAAAATAAACTAGAAAAATATATTTTTCTGTACAAAAACCTATTGGCCTGGAATTGTTTCTGAGTGTGTGTTCCTCATTTATTTCTTGTGTGTGTACAACAAATGCTTAACACTACTCCTCTGATAAGCCTACTGCTCGACCACACTACCACAAAATAGAGCATTAGAATTATTTCTTTTTGCCACTATCTTACCTCTAAGGGGAACCCTTGGACTCTGTGCATACTATTCCTTACTTTGAAATAGTGCATACAGAGCCAACTTCCTCCACCCTGCGTGACACAACTAAGAATGGACACCCATCACTAAAGCATGCCCACTGCACATACCCATAACACCCCCAAACCATCATCACACAAGCCTCCACACAGGAATGCTTGCACTGGGGTACACGCACACCCACCCATTGTACACCATGACACACACAGATGCAATAATCATGCTTTTATACCCCTGCAGGACCACTACGTAATGTCACCAGACAGGAGGGTCCAGACATGTCCACTCCACCCCCAGAAGAGGCCCACAGTGATGACAGCAGCTCTGGCCAACTGGATCCAGATGACCAGCCCGAACCATTGTTGGCCTCGGGACAGTCGGTTCCCCTCGCACAGGCACAACCCAACACTGACCTTCCACCCTCTGGTAATACCAGCACAGCACCCACCCAGCAGGCCCATACCTCCGTACCCAGGACACGTCAATCAGCTGTGTGTCCACCACTACAGGGAACCCAGGATAACCCACCACCCCAACAACAACAGGGACCTGGGGGCAGTGGTAGTGGGCACACGGTCCAGGGGACGGAGGCACAGGAACACAGGGGAACTGGGAGGGCTGCGGTGCGACAGGGGGCAGACAGGCCAATGGAACCCACTCTCCACAAGGCCCTCTCCTCCATCATGGGAGCATACCACCACTCCCAGGAGACGATGGCTACGGTCCTGGCCAAGTTTCAGGAGACCCAGCGCATGCAGGAGGAACAGTATTTGGGCTTCAGGGAGGAGCTCAGAACCATCAGCTCCACCCTGGGCTCCATCGTAAGGGTGCTGAAGGACATACATAAGACCATGAGGGACACCGTGGCACTCCAAGGGGCCCCTGACACTAGCCTGGACGATGAACTGCCCACCACCTCCGCCGTCGCTAGTGGACAGGACGCCCCGCCACTAGACCACCACACCAGCACCCCACCACCTGCAGACGGAGAACCACCCCGCAAGCTGTCCCTGAGATCCAGGTACAGGACAGAGCAAGATGGCAAGACCCCCGCCAGGAAATGAGACCACCTTGATTGTTCTCCCACTGTCCCACTTTGTTACCCTGTCCAGATTGGAACTGCCCCAGCTCCACTTCCTATGCCCATATGGGCAATGCACCTGTGAGACTAATAGACTGGACTCTGCCATGGCCATTCCTCCACCATCACCCATCACCATTTTGCCACCCCCTCCAATAATTAGCACTTCAATAAACACCCTTGAACCACAAAACAATCTGCAGTCAGTCTGTGATTTTGAAAATGTGTATTAGCTATGACAGTGACAAAATCCGTTCTCAATAGTAATGTCAACATACCAATGTCACACATCACAAGTCCATGAAGGATGCAAGCCGATGACACACGTTGGTAACCACACCTGTGAAACCGTAATGGAAATGTATCAGTCAGCAGATACTACTTCAAATTGACAGACAGGATAGAGGTAGAAGTGTGAAAGTGAATGTAATAGTAAAAAAAATGTTCTCACCTGTGTGTCACTGGAAATATTGCTGTATGACAGAGTCCCTGTTGTCAATGTCTTCTTCCTCTGCTTCCTCCTCATCACTGTCCACAGGCTCCACAGCTGCCACAACACCGTCATCTGGACCATCCTCCTGCAGAAAAGGCACCTGGCGTCACAAAGCAAGATTGCGAAGCATCGAGCAGGCGATGATGATCTGGCACACCTTCCTTGGTGTGTAGAATAGGGAACCACCTGTCATATGGAGGCACCTGAACCTGGCCTTCAGGAGGCCGAAGGTGCATTCGATCACCCTCCTAGTCCGCCAATGGGCCTCATTGTAGCGTTCTTCTGCCCTGGTCCTGGTATTCCTCACTGGGGTCAATAGCCATGACAGGTTGGGGTAACCAGAGTCCCCTAATAGCCACACACGGTGCCTCTGGAGTTGACCCATCACATACGGGATGCTGCTATTCCGCAGGATGTAGGCGTCATGCACTGAGCCAGGGAACATAGCATTTACCTGCGAGATGTACTGGTCTGCCAAACATACCATCTGTACATTCACGGAATGATAACTCTTCCGGTTCCTGTACACCTGTTCACTCCTGTGAGGGGGGACCAAAGCCACATGGGTCCCATCAATGGCACCTATGATGTTAGGGATATGTCCCAGGGCATAGAAGTCATCTTTAACTGTAGCCAAATCCTCCACCTGAGGGAAAACGATGTAGCTCCTCACGTGTTTCAGCAGGGCAGACAACACTCTGGACAACACGTTGGAAAACATAGGCTGGGACATCCCTGATGCCATGGCCACTGTTGTTTGAAATTACCCACTTGCTAGGAAATGGAGCACTGATAGCACCTGCACTTGAGGGGGGATTCCTGTGGGATTGAGGATTGGTGACATCAGGTCTGGCTCCAACTGGGTACACAGTTCCTGGATTGTGGCACGGTCAAACTTGTAGGTGATGATTAAATGTCGCTCCTCCATTGTTAACAGGTCCACCAGCGGTCGGTACACCGGAGGATTCCGCCATCTCCTCACATGTCCCAGCTGACGGTGCCTAGGAAGGACAACAGCGACCACAGAGTCAACAAATTCTGAGGTATGTACCCACAGCTACACAGAACATGACACTAAATACAAAATCCTTCCTGCATGTGTGTTGAGTGTAGGCCTAGGTATGTGTGACGCAGTTGTAAATGAAGCCATGTGGGCCACTGAAATGGCGGCTGCCTGACCTCTAAAGTGGGACAATGGGATGTGAGGTAACTGCGCTGGCGTTGTACACCATCGGGGTAGGCGGTCAAAGACCACGGCGCAATGCTGCATTAGTTAACATTGGACCCTATTGGGTCCCAGGAGCCAATGACGAAGTGCGCCGGCGGTGATGATACGCACCGCCGCGGACGTGACTGCCATTTTCTATCTGTTCAATCACTCGATACCTGATCTTCGACAGGAGAGGACCTACACTGCAAGTGCTGCTGTGACCTCGGTCTGGAAGAGACAATGGCTGGTGCGTCTGGGGAAAGGGCCCCTGCCTTCACTGCACAGGAGTTGGAGAAGCTTGTGGACGAGGTCCTCCCCCAGTACACGCTACTCTACGGTCCTCCAGACCAACAGGTAAGTACACAGGGAGCACGTTGTATGCGCTATGCCTGGGTCGAGAGGGCTGAATGTCAGTAGGAAGGGGGCAGAGTTCTGCGAGCATGAAGAAGTGTGATTGCATGTGCCACATGGCAAGGGGAGGGATGTGGGCCACTCACTTCGACGGTGCTGTTGCTAATGACTTCTCTTCTTCCCCTGTACATGTCATGTAGGTCAGCGCCCACCATAAGAAGGATATTTGGTGTGCCATCGCCAAGGACGTCCGGACCCTGGGGGTCCACCAGAGACGGAGCACCCACTGCCGTAAAAGATAAGAGGACATTCGCCGCTGGAGCAAGAAGACGGCGGAGGCTCAGCTGGGGATGGCCTCCCAACGTGGGAGGGGTGCCCGTCGCACCATGACCCCCCTGATGTTCCGGATCCTGGCGGTGGCCTACCCTGAGTTGGATGGGCGCATGAGGGCATCACAGCAGACACAAGGGGGTGAGTACACTCACATTCTCATGACTTTGCGCGCAGTGGAGGGGTCTGGGTGGGGGAGGAGGGCTGTGGGTTTCCCTAGGCCAGGGCGAGTTCCGTCGGCTAGGCCCCTCCGTAATGCAGGCCATGTGCCACTCCACCCCACCTCTGTAGAGTGCCAAGTACAGGTATACATGCCCCTGTGTCATCTATGTGGGTAGATGACACTCATAGCCATGTAGGCCATATCCCAGGAACTGCATCTGTAGAGGCCAAGAGCACGGCGTAGTCCAGTGGGCTGCTGTGTCTGTATTGTCCGCCAACGGTAGTGGTAAGCCATGCACTCAACCTATCTTTCTTCTGTTTCCCCACCCCTTTTTGTGCTCTCCCTGTTCTTTTGTGCATCAGCATCATCAGGCGGAGGTACAGTGGCACCGGAGCACGAGGGGGCTGCATCCCACATGGCCATGGAGGGCCACACCACGGAGTCGGAATACACCAGTGGGACGGAGGGCGAGGGGAGCTTCACGTCGGTCACCGGATCAGCAAACAGCGACACGGACTTGTCCTCCGATGGGAGCTCCCTTGTGGTGGCGGCTCCATCTGTGCCCCCCACTTCTACAGGTACAGCCGCCACCCCCCCTACCAGCACCGCTCTCCCAGCAGACCATCAGCCTTCGCTCCGTGCCCGCTCACCCAGGAGGGTAGGCATCACCTTCGCCCCAGGCACCTCAGCCCCTGCCCCCCCTGCTGCCCTCAGTGAGGAGGCCATTGACCTCCTCAGGTCACTCGCTGTTGGGCAGTCTACCATTGTGAATGCCATCCAGGGTGTAGAAAGGGAGTTGCAACACACTAATGCATTCCTGGAGGGCATTCATTCTGGTCAGGCTGCCCATCATCGAACCCTGCAATCTCTGACCTCAGCACTGATGGCAGCCATTGTCCCTGTGTCTAGCCTCCCCCTCCAACTTCCTCCATCCAGACCCAATCCTCTGTACCCCAGCCTATCCAAGCACACCATCAGACCAGCCTGCACACACGTCAACACACAAGGGCAGCTCAGGCAAACATAGGCACCACACATCCCACAGGCACTCACACAAGTATCACCCACATACAGACACAGCAACATCCACTGCCTCCACTGTGTCCCCCTCCTCGTCGTCTCCCTCCTCCCTCCCAGTGTCGTTTACACTCTCACCTGCATGCACTACCACTACAGCCACTAGGACTCGCACCAGAACACCCAGCACCACACCCCGCTCATCTGCACTCACCACCCCCACTACCATTTACACGTCCCCGTTGTCCTCTCCCAGTGTGTCTGTGACGCCCCCTTCCAAAGTACACAAATGCGGACACCCACACACCCAACATCCATCCACCTCACGACAGCCTCCAGAACGTGCACCTGCACCCAAATCATCTAAAGTTACACCTCCTACAACCACCTCCTCTTCCTCCACTCCCAGACTCCCTCCAGCTACCCATCCCAGTGTTCGTCAGAAACTTTTCCTGAGCAACCTTGACCCACCACCCCCACCCCTCCAATTCATAGGTCCCGTACTAGCACCTCAGCCAAAAAAAGTCCGGTACCAGTGGTGCGTGTTAGAGGTATGTGGAGTGCACCGGCCACCAGGGCAGCCAGTGTGACACGGAGCCAAAGCACTGCCAGTCCACCCCCTGTAAAGCACCAGAAGTTGGACAGTGCCCGACGGGAGAGGGGGAAGACTCCTGCCGGCAAAGCCGCTCACAAGGGTCCCGGGGGGAGTGTCGAGTCAGCTGTGACCCCTCCCAAGGTGGTGAAGGGGCAGAAGAAGTCTCCACAGTCTGGTAAGAGCAGCACGGCGGAGAAGGCCGCCATCCTCCCCGCTGGCCAGGACGCCACCGCCAGCCCCATCGTCACTGGTACGGAGACCACCGCCAGAGTCAGTGACCCTAAAGGGCAGCACTATCGTCACTGGTCTGGAGACCACCGCCAGAGTCAGTGCCCTGGAGGGCGGCACTATCGTCACTGGTCCGGAGACCACTGCCAGAGTCAGTGCCCTGGAGGGCGGCACTATCGTCACTGGTCCGGAGACCACCGTCAGCGTCAGTGCCCTGGAGGGCCCCGGCAGCCACAGCCCCGCTGGACACTGAGGGACCGTCATGCCACACACTGCTGCACAGGTCACAGACAGCAAAGTCAAGCACCGCTGAAGAGGGCAAGCACCGCTGAACAGGGCAAAGACCGTCATGGCAAGCACCGCTGAACAGGGCAAAGACCGCCATGGCAAGCACCGCGGAACAGGGCAAGCACCGCTGAACAGGGCAAAGACCGCCAGGGCAAGCACCGCTGAACAGGGCAAGCACTGCTGAACAGGACAAAGACCGCCATGGCAAGCACCGCTGAACAGGGCAAAGACCGCCATGGCAAGCACTGCTGAACAGGGCAAGCACCGCCAACTCAAGCATCGTTAGCTCCTGTGCGGCTGGGACAGTGACGGAACTGGGACCGTCACGGGGAGCGTGATGCACTCTGGGCACCAGTCCCCCTCCAGAACCAGTGGAGAACTGCATCCACTACCTGAATCCTTCACAGGATGAAGCACTCTGGGCACCAGTCCCCCTCCAGAACCAGTGGAAAACTGCATCCACTACCTGCATCCTTCACAGGATGAAGCACTCTGGGCACCAGTCCCCCTCCAGAACCCGTGGAGAACTGCATCCACTACCTGAATCCTTCACAAGATGAAGCACTCTGGGCACCAGTCCCCCTCCAGAACCAGTGGAGAACTTCATCCACTACCTAAATCCTTCACAGGATGAAGCACTCTGGGCACCAGTCCCCCTCCAGAACCAGTGGAGAACTGCATCCACTACCTGCATCCTTCACAGGATGAAGCACTCTGGGCACCAGTCCCCCTCCAGAATCAGTGGAGACTGTTATCCACTACCTGAATCCTTCACAGGATGAAGCACTCTGGCCACAGTACCCCCTCCAGAACCAGTGGAGACTGTTATCCACTTGAGAGACTGTGGCTTTGCGCTCCCCAGGATGGTACAGTGGGCAAACCACCAACTGTAGAGACTTGTGAGACTGTGGCTTTGCACTCCCCAGGATGGTACAGTGGGCAAGCCACCCACTGTAGAAACTTGAGAGACTGTTGCTTCGCACTCCCCAGGATGGTACAGTGGGCAAACCACCCACTGTAGAGATTTGAGAGACTGTGGCTTTGCACTCCCCAGGATACATCAATGGGCATGGAGCCCCGTCGTGGATCTGGTGTGGTGCACTCATCCGGCTGAGGTGCCCCCCCTTCTCTTCCCCCTGAGGTGCCTGTTGTATTTCTATCTGATGCCCCTGCAGTGTTCTCTCCGTTTCTGGATAAGTATCGTGTGTGGGCCTCGCCCATGCATTTTGGGCCCAGTGGTCCATGGACATTGAATTGTGCATACCTGCACTACTAATCGTGATGTATATATTTGGAATGTGTATATATTTGTGTATATATGAGCTTACTGTATTTTGATACATTACAATAGTTGTACTGATTCCCTTTTGTCTTTGCATTCTTCCGGGGGGGTTGTGGGTTGTTACTGTGATGTTTGGAAATGCATTGGTGTGTGTGTTGTAGTATGCGAGGGTCGGGGTGGGGGTGGGGGTGTTGCGTGTGTGTCCCCCTGACTTTTGCCTCCCCCCTCCCCTATGTCGTAGGTGCAGTACTCACCGTTGTCTTCGGCGCCGCCGTTGCTGATGTTCGTACAGGAGCAGGAAGACAAGCGCAGGGAGTATTTGGAGTTCTGGCTCCATGGTGCCCTCCTTCCTCGTGGAGTGTGTTAAGGTGAGCGTTTTCCCATTGCAAAAGCTGTTTCCGCCGTGTTTTTATCCATGGTGAATCCGCCCCGGAAAAGGTGGCGGATTTGCCTGTTGTAATACTGTGAGCGGTACATTGTCTTCCGCCTGTCTGTTGGCGGTGACCGCCGCGTTGCTTGTCTGTACCGCTGTGGCGGTCGGAGTGTTAAAGTGGCTGTCTATGTTGGCGGTTTCCGCCATGGTCATAATTCCCTTTTTTCCGCCGGCCTGTTTGCGGTATTACCGCAGCTTTAACACCGTCCACCAGGGTTGTAATGACCCCCTAAATCTCTTCATCAAATCAGATCATTTCCACATTGTAGGAAGCTGGCTCTGTATGTACTATTTCAGAGTAAGAAATAGCATGCACAGAGTCCAAGGGTTTCCCTTAGAGGTAAGATAGTGGCAAAAAGAGATAATTCTAATGCTCTATTTGGTGGTAGTGTGGTCGAGCAGTAGGCTTATCAGAGGGTAGTGTTAAGCATTTGTTGTACACACACAGGCAATAAATGAGGAACACACACTGAAAGACAGTTCCAGGCCAATAGGTTTTTGTATAGAAAAATATATTTTCTTAGTACATTTTAAGAACCACAGGTTCAAGCTTTACAATCAATACTTTAAATGAAAGGTATTTCACTCAGGTATCATAGGAACTTTGAATCAGCAAAATAGCATGTACAGTTTTCACAAAAATGGCAATAAGCTATTTTAAAACTAGACTGCAATTTTCAACAGTTCCTGGGGGAGGTAAGTATTTGTTAGTTTTGCAGTTAAGTAAACCACCTACAGGGTTCAAAGTTGGGTCCAAGGTAGCCCACCGTTGGGGGTTCAGGGCAACCCCAAAGTTACCACACCAGAGGCTCAGGGCCGGTCAGGTGCAGAGGTCAAAGTGGTGCCCAAAACGCTTAGGCTTCAATGGAGAAGGGGGTGCCCCTGTTCCAGTCTGCCAGCAGGTAAGTACCCGTGTCTTCGGAGGGCAGACCAGGGGGGTTTTGTAGGGCACCGGGGGGGGACAGAAGTCAGCACAAAAAGTACACCCTCAGCAGCACGGGGGCGGCCGGGTGCAGAGTGCAAACAGGCGTCAGGTTTGCAATAGGTTTCAATGGGAGACCCAGGGGTCTCTTCAGCGAAGCAGGCAGGATAGAGGGGGGCTCCTCGGGGTAGCCACCACCTAGGCAAGGGAGAGGGCCACCTGGGGGTCGCTTCTGCACTGGAGGTCGGATCCTTCAGGTCCTGGGGGCTGCGGTTGCAGTGTCTTTACCAGGCGTCGGATTCTTAGAAGCTGGCAGTCGCGGTCAGGGGGAGCCTCTGGATTCCCTCTGCAGGCGTCACTGGGGGGGCTCACGGGGTCAACTCTGGCTACTCACAGGGTCGCAGTCGCCGGGGAGTCCTCCCTGTAGTGTTGGTTCTCCGCAGGTCGAGCCGGGGGCGTAGGGTGCAGAGTGCAAATTCTCACGCTTCCGGCGGACAACGTGCAGTCCTTTAAAATTTGTTTCTTTGTTGCAAAGTTGTTTCTTCTTTGGAGCAGAGCCGCTGTCCTCTGGAGTTTCTTGGTCCTTTTAGATGCAGGGTAGTCCTCTGAGGCTTCAGAAGTCGCTGGACCCTGGGGGACGCGTCGCTGTTGCAGTTTTTCTTGAAGTGGGGAGACAGGCGGGTAGGGCTGGGGCCAAAGCAGTTGGTGTCTCCGTCTTCTCTGCAGGGCTTTCAGGTCAGCAGTTCTTCTTCCTCTTCAGGTTGCAGGAATCTTGTTTCCTAGGTTCTGGGGAGCACCTAAATACTGAATTTAGGGGTGTGTTTAGGTCTGGGAGGGCAGTAGCCAATGACTACCTTCCTTGAGGGTGGCTACACCCTCTTTGTGCCTCCTCCCTGAGGGAAGGGGGGCACATCCCTATTCCTATTGGGGTAATCCTCCAAAATCAAGATGGAGGATTTCTAAAGGCAGGGGTCACCTCAGCTCAGGACACCTTAGGGGCTGTCCTGACTGGTGGGTGACTCCTCCTTGTTTTTCTCATTATCTCTCCTGGACTTGCCGCCAAAAGTGGGGGCTGTGTCCAGGGGGCGGGCATCTCCACTAGCTGGAGTGCCCTGGGGCATTGTAACATGAAGCCTGAGCCTTTGAGGCTCACTGTTAGGTGTTACAGTTCCTGCAGGGGGAGGTGTGAAGCACCTCCACCCAGAGCAGGCTTTATTTCTGTCCTCAGAGAGCACAAAGGCTCTCACCACACGGGGTCAGAAACTCGTCTCTCAGCAGCAGGCTGGCACAGACCAGTCAGTCCTGCACTGAACAATTGGGTAAAATACAGGGGGCATCTCTAAGATGCCCTCTGTGTGCTATTTTTAATAAATCCAACACTGGCATCAGTGTGGGTTTATTATTCTGAGAAGTTTGATACCAAACTTCCCAGTATTCAATGTAGCCATTATGGAGCTGTGGAGTTAGTTTTTGACAGACTCCCAGACCATATACTTAATATGGCCACACTGTACTTACAATGTCTAAGAATAGCCTTAGACACTGTAGGGGCATATTGCTCATGCAGCTATGCCCTCACCTGTGGTATAGTGCACCCTGCCTTAGGGCTGTAAGGCCTACTAGAGGGGTGACTTACCTATGCCACAGGCAGTATTTTGTGTGCATGGCATCCTGAGGGAGATGCCATGTCGACTTTGCCTTTTTCTCCCCACCAACACACACAATCTGTAATGGCAGTGTGCATGTGTTAGGTGAGGCCAAAGTACCGCCGTCAGAATACCGCTGCGCGGTCAAAAGACCGCCGCGGTTATTCTGTGTTTCCCGCTGGGCTGGCGGGCGACCGCCAGAAGGCCGCCCGCCAGCCCAGCGGGAAAACCCCTTCCATGAGGATGCCGGCTCCGAATGGAGCCAGCGGAGTGGAAGGGGTGCGACGGGTGCAGTGCTTGGCAGACACTGAAAATCATAGTGGGGCCCTGTTAGGGGGCCCCTGCAGTGCCCATGCCATTGGCATGGGCACTGCAGGGGCCCCCAGGGGCCCCACGACACCCTTTACCGCCATCCGGTTCCTGGCGGCGAACACCGCCAGGAACAGGATGGCAGTAAGGGGGTCGGAATCCCCATGGCGGCGCTGCTAGCAGCGCCGCCGTGGAGGATTCCCCATGGCAGCGGGAAACCGGCGGGACACCGCCGGTTTCCCGTTTCTGACCGCGGCTGTACCGCCGCGGTCAGAATGCCACGGAAGCACCGCCAGCCTGTTGGCGGTGCTTCCTCTGCCCTCTGCCCTGGCGGTGAGACACCGCCAGGGTCAGAATGAGGGCCATAATGTCTGCTGCAGAAGAGATAGTGATGGAACTCAACCTCACCCCTTACCTGCATCTTAGGATATCAGTTAAGGACTCTCTTCAAAATCAAAAAGATAAAAACTGGTTCAAACCCTACCAAAGTACAGCTCCAGGAGCTTTTGGCAGAGTTTGCTAAAAACAACCCCTCTGATGATGGCCTCACAGAGGGGGACACTAGTGATGTGGAGCATCTTCCACCTCCAGTCCTAGATAGGGAGCATAGGGTTTCTCCAACCCTGACTCCAGAAGTGATAGGCAGAGATGTTGCTTCTCTCACAGGAGAGTCCAACAGCTCTAGAAGCATTGAGAGCAGTCTCAATGAAGATGACCTCCTGCTAGCCAGGATGGCCAAAAGATTGGCTTTGGAGAGACAGCTCCTAGCCATAGAAAGGGAAAGACAAGAGATGGGCTTATGTCCCATCGATGGTGGCAGCAATTTAAATAGGGTCAGAGATTCTCCTGACATGCTAAAAATCCCCAAAGGGATTGTAACTAAATATGAAGATGGTGATGACATCACCAAATGGTTCACATCTTTTGAGAGGGCTTGTGCAACCAGAAAAGTAAACTGATCTCACTGGGGTGCTCTCCTTTGGGAAATATTCACTGGAAAGTATAGGGATAGACTCCTCACACTCTCTGGAAAAGATGCAGAATCCTATGACCTCATGAAGGCTATCCTGATTGAGGGCTTTGGATTCTCCACTGAAGAGTACAGGATTAGGTTCAGGGGAGCTCAAAAATCCTCGAGCCAGACCTGGGTTGATTTTGTAGACTACTTAGTGAAAACACTGGATGGTTGGTAAGAGTCTGGACTGGCTTGTAGTGGGTACCAAGGGGTACTTACACTTTGCACCAGGCCCAGGTATCCCTTATTAGTGTAGAGGGGTGTCTAGCAGCCTAGGCTGATAGAAAAGGTAGCTTAGCAGAGCAGCTTAGGCTGAACTAGGAGACGAGTGAAGCTCCTACAGTACCACTAGTGTCAAATGCACACTATCATAAGAAAACACAATACACAGATATATTAAAAATAAAGATACTTTATTTTTATGACAATATGCCAAAGTATCTCAGTGAGTACCCTCAGTATGAGGATAGCAAATATACACAAGATATATGTACACAATACCAAAATATGCAGTAATAGCAATAGAAAACAGTGCAAACAATGTATAGTCACAATAGAATGCAATGTGGCACATAGGGATAGGGACAACACAAACCATATACTCTAGAAGTGGAATGCGAACCACAAATGGACCCCAAACCTATGTGACCTTGTAGAGGGTCGCTGGGACTGTAAGAAAACAGTGAGGGTTAGAAAAATAGCCCAACCCAAGACCCTGAAAAGTGGGTACAAAGTGCACCTTAAGTTCCCCAATGAGCACAGAAGTCGTGATAGGGGAATTCTGCAAGGAAGACCAACACCAGCAATGCAACAATGATGGATTTCTGGACGAGAGTACCTGTGGAACAAGGGGACCAAGTCCAAGAGTCACGATCAAGTCGGGAGTGGGCAGATGCCCAGGAAATGCCAGCTGTGGGTGCAAAGAAGCTGCCACCAGATGGTAGAAGCTGTGGATTCTGCAAGAACGACAAGGGCTAGAAACTTCCCCTTTGGAGGATGGATGTCCCACGTCGTGAAGAGTCGTGCAGAGGTGTTTCCGTGCAGAAAGACCGCAAACAAGCCTTGCTAGCTGCAAGGTTTTGGTTAGGGTTTTTGGATGCTGCTGTGGCCCAGGAGGGACCAGGATGTCGCCAATTGCGTGAGGAGACAGAGGGGGTATCCAGCAAGACAAAGAGCCCACTCAGAAGCAAGCAGCACCCACAGAAGTGCCAGAACAGGCACTACAAAGTGGAGTGAACCCGAAGTCACAAAGGAGGGTCCCACGATGCCGGAGGACAACTCAGGAGGTCGTGCACTGCAGGTTAGAGTGCCAGGGACCCAGGCTTGGCTGTGCACAAAGGAAATCCTGGAAGAGTGCACAGGAGCCGGAGTAGCTGCAAAACACGCGGTTCCCAGCAATGCAGTCTAGCGTGGGGAGGCAAGGACTTACCTCCACCAAACTTGGACTGAAGAGTCACTGGACTGTGGGAGTCACTTGGACAGAGTTGCTGAGTTCAAGGGACCTCGCTCGTCATGCTGAGAGGAGATCCAGAGGACCGGTGATGCAGTTCTTTGGTGCCTGCGGTTGCAGGGGGAAGATTCCGTCGACCCACGGGAGATTTCTTCGGAGCTTCTAGTGCAGAGAGGAGGCAGACTACCCCCACAGCATGCACCACCAGGAAAACAGTTGAGAAGGCGGCCGGATCAGCGTTACAAGGTCGCAGTAGTCATCTTTGCTACTTTGTTGCAGTTTTGCAGGCTTCCAGTGCAGTCAGCGGTCGATTCCTTGGCATAAGGTGAAGAGAGAGATGCAGAGGAACTCTGATGAGCTCTTGCATTCATTATCTAAAGAATTCCCCAAAGCAGAGACCCTAAGTAGCCAGAAAAGGAGGTTTGGCTACTTAGGAGAGAGGATAGGCTAGCAACACCTGGAGGAGCCTATCAGAAGGAGTCTCTGACGTCACCTGCTGGCACTTGCCACTCAGAGCAGTCCAGTGTGCCAGCACCACCTCTGTTTCCAAGATGGCAGAGGTCTGGAGCACACTGGAGGAGCTCTGGGCACCTCCCAGGGGAGGTGCAGGTCAGGGGAGTGGTCACTCCCCTTTCTTTTGTTCAGTTTCGCGCCAGAGCAGGGCTGGGGGATCCCTGAACCGGTGTAGACTGGCTTATGCAGAGATGGGCACCATCTGTGCCCATCAAAGCATTTACAGAGGCTGGGGGAGGCTACTCCTCCCCAGCCCTGACACCTTTTCCCAAAGGGAGAGGGTGTAACACCCTCTCTCTGAGGAAGTCCTTTGTTCTGCCTTCCTGGGCCAAGCCTGGCTGGACCCCAGGAGGGCAGAAACCTGTCTGAGGGGTTGGCAGCAGCAGCAGCTGCAGTGAACCCCCGGGAAAGGTAGTTTGGCAGTACCCGGGTCTGAGCTAGAGACTCGGGGGATCATGGAATTGTCTCCCCAATGCCAGAATGGCATTGGGGTGACAATTCCATGATCTTAGACATGTTACATGGCCATGTTCGGAGTTACCATTGGGAAGCTATACATATGTCGTGACATATGTATAGTGCACGCGTGTAGTGGTGTCCCCGCACTCACAAAGGATGGGGAATTTGCCCTGAACAATGTGGGAGCACCTTGGCTAGTGCCAGTGTGCCCACACACTAAGGGGGTGATTCTAACTCTGGCGGGCGGCGGAGGCCGCCCGCCAGAGTTCCCCGCTCCAGAATACCGCACTGCGGTCAGAAGACCGCTGCGGTTATTCTGGGTTTCCCACTGGGCTGGCGGGCGACCACCAAAAGGCCGCCCGCCAGCCCAGTGGGAAACACCCTTCCCACGAGGAAGCCGGCTCCGAATGGAGCCGGCGGAGTGGGAAGGTGCGACGGGTGCAGTTGCACCTGTCGCGAATTTCAGTGTCTGCAAAGCAGACACTGAAATTCTTTGAGGGGCCCTCTTACGGGGGCCCCTGCAGTGCCCATGCCATTGGCATGGGCACTGCAGGGGCCCCCAGGGGCCCCACGACACCCCATACCGCCATCCTGTTCCTGGCGGGCGAACCGCCAGGAACAGGATGGCGGTATGGGGTGTCAGAATCCCCATGGCGGCACAGCAAGCTGCGCCGCCATGGAGGATTCAATAGGGCAGCGGAAAACCGGCGGGAGACCGCTGGTTTTCCTCTTCTGACCGCGGCCAAACCGCCGCGGTCAGAATGCCCTGCGGGGTACCGCCAGCCTGTTGGCGGTGCTCCCGCCGACCCTGGCCCCGGCGGTCAAGGACCGCCGGGGTCAGAATGACCCCCTAAGTAACTTAGCACCCAACCTTTATCAGGTAAAGGTTAGACATATAGGTGACTTATAAGTTACTTAAGTGCAGTGGTAAATGGCTGTGAAATAACGTGGACGTTATTTCGCTCAGGCTGCAAGGGCAGGCCTGTGTAAGAATTGTCAGAGCTCCCTATGGGTGGCAAAAGAATTGCTGCAGCCCATAGGGATCTCCTGGAACCCCAATACCCTGGGTACCTCAGTACCATATACTAGGGAATTATAAGGGTGTTCCAGTATGCCAATGTAAATTGGTGAAATTGGTCACTAGCCTGTTAGTGACAATTTGGAAAGTAATGAGAGAGCATAACCACTGAGGTTCTAGATAGCAGAGCCTCAGTGAGACAGTTAGTCATAACACAGGTAACACATACAGGGCACACTTATGAGCACTGGGGCCCTGGCTGGCAGGGTCCCAGTGACACATACAACTAAAACAACATATATACAGTGAAATATGGGGGTAACATGCCAGGCAAGATGGTACTTTCCTACACAACCTCCCCCCCCCCCCCAAACGAAGGACAATAAGACTAGCCATGACCTGATGAGTCTTCATTGTCTAAGTGGACATATCTGGAGAGTCCATCTGAATTGGAGTGGGTACTCCCAGGTCTATGTTTCACTGTATAGTCCATTCCCTGTAGGGATATGGACCACCTCAACAATTTAGGATTTTCACCTTTCATTTGTTTTAGCCAAAGTAGAGGTTTGTGGTCTGTCTGAACAATGAAGTGAGTGCCAAACAGGTATGGCCTCAACTTCTTCAGTGCCCAGACCACAGCAAAGGCCTCCCTCTCTATGGCAGACCAACGCTTTTCTCTAGGGGTCAACCTCCTGCTGATAAAAGCAACAGGTTGATCCTGGCCCTCAGAATTAAGTTGTGATAAGACTGCCCCTACCCCTAATTCAGATGCATCAGTTTGGACAATGAATTTTTTGGAGTAACAGGGGCTTTTCAGGACAGGTGCAGAGCACATGGCCTGCTTCAGCTCCTCAAAAGCTTTCTGACAGTTTGCTGTCCATAATACCTTTTCAGGCATTTTCTTAGATGTGATGACATTAAGAGGGGCTGCAATGGAGCCATAGTTCTTTATGAACCTCCTGTAATACCCAGTGAGGCCTAAAAAGGCTCTCACCTGAGTCTGAGTTGTAGGGGGAACCCAATCTATGATTGTTTGGATTTTCCCCTGAAGTGGTGCAATCTGTTCTCCACCTACCAGGTGTCCCAGATAAACCACTTTCCCCTGCCCTATCTGGCACTTTGAAGCCTTGATAGTGAGGCCTGCCTTTTGCAGGGCCTCCAAAACTTTCCATAGGTGGACCAGGTGATCATCCCAGCTGGAGCTAAAGACAGCTATATCATCTAGATATGCTGCACTAAAAGCTTCCAGCCCTTGCAGGACTGTGTTCACCAACCTTTGAAAAGTGGCAGGTGCATTTTTCAATCCAAAAGGCATTACTGTGAATTGGTAGTGCCCTCCAATGGTTGAAAATGCTGTTTTTGCTTTAGCATCCTCTGATAACTTGATCTGCCAATACCCTGCAGTCAAATCAAAGGTGCTTAGATACTTGGCAGATGCCAGTGTATCTATTAGCTCATCTGCCCTGGGTAGAGGGTGAGCATCAGTTTTAGGTACCTGGTTGAGACCTCTGTAGTCAACACAAAATCTCATTTCCCTTTTACCATCTTTGGAATTAGGCTTTGTTACAAGTACCACAGGAGAGGCCCATGGACTTTCAGAGTGCTCAACCACTCCCAGTTCAAGCATTTTCTGAACCTCTTGTTTTATGCAGTCCCTGACATGGCCAGGCTGCCTATAGATCTTACTTTTGACAGGCAAGCTGTCTCCAGTATCTATAGTGTGCTCACACCAAGAAGTGGTGCCTGGCACAGTAGAAAAGAGTTCAGAAAACTGACCCAGGAGATTTATGCAGTGGTCTTTCTGCTCAGCAGTAAGACAGTCTGCCAGTACTACACCTTCCACTAGAGCATCTTGTTCTGTGGAAGAGAAGAGATCAGGGAGAGGGTCACTCTCTTCTTCCTGTCCTTCATCTGCTGCCATGAGCAGGGTGAGATCAGCCCTGTCATAGTAGGGTTTCAGGCGATTGACATGGAGCACCCTAAGGGGACTCCTGGCAGTGCCTAAGTCAACCAAGTAGGTGACTTCTCCCTTTTTCTCACAATAATGTGGGGTCCACTACATTTGTCTTGGAGTGCTCTTGGGGCCACAGGCTCCAAGACTCACACTTTCTGCCCTGGTTGGTACTGAATCAGAACAGCCTTCTGGTCATGCCATTGCTTTTGGAGCTCTTGGCTGGCCTGAAGGTTTTTACTGGCCTTTGTCATGTACTCAGCCATTCTGGATCTTAGGCCAAGTACATAGTCCACTATGTCTTGCTTTGGAGCTTTTAAAGGTTGTTCCCAACCCTCCTTCACAAGTGTTAGAGGACCTCTTACAGGGTGTCCAAATAGGAGTTCAAAGGGGCTGAAGCCCACTCCTTTCTGGGGTACCTCCCTGTAAGCAAAAAGGAGGCAAGGTAACAGGACATCCCATCTCCTCCGGAGTTTTTCAGGAAGTCCCATTATCATTCCTTTGAGAGTTTTATTAAACCTCTCAACCAGTCCATTTGTTTGTGGATGATAGGGTGTGGTGAACTTGTATGTCACACCACATTCCTTCCACATGGCCTTTAAGTAAGCAGACATGAAATTGCTTCCCCTGTCTGATACTACCTCTTTTGGGAAGCCCACCCTGGAAAAGATTCCCAGGAGGGCCTTTGCCACTGCAGGAGCTGTAGTGGTCCTTAGAGGAATTGCTTCAGGATATCTGGTAGCATGGTCCACTACCACCAAGATAAACCTATTGCCTGAAGCAGTAGGAGGGTCAAGGGGGCCAACTATGTCAACCCCTACCCTTTCAAAGGGAACCCCAACCACAGGCAGTGGAATAAGGGGTGCCTTTGGGGTGCCACCTGTTTTGCCACTGGCTTGACAGGTTTCACAGGACTTACAAAATTATTTTGTGTCCTCTGACATTCTAGGCCAATGAAACAAGGGGATAAGCCTGTCCCAAGTTTTCATTTTCCCTAAATGTCCAGCTAAGGGAATGTCGTGGGCTAGAGTTAGGAGGAACTTTCTGTATTGCTGAGGAATCCCCAATCTCCTGGCAGCTCCAGGTTTTGGATCCCTTGCCTCAGTGTACAAGAGGTTGTCCTCCCAGTAAACTCTGTGAGAGTCACTGACATCCCCATCTGCTTGATTGACAGCTTGCTGCCTTAGACCCTCTAGTGTGGGACAGGTATGCTGTGCCACACTCAGTTCCTCCCTGGCAGTCCCTCTTCACCCAAAAGCTCAGCAGTGTCTGCTTCCAGCTCCTCTGGTGTAGGTTCTGCACAGGGTGGAAATTCTTCTTCCTCAGAAGTAGAATCCACTGTAGAGGGAGGGATAGTAGGTAGTGTTTTACCTTTACTAACCCTAGCTTTAGGGAGCACTTGGTCCATTCTTCCAGGATCCAAGTCACCCTGTCCTTTTTGCTTTTTGGCCTGAGGCCTGGTTAAAGCAAAAATATGCCCTGGAATGCCCAGCATTGCTGCATGAGCCTCAAACTCCACTTCTGCCCAAGCTGATGTCTCTAAATCGTTCCCTAGTAGACAGTCTACAGGTAAATCTGAGGCAACCACAACTTTCTTTAGACCAGTAACCCCCCCCGCCCTCCCCCCAGTTGAGATTCACAACAGCCATGGGGTGGCTAAGAGTGTTGTTATGAGCATCAGTCACTTGGTACTGGTGACCAAATGGGTGTTGTTCAGGGTGAACCAGTTTCTCTATTACCATGGTAACACTTGCACCTGTGTCCCTGTAGGCCTGAACCTCAACACCATTTATTAGGGGAAGTTGCTTGTATTTATCCATATTAAGAGGACAAGTAACCAAGGTGGCCAAATCAATGGCACCTTCAGAGACTAACACAGCCTCTGTGGTCTCCCTAACAAGACTAACCCCAACTAAATTACCAAAAGAGAGCCCAGCTACTCCCTTGGATTGGCTATTAGTAGGTTTGCTCCCACCACTACTGCTATTACTAGGGGCACTAGGTGTAGCAGCAGGGGTTGTAGTGGTAGGAGGCTTGGTGCTTTTCTTTGGGCAACTGGGATCAGTTGTCCAATGGCCTTTTATTTTACATAAATAGCACCATGGTTTCTTTTCTTTGTTTTGATTTGAAGAGGATTTGGGCCCACCACCCCCACCAGAGTGTTTTTGTGGGCCTGATGAAGAATCATTTTTAGATTTGTCCCCACCCTTGTCAGAAGACTTACCATCCTTCTTCTTGCCATCCTTGTCACCCCCTGTATGAACTTTTCTGTTCACCCTTGTTCTGACCCATTTGTCTGCCTTCTTTCCCAATTCTTGGGGAGAGGTCAGATCAGAGTCTACCAGGTACTGGTGCAACAAACCAGACACACAATTATTAAGAATATGCTCTCTCAGGATTAAGTTATACAGGCTTTCATAGTCAGAAACTTTACTGCCATGTAACCACCCCTCCAAGGCCTTCACTGAATGGTCAACAAAGTCTACCCAGTCTTGTGAAGACTCCTTTTTGGTTTCTCTGAACATGATCCTGTACTGTCCAGTGGTTAAGCCATAACCATCAAGGAGTGCATTCTTAAGAACTGTAAAGTCATTGGCATCACTTTCCTTCACACTAAGGAGCCTATCCCTACCCTTTCCACTGAAAGATAGCCATAGGATAGCAGCCCACTGCCTTTGAGGGACCCCCTGTTCACTACAGGCCCTCTCAAGTCCAGCAAACCACTTGTTAATGTCATCCCCCTCCTTGTAAGGGGGAACTATCTTGTGCAGATTCCTAGAATCATGCTCTTTAACAGGATTACTATCTGTAATACTGCTGCTGCCACCATGGGGTCCAAACCCCAACCTCTGTCTTTCTTTTTCTAAGTCAAATGCTTGTCTATCTAAATCCAGCGGTTGCTTCTTGAGCTTCAGCCTGGATTCTTCCACTCTCAATCTATTGAGTTCCCTTTCTAACACTCTGTCTTCGGGGAGGGTGGGTTGGGCATGCCTTGACACAAAAGAATGGTGTGAATGAACAGAGTGAGACCTGTCCCTAACAGATGGCACTCTAACAACCTGGCCTACAGAAGTAACACTCCTACTGTGATGAGAAGTAACACTCTTACTGGGATGAGAAGTCACATTAGTACCAGCTATGCTAGGTGGCCTGCTAAGGGGCAGGTTGAGAAGGTCCCCTTCTAATCCTTTCCCTGGGTGTGCCACAGAATCAGAGTGGGAACCATCAGCTAATCTCTCACCAGAAGTGTCAACTAAGGTCTTATCTTGTTCAATGAGCATGTTAACTAATAGTTCTCTAGAGGGATTCTTCCCTACCCCTAAACCTCTTTCAACGCAGAGACTCCTTGCTCCTTTCCAGCTAAGGTGGTCAAATGCAAGTTTAGTCAGATCAACAGTTTGATCTGTACCAGACATTATAGAAAAGGTTTAAGGGACAGAAAAAGAAAGAAAAAGTTTTCAGAACTTTTTAAAGGACAGAAAAAAAATCTTTTAAAACTTTTTAAGAACTTTTTGAAAGTTTTAGAGGTACTTTTCAGCACATAGCAAAGGAGTAGGAGAAGAAAAGCAAAACTTTTTGGTTAGGTGTACATACACTGAACTTGTTTTGTATATTTTTCTCTTATGAAAAGTACAAAATGACAAAGTGGTAAGTAGTTGCAAGTACTTATCCCACCGCTGCACAACCAATGTAGGAGGCTGGACTGGCTTGTAGTGGGTACCAAGGGGTACTTACACTTTGCACCAGGCCCAGGTATCCCTTATTAGTGTAGAGGGGTGTCTAGCAGCTTAGGCTGATAGAAAAGGTAGCTTAGCAGAGCAGCTTAGGCTGAACTAGGAGACGAGTGAAGCTCCTACAGTACCACTAGTGTCATATGCACACTATCATAAGAAAACACAATACACAGATATACTAAAAATAAAGATACTTTATTTTTATGACAATATGCCAAAGTATCTCAGTGAGTACCCTCAGTATGAGGATAGCAAATGTACACAAGATATATGTACACAATACCAAAATTTGCAGTAATAGCAATAGAAAACAGTGCAAACAATGTATAGTCACAATAGAATGCAATGGGGGCACATAGGGATAGGGGCAACACAAACCATATACTCTAGAAGTGGAATGCGAACCACGAATGGACCCCAAACCTATGTGACCTTGTAGAGGGTCACTGGGACTGTAAGAAAACAGTGAGGGTTAGAAAAATAGCCCACCCAAGACCCTGAAAAGTGGGTGCAAAGTGCACCTAAGTTCCCCAACGAGCACAGAAGTCGTGATAGGGGAATTCTGCAAGGAAGACCAACACCAGCAATGCAACAACGATGGATTTCCTGATGAGAGTACCTGTGGAACAAGGGGACCAAGTCCAAGAGTCACGATCAAGTCGGGAGTGGGCAGATGCCCAGGAAATGCCAGCTGTGGGTGCAAAGAAGCTGCCACCGGATAGTAGAAGCTGTGGATTCTGCAAGAACGACAAGGGCTAGAAACTTCCCCTTTGGAGGATGGATATCCCACATCGTGAAGAGTCATGCAGAGGTGTTTCCGTGCAGAAAGACCGCAAACAAGCCTTGCTAGCTGCAAGGGTTGCGGTTAGGGTTTTTGGATGCTGCTGTGGCCCAGGAGGGACCAGGATGTCGCCAATTGCGTGAGGAGACAGAGGATGCGTCCAGCAAGACAAAGAGCCCACTCAGAAGCAAACAGCACCCGCAGAAGTGCCGGACCAGGCACTACAAAGTGGAGTGAACCGGAGCTCACCCAAAGTCACAAAGGAGGGTCCCATGACGCCGGAGGACAACTCAGGAGGTCGTGCACTGCAGGTTAGTGTGCTGGGGACCCATGCTTGGCTGTGCACAAAGGAAATCTTGGAAGAGTGCACAGGAGCCGGAATAGCTGCAAAACACGCAGTTCCCAGCAATGCAGTCTAGCATGGGGAGGCAAGGACTTACCTCCACCAAACTTGGACTGAAGAGTCACTGAACTATGGGAGTCACTTGGACAGAGTTGCTGAGTTCAAGAGACCTCACTCGTTGTGCTGAGAGGAGATCCAGAGGACCAGTGATGCAGTTCTTTGGTGCCTGCGGTTGCAGGGGGAAGATTCCGTTGACCCACAGAGATTTCTTCGGAGCTTCTAGTGCAGAGAGGAGGCAGACTACCCCCACAGCATGCACCACCAGGAAAACAGTCGAGAAGGCGGCCGGATCAGCGTTACAAGGTTGCAGTAGTCGTCTTTGCTACTTTGTTGCAGTTTTGCAGGCTTCCAGAGCAGTCAGCAGTCGATTCCTTGGCAGAAGGTGAAGAGAGAGATGCAGAGGAACTCTGATGAGCTCTTGCATTCGTTATCTAAAGAATTCCCCAAAGCAGAGACACTAAATAGCCAGAAAAGGAGGTTTGGCTACTTAGGAGAGAGGATAGGCTAGCAACACCTGGAGGAGCCTATCAGAAGGAGTCTCTGACGTCACCTGCTGGCACTGGCCACTCAGAGCAGTCCAGTGTGCCAGCAGCACCTCTGTTTCCAAGATGTCAGAGGTCTGGAGCACACTGGAGGAGCTCTGGGCACCTCCCAGGGGAGGTGCAGGTCAGGGGAGTGGTCACTCCCCTTTCCTTTGTCCAGTTTCGCGCCAGAGCAGGGCTGGGGGATCCCTGAACTGGTGTAGACTGGCTTATGCAGAGATGGGCACCATCTGTGCCCATCAAAGCATTTTCAGAGGCTGGGGAGGCGACTCCTCCCCAGCCCTGACACCTTTTTCCAAAGGGAGAGGGTGTAACACCCTCTCTCTGAGGAAGTCCTTTGTTTTGCCTTCCTGGGCCAAGCCTGGCTGGACCCCAGGAGGGCAGAAACCTGTCTGAGGGGTTGGCAGCAGCTGCAGTGAAACCCCGGGAAAGGTAGTTTGGCAGTACCCGGGTCTGAGCTAGAGACTCGGGGGATCATGGAATTGTCTCCCCAATGCCAGAATGGCACTGGGGTGACAATTCCATGATCTTAGACATGTTACATGGCCATGTTCGGAGTTACCATTGTGAAGCTATACATATGTCGTGACATATGTATAGTGCACGCGTGTAATGGTGTCCCCGCACTCACAAAGTCCGGGGAATTTGCCCTGAACAATGTGGGAGCACCTTGGCTAGTGCCAGGGTTCCCACACACTAAGGGGGTCATTCTGACCCTAGCGGTCGGTGATAAAGCGGCGGCCAACCCGCCAACAGGCTGGCGGTCCAAAAAATGGAATTCTGACCCTGGCGGGAACCGGCAACACAGCCCGCCACTTTAACACTCCGACCGCCACGGCGGTACACACAAACAGCGCGGCGGTCACCGCCAACAGGCAGGCGGCAGACAATGTACCGCCCACCCTATCACAACTCACCAATCCGCCACCTTTTCCGGGGCGGGAGCCCCGCCGATAAAAACACGGCGGAAACAGACTACAAACGGGGAAACGCTCACCTCTATACACTCCACGAGGACGGAGGACAGCATGGAGCCCGAATTGAACATCCTACCTGCTCTCGTCTACCTGCTCATCTACCACGAGTACGAACTCCGGCGCAGACGACAACGGTGAGTACCGCACCTACGACACAGGGGAGTGGGGGAGGAGGAAGGGTTACGGGCACACACATACGCATCACACCCACCCCCCAACTATCTACCCACCAATGCAGAGCACCAAGTCAAAGTGACCCCACCCAAACCCCCCGGAATAACGAAAAGATATAATTAAAGTGCGAAAATGAATTTATGTATAAAATAGGTTCATTGAAGTCATGGTAAAATAGGAAAATGAATCAAAGAAATCCAAGTGTAAACATTGCGTAACCGATAAATAGAGGCAATAAGTCCAGCACAGTCACTGAAATTTCAACTGTCCGTGGGCCAAAGTGTATCAACACATGGGCAAAGCCCACACAGGAGACCTGAGTCCGCTGGAGAGAACACTGCAGGGGCATCAGATGATAAAACTACAGGCACCTCAGAGGGGGAAGGGAAGGGTGGGCACCACAGCCACATGAGTCCACGACGCCAGATCCAAGAAGGGGCCACCATGCCCACTGTTCAATCCTGGGGAGTGCAAAACCACAGTCTCTCAAGTCTCTACAGTGGGTGGATTGCCCACTGTCATATCCTGGGGAGTGCAAAGCCACAGTCTATCAAGTGGATAACAGTCTCCACAGGCAATGGAGGAGGCAGGGTGGCCCGAGTGCAGCGTGAACAGTAGCACGACACAGAAACGGCACTGTCATTGGACCAGCGGTGCCTGAGAAGGCGGGGCCCAGCGGAGCGGTGCTTGAGATGAAGGGCCCAGCGGAGCGTGCTTACGATGAAGGGCCCAGCGGAGCGTGCTTGAGATGAAGGGCCCAGCGGAGCGGTGCTTGAGACGGCGGGGCCCAGCGGAGCGGTGCTTGAGATGAAGGGCCCAGCGGAGCGGTGCTTGACAGGAAGGGCCCAGCGGAGCGGTGCTTGAGACGCCGGGGCCCAGCAGGCCGGTGCTTGAGATGAAGGGCCCAGCGGAGCGGTGCTTGAGACGGCGGGGCCCAGCGGAGCGGTGCTTGAGATGAAGGGCCCAGCGGAGCGGTGCTTGACAGGAAGGGCCCAGCGGAGCGGTGCTCGAGACGGCGGGGCCCAGTGGAGCGGTGCTTGAGATGAAGGGCCCAGCGGAGCGGTGCTTGAGACGGCGGGGCCCAGCGGAGCGGTGCTTGAGACGGCGGGGCCCAGCGGAGCGGTGCTTGAGATGAAGGGCCCAGCGGAGCGGTGCTTGACAGGAAGGGCCCAGCAGAGCGGTGCTTGAGACGGCGGGGCCCAGTGGAGCGGTGCTTGAGATGAAGGGCCCAGTGGAGCGGTGCTTGAGACGGCGGGGCCCAGCGGAGCGGTGCTTGAGATGAAGGGCCCAGCGGAGCGGTGCTTGACAGGAAGGGCCCAGCGTAGCGGTGCTTGAGACGGCGGGGCCCAGTGGAGCGGTGCTTGAGATGAAGGGCCCAGTGGAGCGGTGCTTGAGATGAAGGGCCCAGCGGAGCGGTGCTTGAGATGAAGGGCCCAGCGGAGCGGTGCTTGAGACGGCGGGGCCCAGCGGAGCGGTGCTTGAGATGAAGGGCCCAGTGGAGCGGTGCTTGAGACGGCGGGGCCCAGCGGAGCGGTGCTTGAGATGAAGGGCCCAGCGGGAGCGGTGCTTGACAGGAAGGGCCCAGCGGAGCGGTGCTTGAGACGGCGGGGCCCAGTGGAGCGGTGCTTGAGATGAAGGGCCCAGCGGAGCGGTGCTTGAGACGGCGGGGCCCAGCGGAGCGGTGCTTGAGATGAAGGGCCCAGCGGAGCGGTGCTTGAGACGGCGGGGCCCAGCGGAGCGGTGCCTGACAGGAAGGGCCCAGTGGAGCGGTGCTTGAGATGAAGGGCCCAGCGGAGCGGTGCTTGAGACGGCGGGGCCCAGCGGAGCGGTGCTTGAGATGAAGGGCGCAGCGGAACGGTGCTTGAGATGAAGGGCCCCTGTTCAGCGGTGCTCCTCCCGGCGGTGCCCTGTTCAGCGGTGCCTTTCTGCACGGCGGGGCCCTGTTCAGCGGTGCCTTTCTGCACGGCGGGGCCCTGTTCAGCGGTGCCTTTCTGGACGGCGGGCCCTGTTCAGCGGTGCCTTTCTGGACGGCGGGGCCCTGTTCAGCGGTGCCTTTCTGGACGGCGGGGCCCTGTTCAGCGGTGCCTTTCTGGACGGCGGGGCCCTGTTCAGCAGTGCCTTTCTGCACGGCGGGGCCCTGTTCAGTGGTGCCTTTCTGCACGGCGGGGCCCTGTTCAGCGGTGCCTTTCTGCACGGCGGGGCACTGTTCAGCGGTGCCTTTCTGGACGGCGGGGCCCTGTTCAGCGGTGCTTGTTCTGTAAGTGGAGGGAGTCGGACCTGGCCACGACTCCCTGCTCAGTCGCCCTCCGACCGTGCAGTTGCTGGACCCTTCGGTGACGGTGTCCTGGGCCCTTGGGTGTCCTCCCTCACACCCGGGATGGGGCTTGTGGGGCCCTCCTGGTCCGCGCTCCTGCTGGCTGACTTCTCCGCCCTGCTGCCCTTGCCCTCCTTCGATGTGGCTCTCTGGGCCTTGCCTCCCCTGGATGTTGTGGCAGGTGAAGTTGCAGAACTTTGGTCCTTGGGGGCAGCCGTGTCAGTCGTCCCGCGGCGGCCCCTTACTTTACCGGTCCTCTTTCCAGGGGGGGGGGCTGGCTGTCCCCTTGCTGCTGACCGATGTATCACTGCTGGCAAAGGGGGGACTCCAAAATCCATGCACTACGCTGACCCTTGAAGCCGGGCTGGTGGTGGCTGAGGCGCTCTTGGGACTCTTAGCAGATGGAGGGGGGGGGTCAGGTGAGGGAAAGAGGTCAAGATTGGAGAGGTAAAGTTTTTTAGGACCAGGGTAAAGGGTAGGTGTAGTGGTTATGGGAGTGGAGGAAGAGGAGGTGGTTGTAGGAGAGTCAGGTGTGCTGTCCTTGGGTGAAGGTGCATGGGCTGGAGGCTGTCGTGAGGTGGTTGGCTGTTGGGTGGGTGGCTGCCTGCGTTTGTGTGTCTTGGAAGAGGGGGTGACAGACACAGTGGGAGAGGACACAGGGGACGTGTAAATGGCAGTGGGGGTGGTGACTGCACGTGTGCGGACTGGACTGGAGGGTGTGCTGGTGATGGAAGTACTGGCTGTTGGTGGTGTGCATGCAGGTGTGAGTAGAGACGTCACAGGGAGGGAGGAGGGAGACGAGGAGGTGGGGGACACAGAGGTGGTAGTGGCTGTTGGCATGTCTGCATCTGGATGTTGCTTGGGTGAATGTTTGTGTGATCTGTGGTGCTTATGTCTGGATTAGCTGCCCTTGGGTGTTGAGGTGTGTGCAGGCTGGTCTGATGGTGTGGGTGGGATAGGCAGAGGAACAGGAGACAGAGACAGGGTGGAGGCAGTTAGAAAAGGGAGGCTGGAAACAGGGACAATGGCTGCCGTCAGTGCTGAGGCCAGAGCATTGAACGATCGTTGATGGGCAGCCTGACCCGAATGAATGCCCTCCAGGTATGCATTGCTACGATGCACCTCCCTCTCTACCCCCTGGATGGCATTCAAAAGGGTAGACTGCCCAACAATGATGGTCTGTAGGAGGTCAATGACCTCCTCACTGAGGGCAGCAGGGGTAACAGGGGCAGGGCCTGAGGTGCCTGGGGCGAAGGAGACGCCCGCCTTCTTGGGCGAGCGGGCACAGAGCGAAGGCGGAGGGGCTGCTGAGAGGGCAGAGCTGGTGCGCTGGGTGGCGGCTGTACCTGTAGAGGCGGGGGGCACGGATGTTGCCGCCACCGCTAGGGAGCTCCCATCCGAGGACGTGTCGGTGTCGCTGGTGTCACCACGGCTCCCCGTTGTGAAGCTCCCCTCGCCCTCCGTATCACTGGTGGCCTCGGTGTCTGTGCCATGGCCCACCGGGGCCTTGTGAGTTGCAGCTCCCTCGTGCTCCGGTGCCAATTCTCCTCCACCTGATGATGCTAATGCACACATGCACAAGAAGATAAAGAAAAAGGGTGGGGGGGAGACATAAAAACAGGTTGAGTGCATGCATTGTCAACACCGTTGGCGGAGAGGACAGACACAGGAGCCTCATGCACTAAGCAATCGGGGTACACTACTCAGTACTTGTGACTAGGCCAACAGGTCTAGGGACAACAAACGCGCACATGGGTGATGCAGGACCATGGATAGCTGTACTTGTCACCCTACAGAGGTGGGGGGCGGGGGCACAGGGACATGGCTAAAGGAGAGGACTACACTACAGAAAGCGCCCTGGCCTAATGTCACCCACAGCCCTCTTCCCCCACCCAGGCACCTCCACTGCGCGTAAAGATAGCTGAATGTGCTGCTACTCACCCCCTTGTGTCTGCTGTGATGTCCTCACGCGCCCATCCAAATCGGGGTAGGCCACCGTCAGGATCCGGGACATCAGGGAGGTCAGGGTACGACTGGCACCCCTCCTAGGTTGGGAGGCCATCCCCAGCAGTGACTCGGCGGTCTTCCTGGTCCCGCGGCGGATGTCCTCCCACCTCTTGCGGCAGTGGGTGCCCCGTCTGTTGTGGACCCCCAGGTTCCGGACTTCCTTGGCGATGGCACGCCAAATGTCGACTTTCTGATGGGCGCTGACCTATTTGACATGTACAGGGTGGAAATTGAAATATCATCATTTTTCCGCATGATAGATGCGATTGGCCCCCCTCCCCAACCTTGCCATGTGGCGCATGCTCTCATCTGTCGTGCCTTGCACTCGTCATTGTCTCCCCACCCCACCATCTTACATCCAACATACACAACCCAGGCATAGCCCATTCAACGTGCACACAGTGTACTTACCTGTTGGTCTGGAGGACCGTAGAGTCGCGCATACTGGGGCAGGACCCCATCGACAAGTTTCTCCAAGTCTTCTGTAGTGAAGGCAGGGGCCCTTTCCCCAGTCGCAGCAGCCATTGTATCTCCCAGACCGAGGTCACAGCAGCACTTGCAGTATAGGTCCTCTCCTGTGGATGATCAGGTCTCGAGTGATTAACCAGATAGAAAATGGAGGTCACGCCCGCGGCGGTGCGTACCGCCGCGGTGCGTTCCGCGACCGCCGGCGCACCTAGTCATTGGCTCGTGAAACCCATAGGGTTCGATGTTAACCAATGCGACTTGGCGTCGCGGTCTTCGACTGCCTACCGCCACGGTGTGTCACGCCAGCGCATTGACCTCACATCCCACTGTCACACTTCTCAGGTCAGGCAGCCGCCATTTCAAGTGCCCACATGGCTTAATTTCTACTGCGTCACACAGGCCTAGGCCTTGCATTGCCACTCATACAAGCCATTCAATGCATTGAGAATCGTGTACTGTGCAAGCTGTAGTTACGTACCTGTGGGTTGCTTGACTCTGTACTCCATGTTGTCCTTCCTAGGCACCGTCCGCTGGGACTTGCGAGGAGAAGGATGAATCCTCCCGTGTACCGACCGCTGGTGGACCTGTCGACAATGGAGGAACGTCATATAATACTTCGATACCGACTTGACCGAGCCACTATACATGAACTGTGTGCCCAGCTGGAGCCAGCACTGATGTCCCCCATCCGCCAACCCACAGGAATTCCCCCTCTGATGCAGGTTCTGTCAGTCCTCCATTTTTTGGCAAGTGGGTCTTTTCAGACAACAGTGGCCATGTCATCAGGGATGTCTCAGCCTATGTTTTCCAAGGTTTTGTCCAGAGTGTTGTCTGCCCTGACGAAATACATGCGGAGCTACATTATTTTCCCTGAGGAGGGTGATTTGGCCACTGTGAAGGGTGACTTCTATGCCCTTGGACATATCCCCAACATCATTGGTGCCATTGATGGGACCCATGTGGCCTTAGTACCCCCAAAAGACGATGAGCAGGTGTACAGAAACAGGAAAAGTTACCATTCGATGAATGTCCAGGTGGTCTGTTTGGCTGACCAGTACATCTCCCATGTAAATGCCAAGTTCCCTGGGTCAGTGCATGACGCGTATGTTATGCGAAATAGCAGCATCCCTTATGTGATGGAACAGCTACAGAGACACCGTGTGTGGCTAATAGGTGACTCTGGTTACCCAAACCTGCCGTGGCTACTGACCCCAGTGAGGAATCCCCGGACCAGGGCAGAGGAACGGTACAATGAGGCCCATGGGCGATCTAGGAGGATCATAGAAAGGACCTTCGGCCTCCTGAAGGCCAGGTTTAGGTGCCTGCATATGACAGGGGGATCCCTAATGTACTCACCCAAGAAGGTGTGCCAGATCATCGTGGCCTGCTGTATGCTTCACAATCTTGCATTGCGACGCCAGGTGCCTTTTCTGCAGGAGGATGGTCCGGATGGTTGTGTTGTTGCAGCTGTGGAGCCTGTGGAGAGTGAAGAAGAGGAAGACGACGGGGACGACACGGACAACAGGGACACAGTCATACAACAGTATTTTCAGTAGCACCCAGGTAAGAATCCCCCACGCCATTTTACATTTACCTCTGGCCTCCTGCATCTCTACTTTCTGTGTTTCCCCCCAGTTCCTTTCAACTGAATTGTGACTTTCCCTTCCCTTTTCAGAGCTGTATGACCCACTGCGTGACTTCTGCTTTGTTCGCCCATGGAGTAAAGCACATTGACATTGGTATGTTGTCATAACAATGTAACTGAACATTTTTGAACCGTTATGTGTAATACATTTGTTAAGAATACAAGCAGACTCCTGAGTGTTTTAAGTGCAATTAGTGATTTATTTAAATGGCTACATATAGGTCAATGATAGTAAAACGGTGATGGGTGGGGGTGGAGTGATGTCCATGGCAGAGTCCAGTTCTCGGTCGCACAGGTGCATTGTCCATATGCCTGTGGAAGGATGGAGCAGGGGCAGTTCAAGGTTGGACAGGGTGACAATGTGGGACAGTGGAATGACATCCGGGGGTATCTTGTGCTGGCGGGGGTCTTGGCATCCTCCTCTGTCTTCCTTTGTGATCTCAGGCTCCTCTTGCGGGGTGGTTGATCTTCAGCAGGAGGTGGGGTTCTGGTGGCCCGTCGTTGTGTGGGGGCCTCCTGTCCACTAGCGCCGGCGGAGGTGGTAGGCTGTTCCTGGTCCGGGCTGGTGACAGGGGCCCTTTGGGGTGCCACATGGTCCTGCAATGTGGTGACTATTAGGTTCAGGGCCAGGACGATGTTCCTGAGCTCCTCTCTGTACCCCATGTACCGTTCCTCCTGCTGTGCCTGGATCTCCTGGAACCTGGCCAGTACCGTCGCCATCGTCTCCTGGGAGCGGTGGTATGCTCCCATGATGGTGGTGAGGGCCTCTTGGAGAGTCGGTTCCCTGGGCCTGTCCTCCCCCCCCTGTCGCACTGCAGCCCTCCCAGTTGCCTTGTTTCCCCGGGCCTCTGTCCCCTGGACGGTGTGCCCACTACCACTGCCCCCAGGTCCCTGTTGTTGTTGGGGTGTTGGGTCAGCCTGGGTGCCCTGTAGTGGCGGACACACCGCTGATTGACCTGTCCTGGAGACAGAGGCATGGGCCCGCTGGGTGGGAGCTGTGCTGATATTCACAGAGGGGGTTAGGTCTGCTGTGGCCTGTGTCTGTGTGTGGGGAACCGACTGTCCAGAGGTCCCCGATGGTCCGGGCTGGTCATCAAGTTCTAGGTCGACAGAGCTGCTGTCCTCACTGGGGGCCTGTTCTGGGGGTGGGATGGACATATCTGGACCCTCCTGGCCGGTGTGTTGGCGTTCGGGCCCTGCAGGGGTGAAAGAGTATGGTTATTGCTCCTGTGTGTTCCATGGCGTGCGATTTGTGGGTGCCCTTGTCCCCAGTGCTGGCATTCCCTTGTGGCAGGAGTTGTGAGGGTGGTTTGTGGGGGGGATGGGTATGTGCAGTGGTCATGCATAGGTGATGGGTGTCCATGGTTTGTGTTGGCATTCAGGGTTTGGTTTTGGGTTGGGTGGGTTGTGCTGGTGAGACATTGGCAGGGAGGATGTGTGCTGGGGGGTTGGGGGTGAGGGTGGGGGTGTGGGTTGGCATGCTGGTGGTTTGGGGGGGGAGTAGTTGAGACTAGACTTACCAGAGTCCATTCCTCCGCCTACTCCAGCGAGGCCCGCAGGATGCAGGATGTTCAAGACCTCTTACTCCCATGCTGTGAATTCGGGAGGAGTGGGTGGTGGTCCGCCGCCAGTCTTCTGCACAGCGATGTTGTGTTGTGAGACCATCGACCGTACCTTTCCCGTAGGTCGTTCCAGCGCTTTTGGATGTCTTCCCGGTTTCTGGGATGCTGTCCCACAGCGTTGACCCTGTCGACGATCCTCTGCCATAGCTCCGCCTTCCTGGCTATTGTGGTGTGTTGCACCTGTGTGCCGAAGAGCTGGGGCTCTACCCTTATAATTTCCTCCACCATGACCCTGAGTTCTTGGTCCGAAAACCTGGGGTGTCTTTGGGGTGCCATGGGGTGGTGTGGATGAGGTGTGGGGTGGTGTTTGTGGTGATGTGAGTGGTGGTGTGTGGTGATGTGTGCGTAGATGTGGTGTGGCTGATGATGTTGGGTTCCTGTGTGTGTTGGGGTTTTCGATTGCTGTGCTAGCTCTCTCTCTCTCTATCGCCTTCTCTCCGATTTCCAACTAGTGGGGGTTTGTGGGTGATGTGTGTGTGTGTTTTATAGTTGCTTGGATGTGTGGGGGTGGTGTTTGTATGTGTATCAGGTGTGTGTATTTCAAATTGTCCAATGTGGCTGTGTTTTGGAGCTGGGTGTGTATTTTGACCGCGGCGGTGTGTACCGCCAATGGAATACCGCGGTTGAATGACCGCCGCGTGGATTCGTGGGTCGTAATGGCATGGGCGTGTTTGTGTTGGCGTGGCGGTGGAGGTTTGGTCATCTCCAGTTTATCGCTGCCTGCTGATGAGGCGGCCTTCCGTGGATGTCGGGTTTTTGGCGGCTTGGCAGTTGTGGATCAGAATGACCGTGGCGGTTTACCGCGGCCGCGGCGGTAGAATGGCAGACTTCTGACCGGCGGTAAGAGCCTTTTACCGCCGAGGTCAGAATGACCCCCTAAGTAACATAGCACCCAACCTTTACCAGGTAAAGGTTAGACATATAGGTGACTTATAAGTTACTTAAGTGCAGTGGTAAATGGCTGTGAAATAACGTGGATGTTATTTCACTCATGCTGCAAGGGCACGCCTGTGTAAGAATTGTCAGAGCTCCCTATTGGTGGCAAAAGAATTGCTGCAGCCCATAGGGATCTCCTGGAACCCCAATACCCTGGGTACCTCAGCACCATATACTAGGGAATTATAAGGGTGTTCCAGTATGCCAATGTAAATTGGTGAAATTGGTCACTAGCCTGTTAGTGACAATTTGGAAAGTAATGAGAGAGCATAACCACTGAGGTTCTGGATAGCAGAGCCTCAGTGAGACAGTTAGTCATAACACAGGTAACACATACAGGGCACACTTATGAGCACTGGGGCCCTGGCTGGCAGGGTCCCAGTGACACATACAACTAAAACAACATATATACAGTGAAATATGGGGGTAACATGCCAGGCAAGATGGTACTTTCCTACGTTGGGTAACTGGAAATGTAATGCATGACTATGTTGGGCTTTATAATTTGTTTATGAAAGAACACCTTTTAAGTAACTGCTTCAATGAAAAGTTGCATCAGTATCTGGTAGACCTAGGTCCAATTTCTCCCCAAGAATTGGGAAAGAAGGCAGACCACTGGGTCAAGACTAGGGTAACCAAAACTTCCACAGGGGGTGACCAAAGGAAAGGGGTTACAAAGCCTCCCCAGGAGAAAGTGGGTGACACTAGAAATAAAGAAAACAAGTCCTCTGTAGTCCCCCAAAATCCAGACCAGGTGGGTGGGCCCCAAGACACAACCCAAAACAAAGGTGGGTACCAGGGTAAGAACTGGGATGCCACTAAGGCATGGTGCCAAAACTGTAGACAGACAGGGCACCACACCAAGGACACTTCTTATCCAAACAAAAAACCCTAGCAAAATCCCAGGGGTGACCAGTGTAGCCATTGGGGAAGACTCCTCAGATGAGGAGGTCTTCATAGCCTTCAAACGGAAAAAGGGCCCAACAGGTGAGTTGGAGATTCCAGAGGGAAGCAAACACTTACACCACCTACTGGTGAGTGGAATCCCAGCCACTGCCCTGAGAGACACTTGTGCCAGTCACACTAATGTGCATGACAGGCAGGTGTTCTCAAACCAGTACATCCCAGGTGAGACTGCCAGAGTAAGAGTTAGCCCAGACAGGGTCACTGATAGGCCTGTGGCTTTTGTGCCCATAGAAGTGGGTGGGACTTTTAGCTGGAGAAGGGTGGTAGTCAGTACAGACCTCCCCTTGATTGTCTCCTTGGAAATGACTACCAAGAGGTTAGTCATAGCCCAAGAGAGGAACTGGTCCAGTGCCAGTCCTCTCCCAAGGATTCTGGAGGTGCTACCCCTGCAGAAACTGCAAGTAGGCCCCAAAAGAAAAAGAAAGGAAAACAGAGTAGGAAAGGTGGACAACCTTTAGCCAATGTTCCAGCAAGCCAAGGAGATTCCGCTCCAGTAGGGGAGAACTCCAAAACTGGCACTGATAAAGTCCAACCTGACCCACAAGAAGTCCTGGCTAGTCAGGCAACTCTTAAACCTGAGTGGGTGGCTGTAATGAAATGTCTCCTTGGCATGGTTACCCCCTGACCTTTTGCCTTTGCTGATGCCAAGTTATGATTTGAAAGTGTGCTGAGGCCTGCTAACCAGGCCCCAGCACCAGTGTTATTTCCTTAACCTGCACCTTTTGTTCCACAATTGGTACACCCTGGCATCCAGGTAAGTCCCTTGTAACTGGTACCCCTGGTACCAAGGGCCCTGATGCCAGGGAAGGTCTCTAAGGGCTGCAGAATGTCTTATGCCACCCTGGGGACCCCTCACTCAGCACAGACACACTGCTTGCCAGCTTGTGTGTGCTGGTGGGGAGAAAAATGACTAAGTCGACATGGCACTCCCCTCAGGGTGCCACGCCAACCTCACACTGCCTATGGCATAGATAAGTCACCCCTCTAGCAGGCCTTACAGCCCTAAGGCAGGGTGCACTATACCCTAGGTGAGGGCATAGGTGCATAAGCACTATACCCCTACAGTTTCTAAGCAAAACCTTAGACGTTGTAAGTGCAGGGTAGCCATAAGAGTATATGGTCTGGGAGTCTGGCATACACAAACTCCACAGCACTATAATGACTACACTGAAAACTGGAAAGTTTGGTATCACACTTCTCAGCACAATAAATGCACACTGATGCCAGTGTACATTTAATTGTGAAATACACCCCAGAGGGCATCTCAGAGATGCCCCCTTGAAAACATACTCGACTTCCAGTGTGGGCTGACCAGTTTTACCAGCCTGCCACACACCAGTCATGTTGCTGGCCACATGGGGAGAGTCACTCTGTGGCTAGTAACAAAGGGGAGAGTCACTCTGTGGCTAGTAACAAAGCCTGTACTGGGTGTAGGTGCTTCTCACCTCCCTCTGCAGGAACTGTAACACCTGGCGGTGAGCCTCAAAGGCTCACCCCCTTTGTTACCGCGCCCCAGGGCACTCCAGCTAGTGGAGATGCCCGCCTCCTCCGGCCACGGCCCCACTTTTGGCGGCAAGGCCGAAAGAGATAATGAGAAAAACAAGGAGGAGTCACTGGCCAGTCAGGATAGCCCCTAAGGTGTCCTGAGCTGAGGTGACTCTGACTTTTAGAAATTCTCCATCTTGCAGATGGAGGATTCCCCCAATAGGATTAGGGATGTGCCCCCCTCCCCTCAGGGAGGAGGCACAAAGAGGGTGTAGCCACCCTCAGGGCTAATAGCCATTGGCTACTAACCCCCCGGACCTAAACACACGCCTAAATGGAGTATTTAGGGGCTCCCAGAACCTAGCAAGATAGATTCCTGCAACCTGAAGATGAAGAAGGACTGCTGACCTGAAAGCCCTGCAGAGAAGACGGAGACACCAACTGCTTTGGCCCCAGCCCTACCTGCCTGTCTACCCACTTCAAGAAAAACTGCAACAGCGATGCGTTCCACAGGGTCCAGCGACCTCTGAAGCCTCAGAGGACTACCCTGCATCTAAAAGGACCAAGAACTCCAGAGGACAGCGCTCTGCTCCAAAGAAGAAACAACTTTGCAACAAAGAAACTACTTTTAAAGGACTGCACGTTTCCCGCTGGAAGCGTGAAACTTTCCACTCTGCACCCGACGCCCCCGGTCCGACCTGCGGAGAAACAACACTACAGGGAGGACTCCCTGGCGACTGCGACCCTGTGAGTAGCCAGAGTTGACCCCCCCGAGCCCCCCCAACGACGCCTGCAGAGGGAATCCAGAGGCTCCCCCTGACCGCGACTGCCTGCTTCTAAGAACCCGACGCCTGGTAAAGACACTGCACCCGCAGCCCCCAGGACCTGAAGGATCCGACCTCCAGTGCAGAAGCGACCCCTAGGTGGCCCTCTCCCTTGCCCAGGTGGTGGCTACCCCGAGGAGCCCCCCCTTGCCTGCCTGCTTCGCTGAAGAGACCCCTGGGTCTCCCATTGAACTCCATTGCAAACCCGACGCCTGTTTGCACTCTGCACCCGTCCGCCCCGTGCCGCTGAGGGTGTACTTTTTGTGCTGACTTGTGTCTCCCTCGGTGCCCTACAAAACCCCCCTGGTCTGCCCTCCGAAGACGCGGGTACTTACCTGCTGGAAGACTGGAACCGGGGCACCCCCTTCTCCCTTGAAGCCTATGCGTTTTGGGCACCACTTTGACCTCTGCACCTGACCGGCCCTGAGCTGCTGGTGTGGTAACTTTGGGGTTGCCCTGAACCCCCAACGGTGGGCTACCTTGGACCCAACTTTGAACCCTGTAGGTGGTTGTGGTTTACTTACCTGCAAAACTAACAAACACTTACCTCCCCCAGGAACTGTTGAAAATTGCACTGTGTCTAGTTTTAAAATAGCTTATTGCCATTTTTGTGAAAACTGTACATGCTATTTTGCTGATTCAGAGTTCCCAAAGTACCTAAGTGAAATACCTTTCATTTGAATTATTACCTGTAAATCTTGAACCTGTGGTTCTTAAAATAAACTAAGAAAATATATTTTTCTATACAAAAACCTATTGGCCTGGAATTGTCTTTTAGTGTGTGTTCCTCATTTATTGCCTGTGTGTGTACAACAAATGCTTAACACTACCCTCTGATAAGCCTACTGCTCGACCACACTACCACAAAATAGAGCATTAGAATTATCTCTTTTTGCCACTATCTTACCTCTAAGGGGAACCCTTGGACTCTGTGCATGCTATTTCTTACTTTGAAATAGTGCATACAGAGCCAACTTCCTACAGTGGCTCCTCAGTTAACAGAAGAAAGAGTGGAAGAAGTGTGTTTACTACAAGATGTAGTAACCCCCACTCTTACACTGCAAACATGCACCCTGAACCCAAAGAAGCATGTAACTTAGCTCCTCCCCTTGCAGGTGAAGAGCTAAAGGTGTGGTTCTGGGCACTGACAGCTGTCAGTGGCCTCTGCTGGGTGTTAGCCTTCATGGGTGCACTATCCTTGGCATGGTGGTCCGACCCCATGTCAAATAGCAAGTTAGGCCCCCTGACCCTGTTGGTCATGGTGGGGTTACTCCAGCTCTGGGTAACCTCTTTGGGTAAGCTAGGGGTGACCGTGGCTAAGATAAGATTAGCAGAGGTGGATATCTCTAACCCCAAAATAGAGAGAATGGGTGAAGACATTAAAAGCACAGACAAGAGGCAATTCAGACTAGGTCCTATCACTGTGGAAGTGGGTCAGTTGAAAAACTGCAACAGCGAAGCGTCCCCCAGGGTCCAGCGACCTCTGAAGCCTCTTAGGACTACCCTTCATCTAAAAGGACCAGGAACTCCTGAGGACAGCGGCCCTGTTCCACAAAGGCTGCAACTTTGCAACAAAGAAGCAACTTTTAAAGACCACACGTTTCCTGCCGGAAGCGTGAGACTTTCCACTCTGCACCCGATGCCCCCGGCTCGACCTGCAGAGAACCAACACTACAGGGAGGACTCCTTGGCGACTACGACCCTGTGAGTAGCCAGAGTTGACCCCCCTGAGCCCCCCCAGCAACGCCTGCTGAGGGAATCCAGAGGCTTCCCCTGACCGCGACTGTCTGATCAAAGAACCCGACGCCTGGGAAACACACTGCACCCGCAGCCCCCAAGACCTGAAGGATCCGACCTCCAGTGTAGGAGCGACCCCCAGATGGCCCTCTCCTGTGCCCAGGTGGTGGCTACCCCGAGGAGCCCCCACCCCCTTGCCTGCCTGCATCGCTGAAGAGACCCCTGGGTCTCCCATTGCAACCTATTGTGAACCAGACGCCTGTTTGCACTCTGCACCCGGCCACCCCTGTGCCTAAGTCTATAAAGACAGTATTGACCACTGAGTCAAAACAAACTCAAACTAATACTCATAGCACCAACCTGGGCTCGCCAACCGTGGTACACAACACTGTTGGACTTATCAGTAGTACCCCACATCAAACTACCAAACATACCAGATCTTTTGACACCACAGATCAGACACCCGAATCCAGCATCGCTCAATCTAGCAATCTGGCTCCTGAAGTCTTAGAATTCGGACATTTAAACCTTTCACAAGAGTGTATGGAGGTCATTAAAGAAGCGAGAAAACCTACAACAAGACATTGTTACGCAAACAAATGGAAAATATTTGTTTGCTACTGTCAGACTAATCAAATTATGCCACTAGATGCGACAACACAAGACATTGTAAGTTATTTATTACACTTACAAAAGTCTAATCTAGCTTTCTCTTCCATTAAAATCCATCTCACTGCAATATCTGCAGATTAAACATACAACATCGCTTGTTAGAATACCAGTTATTAAAGCATTTATGGATGGACTAAAAAGAATCATACCCCCAAGGACACCACCAGTACCTTCGTGGCACCTTAATATTGTATTAACACGCCTCATGGGCGCACCATTCGAACCCATGCATTCTTGTCAAATACAATTTCTGACTTGGAAAGTAGCCTTTCTAATAGCTATCACATCACTTAGAAGAGTGAGTGAAATACAAGCATTTACTATTCAAGAACCCTGTGACCCGGATAGTCTCCCGAAACCATTTTAATCACTGGAGAAGCTTTTGCGGAGCAAGTAAGTAAACCTGCATCAGCATTTTCTGAAAACATCGCTCAAACCAACGCTGCTTACGCTCTGGCCACTAGTTTCGCGTAGGCTTGTTGGGTCCAGACAATTAACTTCCGTTGATATAGTGAGGGGCAATTGTGAATAGCCCTCACTTTTGTTTAAATAACGGTCACTAGAATACTTGCAAGTGAGAGATTTGTTTTGTTCTCCCTTAGTATTGGCTGGTGGTAATTCCTGATGCGCTTTAAGATAGAAGAAGGATAAAGCTGTTTACAGGTACCGCTTATTCCTATTCTGCGGTCCAGATTGTAAAGTGCATGCCTTAGGACAGCACCATGTGTGTAGGAAGTTGGCTCTGTATGCACTATTTCAAAGTGAGAAATAGCATGCACAGAGTCCAAGGGTTCCCCTTAGAGGTAAGATATTGGCAAAAAGAGATAATTCCAATGCTCTATTTTGTGGTAGTGTGGTCGAGCGAGCAGTAGGCTTATCAGAGGGTAGTGTTAAGCATTTGTTGTACACACACAGGCAATAAATGGGGAACACACACTCAAAGACAATTTCAGGCCAATAGGTTTTTTATGTAGAAAAATATATTTTCTTAGTTTATTTTAAGAACCACAGGTTCAAGAATTACAAACAATACTTTAAATGAAAGGTATTTCACTTAGGAACTTTAGGAACTTTGAATTAGCAAAATAGCATATACAGTTTTCACACAAATTGCAATAAGATATTTTAAAACTAGATACACTGCAATTTTCAACAGTTCCTGGGGGAGGTAAGTGTTTGTTAGCTTTGCAGGTAAGTAAACCACCTACAGGGTTCAAAGTTGGGTCCAAGGTAGCCCACCGTTGGGGGTTTAGAGCAACCCCAAGGTTACCACACCAGCAGCTCAGGGCCGGACAGGTGCAGAGGTCAAAGTGGTGCCCAAAACACATAGGCTTCAATGGAGAAGGGGCGGTGCCCCGGTTCCAGTCTGCCAGCAGGTAAGTACCCGCATCTTCGGAGGGCAGACCAGGGGGGTTTGTAGGGCACCGGGGGGGACACAAGTCAGCACAAAAAGTACACCCTCAGCGGCACAGGGGCGGCTGGGTGCAGTGTGCAAACCGGCATCGGGTTTGCAATGTAGTTCAATGGGAGACCTGGGGGTCGCATCAGCGATGCAGGCAATGGGGGGGCTCCTCGGGATAGCCACCACCTGGGCAAGGGAGAGGGCCACCTGGGGGTCGCTCCTGCACTGGAAGTCGGATCCTTCAGGTCCTGGGGGCTGCGGGTGCAGTGTCCTTACCAGGCGTCGGGTTCTTAGAAGCAGGCAGTCTCGGTCAGGGGGAGCCTCTGGATTCCCTCTGCAGGCGTCGCTGTGGGGACTCAGGGGGGCCAACTCTGGCTACTCACGGGCACGCAGTCGCCGGGGAGTCCTCCCTGTAGTGTTGGTTCTCCACAAGTCCAGCCGGGGGCGTCGGGTGCAGAGTGCAAAGTCTCACGCTTCTGGCGGGAAACGTGTGTTCTTTCAAAGTTGCTTCTTTGTTGCAAAGATGCTTCTTCCTTGGAGCAGAGCCGCTGTCCTCGGTAGTTCTTGGTCCTTTTAGATGCAGGGTAGTCCGCTGAAGCTTCAGAGGTCGCTGGACCCTGTGGAACGCGTCGCTGTAGCAGTTCTTTTGAAGTGGGGAGACAGGCTGGTAGAGCTGGGGCCAAAGCAGTTGGTGTCTCCGTCTTCTCTGCAGGTTTTTCAGCTCAGCAGTCCTTTTTCGTCTTAGGTTGCAGGAATCTAGTTACCTAGGTTCTGGGAGCCCCTTAATACTCGATTTAGGGGTGTGTTTAGTTCTGGGGGGTTAGTAGCCAATGGCTACTAGCCCTGAGGGTGGCTACACCCTCTTTGTGCCTCCTCCCTGAGGGGAGGGGGGCACATCCCTAATCCTATTGGGGGAATCCTCCATCTGCAAGATTGAGGATTTCTAAAAGTCAGAGTCACCTCAGCTCAGGACACCTTAGGGGCTGTCCTGACTGGCCAGTGACTCCTCCTTGTTTTTCTCATTATCTCCTCTGGCCTTGCCACCAAAAGTGGGGCCGTGTCTGGAGGGGGCGGGCAACTCCACTAGCTGGAGTGCCCTGGGGTGCTGTAACAAAGGGGGTGAGCCTTTGAGGCTCACCACCAGGTGTTACAGTGCCTGCAGGGGGAGGTGAGAAGCACCTCCACCCAGTACAGGCTTTGTTACTAGCCACAGAGTGACAAATGCACTCTCCCCATGTGGCCAGCAACATGTCTGATGTGTGGCAGGCTGCTAAAACTAGTCAGCCCACACTGGAAGTTGGGTATGGTTTCAGGGGGCATCTCTAAAATGCCCTCTGGGGTGTATTTTACAATAAAATGTACACTGGCATCAGTGTGCATTTATTGTGCTGAGAAGTTTGATACCAAACTTCCCAGTTTTCAGTGTAGCCATTATGGTGCTGTGGAGTTCGTGTATGACAGACTCCCAGACCATATACTCTTATGGCTACCCTGCACTTACAGTGTCTAAGGTTTTGCTTAGACACTGTAGGGGCATATTGCTCATGCACTTATGCCCTCACCTATGGTATAGTGCACCCTGCCTTAGGGCTGTAAGGCCTACTAGAGGGGTGACTTCTCTATGCCATAGGCAGTGTGAGGTTGGCATGGCACTCTGAGGGGAGTGCCATGTCGACTTAGTCATTTTATCCCCACCAGCACACACAAGCTGGCAAGCAGTGTGTCTGTGCTGAGTGAGGGGTCCCCAGGGTGGCATAAGATATGCTGCAGCCCTTAGAGACCTTCCCTGGCATCAGGGCCCTTGGTACCAGGGGTACCAGTTATAAGGGACTTACCTGGATGCCAGGGTGTGCCAATTGTGGAAACAAAGGTACAGGTTAGGGAAAGAACACTGGTGCTGTGGCCTGGTTAGCAGGCCTCAGCACACTTTCAAATCATAACTTGGCATCAGCAAAGGCAAAAAGTCAGGGGGTAACCATGCCAAGGAGGCATTTCCTTACAATGTGAACTAAAAATCTTTTGATAGGAGCACACCTTCAGACACTTACACAATTTGGGTGCTAGAAACACCAAGTTTCAGCAAGCATGTTTGACCCACGGATGCAAGCAGTTTTGTTCACAGGAATTTCATGGTGATTTCACAATACTGTAGCACACAGTTTAGCTCTTTTGCGCTAGTGTTTATTTTAATACATTCTCAGTCAGTGTCCTTGTTTTTAATTTTCATAGAGATGACGCTGCCCTTTGATAGTCCTGATGAGTCCCTGATTGAAAAGGCCGAAACTCGTTGACATACATATTGACGAGATTGGGTTCTTAAAATTGGAATCAGCTTGGCAAAAAATCACTCAATATGCACTACAAAATACCTTAAAAAATATAGAGGTATTTGCCAGTTGCTTGTGCATGAACCTCCAATCATCGCAACAGAGTGGATTACAATTGTAATTTTGAAATTGTGACCACCATTTTGGTACAAAGAAAGGTTATTGGGCATAATCCTCTATTTATGATATGGTCAGCTATAAGACTTTGAGAAGCTATATGCTTACCAGATTTGAACTAAGATGCAAATGTGAATTTAAGTTCATGTGCTGGATTTTATGTATGTAATGTTTTATGTTGAATTTTTTTTTGTATTTTGTTGATATTCACCAATGAGTCATTGTCTACCTTGCATATAATTAATTACAATAAAGCATGGATAATAATTGGTCCATAAAGACAGTATTGACCACTGTTTAAAAATATTGATGTAATTGATCCCTATCTTAAGACCACTGTTTTTGTGTTATTTTGCTATGTAACCCAGGTCAGGTGGGGTTACTGGGTTTCCTCTTTTCAGTATATTGTTGTAGTCTATGCACAGCATGTGTATCTGCAGCTACACATGCCATCGAACGGAAAATGTCACTTACCAAGTGTACATCTGTTCGTGGCATGAGACGCTGCAGATTCACATGCACCATCCCACCTCCCCAGTAGCCTGTAGCTGTTTTTAGTTGCATGAAAATTGTAAATATGTAAATAAATATTACTTTAATACACACTATGTACATATATTAGTACTCCATTGCGTGGGCACCTCAAGTATACTCACAACTCCTACCTCACCCTTTGTGGGGAAAACAATCTAAGATGGAGTTGACGCCCATGCGCAATGGAGCCAAAAGGGAGGAGTCACTCGATCCCGTGACTCGAAAAGACTTCTTCAAAGAAAAACAACTTGTAACACTCCGCGCCCAACACTAGATGGCAGGAACAGTGCACAGCATGTGAATCTGCAGCGTCTCATGCCACGAACAGTTGTACACTGGGTAAGTGACATTTTCCATATATATATATATATATATATATATGTGTTAGATGGCATGTGTAGCTGCAGATACACATGCTGTGCACTGTTCCTGCCATCTAGTGCTGGGCTTGGAGTGTTAAAAGTTGTTTTTCTTCAAAGAAGTCTTTTCGAGTCACGGGACCGAGTGACTCCTCCCTTTCGGCTCCATTGCGCATGGGCGTCGACTCCATCTTAGATTGTTTTCTTTCCGCCATCGGGTTCGGACGTGTTCCTCTTCGCTCCGTAGTTCGAATCGGGAAAACTTAGAAAATCATCG